>NC_051049.1:26633212-26976545 GCF_904848185.1 Acanthopagrus latus
GGCTCAACATTTTCTCCACATAATCATTGTGGTGGAAAACAGTGCATGCTTGATTGACAGAGCTTGTTAGAGGGCTCTTATTTTTCCAATCAGCAAAGTAATTATAAAGGCAGCCTCTTGGGTTCCCCCCCATGTAATCTGGTCACAGTGGCTAGATCACCCCCTGATAGGAGAGTGATTGCCGAACTCCCTCGGATACGCGGGCTATAAGCTTGCTAGCGCTCGCCCTGCTGTCTTCATTAATGGAAATATCCCAAATGTTCGAAAACATGTCCGTACAGTTGGCTCTGTATACACAGTAATTCATTTTGCTACTAACAAGCTACAGGAGGCCGGGAAATAATGTAAACACGTTATGGAAAATAATAATCCCTGAGGTAACATTTTAACAAACACTGACACGCAGGAGGGTCTTGTTATGGTAAATACCAATTACTGTGGCAGCATTTGGCATCTATGAAGAAGAGATCAGACTGTCAGTCCTGTGATTTGGGTTTCCAAAGGGACAGGAAATAATAGGATTGCTACCCTAAATGACCCTCCATTGTAGCAGTATTTTAAAGGATGATACCCGTTCCTGAGTTTACTTTATCGTTTAGCTTTTGCTCACTAATCAAACGTTCTGTAAGGAACTTTTAGCTGGTTATCAAATGGTCTCTTTAATACTGACTAATACACTGAATATCCACACTGCCTGTCACCAGGCCAGATTCAGACTCATTTGGGTTTAATTAAGTCATAAAATTAAAACTTTTTTTGTGCAGTGTGCATCTATCTATCTATCTATCTATCTATCTATCTATCTATCTATCTATCTATCTATCTATCTATCTAGCTAGCTAGCTAGCTATCTAGCTATCTATCTAGCTATCTATCCATCTATGAGGTAACACAATGATGATTGAGCCTATTCCCACTGATGAAATCGCTTGCACTTGCTGTAATAACAAACATGTACACTGGGTGTAAGTGGCGACTTTCCCGGAAAATAGAGAGAGAGGGTAGGTGGTTTGCGTCATAATGACCCAAGTAAAATAACCCAATCTTGGACAATGAATAAGCATATGCTATGGTTGGGCAGATTATTATTATTTTCTTATTAAACCAGCTCAGTTAGGAGAGTGGCAGCAGCACACTCAGTCTCTCTGTTTCTCTCAGTCATGCACAGTTTACACACTGTTAGCTTAGCTCACTTGGCTAGTTGACTGGCATTGTTTTATGCATATAAGGCTAAACAAAGTTAAATTATGGACACTTGGTGTGGAAACCTGGCACAGGGATGTATAGCGGTGGTAACAGGAGATTCATGTCAGAGCACTGGTGGGAACTGGAAGCAGCTACAGTGTTGAGCTAATACGCTACTGCTAATGAACAACAATGTCATTGTCCATCACAGGGTTTCACTGTAGACGTCATCATATGCAAATTCAGCAGACATCGCCCAACCCTATGTCCTTAACGTTACATTTAAAGCAACTGTTATTTTTTCAGTTAATAGTAAGTGTTATGATTACTGTCTCAGAAGAATTCATTCCCTTTTTGATTTCATGTGGTGTTGTTACGGAGGCGTGGAAAATCTCGCCTGGATCTCCAGGAAGCAGTGAGGCCCAAAAACACACCTGCAACTGCAGCTTCCACAAAATCTTTGCCACTTTAACCAATATGCAAAAATGACATGTTATGGCTTTTTGTGTGCCAGGCTTCTTCTTTGCTCCAATCTAGCCATTTCCTTGCTCTCTAATCTACTCACACTCAACAAGAAAGCAAGTAAGTGTATTTCCAATAACACCTTTGTATTGACTTTAATCACAGTAAGTGATGTTTTTTTTAATGACTTTTAGGGGAAGCAGCTCTGAAAGCTTAACTTTGCAAGCTACACATTACTTAAAGGTGGAAGAAGTTGAACTATAGCAACAAAAACAGGAAAGAAAGAAGAAATCGAGGCATTGAGCTATCAGTGAGCTACTGTAAAATATGTTTAACAAGGTTACAAAAATCATTTTAGGCAAGTCTAGTCCTATTTGCGAGGCCCACAGGCTGCTATTTGGGGCAAACAAGGCCAGGTCCCTATCTAAATGAATGGGGAGAGAGCCAGAGCTTCACTTTCACTGGTCACCGGGGCTTTTAAAATGCTTCATATATTTGATGACTTTGACCTTAAATACGGTTTAAAACACTGTCTTTCTGCAGGCTGCACCTCTACTGTGCATGTGCACAACACTGACTGATTTTACGGCTCACTCCTGAGTGCCATGACGTGAAGAAATACAAGCTTGCCTCTCATCTTTGCAGCTAATTGTACGATTGCCTGAATGATTGTTGCTATCAGTCTGAGTTGCCTTTGATTGCCCTTTTTGATCTAATATCAACTAGTTAACATTCAAGATTATCAGCTAGTCTGACATTTCTCCTGACACAGCATCCGGTTAGACAGCAGAGAATATACTCAGAGGGGCTTCCAGCAGCATGCAGGGCTTATACATATAGATACATTCATCATAATATGAGTTGTGATATGGCGTGAAGCGTGGAGGATAGCTTTCTCAGTGGCAGTCAGATTGGTGTGGGGGAGGAGAAAAAAAAGCTGAGCTATGTGGAGCCAAATTGTCACGTTTGTAATGGTAATGCTGACCAAAGCAAGCCGATGGCACAGCCAGTTAAGGCTGAGGTGCTGCAGCCTTTTTAAGATGCTGGAAACGTTCGGGCCATGGCAAATTACTCGACTGATCATAATGCATCGAGGAAACCCGCTTTTTTTTTTTTTTTTTTTAAACTGCCGTCACTAGCCACGAGAATCAGACCTCACTGTTTTTGAAGGTGCAAGGTGTCCAGCAGCCGAGGAGTCAGATTTTAATTCGATGTGAGCGAGGTATGGCAGCGCAGTTCCTGACTCAGGATGTGGCCAAATGGATGAATACTGCTTTTTGTTCGACAGCTGATCAGTATGCTGCAGAGACGTGCCTTCAGAGCATTTTAAAAGGCTATTGTGTCACCTCGGTGCTCGTCTTCTCATCACTGATGGAGTACCGATGATGCGTTGAGAGTGTAAGCCCCCTTAAGCTGCAGTGATTGGACCTATCACGCTCTGCAAAATACACGAGGTGATACCCATAATACTAATCTTCGTCGCCACCTTTAATGACACCACTCACTTAGCCACAGGTCTATTGTCGAAAGCCGCGTCTCCGCTCCGAAAATGGAAAAAACATTGATTTCCCCAGTCTTTCAAATTGGACAGAATCCCACAAAACACGCTGACACAATTCACTCGCTGTTTCGCTGTTGACCCGCGGAGCGGCGGAGGCAGACAAATGAGGCCACGGTTATCAATTCTCCATGCTGAGTTCAGAGGCAACAAAAAAAAAAAAAAAACACACAGCGAGGTCGCGTGATATTGATGCACACATCACAGCATTGGGAGGGTCCGCCACAATAAACATTGAAATTCTCACAGATACATCAAAGCTGGGGTGTAATGAAGCCCTGTATCTTTAGGGCATGGGGACATGTACTGTACGCCTCTAATGTGATATTTCCCATTTCAGCGTGAGCCATTCAAATCATATTTCATCCGCGACACCTCCTGCATTCTGCCCGAGTCCAGCCAACTCCCAGGGGCCGATGTTTGCACAGCAGCGGTCCACGCCGAGAGCAACACAGGTTGTTCTGCTCGACAACACACATGCACACACACGCACACACACACAAAACCTGAGCGCTGACGCTGTACTTAGGGCGATCATTTGGTCCCTTCAGGATGTATGGAAATTAAAGAGGTTCATAGGTTGTTGTAGCAATTACCAGGGACCTACACTTGCTTTTTTTTTCTTTTTCTTTTTTTTTTTTTTGAAGTAGCTTCCGAGCAGCGAAATGGATTCTAAACGCATTGGCCTTTCGCCACGCTCACCGGCCTATGGTAAATTATGTCCCGAGGAAGTGTTTTAATAACAGTTTTTTGCAGAGTTTACACCACGCTGCATAAGAAGCAGCGAGATGAATAAGTACCCCACCACCTGGGTTCTGGGTCATTCTGGTTAATAGGGTGTGATATAGTCACTGTATGACTGCAATAGTGGGTTCTGGTGGGAGGAGAGCCAGGTTAGTGATTACCCCTCCAAACTGTTCAGCCTGTTTCATTATTCTGGTGGAGGAGCTCTCAGAAGTACAATGCAAATATCCTCTGAATCCATGAAAGACATTTCATTAGGCATGGTAATTTTGGAAATGTATTTGGAAAGCTTTTGTTATGTTAATTTATATTCATAACACTTAATCGCTGCTACTGTACCTTTTGATTAAATTACTCTCTCCTGTCTAGTCAAGACGCTCTGATGTGTTTCTCCGCAGCACTGCTTTTTTTTTTTTTTTCTTTTCTTCTCCACATCCCATTATTTATTAAGTGCAGTGAGAACTACTTGAGTACAACTTTGAGGTAATTATACTCAAGTATTTCCAAATATCTGCTACTTTCTGCTTATACTCCACTACATGTTGAGGGCAGATATTGTACTTTTTACTGCACTACATGTATTTCAAAACTTTGTTTATTGGTTACTTTGCAGATTGTGGGCTGTATCAGAAAACAAGAGCAATTTCAAAGAAATACAAAACAAACAAACAAACAAACACTGATTCTGACCCTGAAAATTCTGAAAACTGGAATTCATAATTTGCCAAGCTGATAACTCCAAGTACACAGTGTATACATACGTATATGTACATATCCTTTATATACCTTTACTTGTACTTTAAGTAATTTCCTGGCGATAGATGTACGTCAAATCAGATACTTTAAAACTGCTTTAAATACTACATGCATGAGTGAGTTTTAACTTTGACCAGAGTGATACTTTAACACAATATCTTTATATTTAGGGAATGACTTTTGGGCATACCTTACAAAACTGACTAACCATTGACTCCACTACATTTTGGAGGGAAATATCTGCAATGTATTATTGTATATCAACATAATTTTATCAAATTTGTACTTCCTGAAATACTAGAATAAGATAATAACACAAATAAAAAAATGAATAGGTGTCTAGAACACCAGTTCATGCAGGTTTAACTCTCGTCAGCTTTTTTCACGGTTCATCTTAAACATTTTATAAAGAGAAAAAAAAAACAAAAGTAAATGAACTGACTTTTATTCATTAAAGGTTGTGTGTTAACAGGATTGGTATAACGTTGACAGCTTTTGGTCCTCTTTCCTCTCTCAGAGAAAATGTTTTATTGCTAGTAACAGTCTTCTGAAGACTGCCGTCTTCTGTCTCCATCAGGCAGGTATATAAAGAAAACAACTCGGTATTATTCAGATTTAAAAAAAAAAAAACCTGCTCCCTCTGCTGTAATTTCTGTGATGGTGGGAGGGCTAGCGCAGACTGAATGGTGTAACTCGTTGTGTATGTTCTTTTCAAAATGATTACCATCAACAACCTTCCTATGATGCATTTGCGCCCTGCTGCTCCTATGGCTGTGTTGTGTTTTATAGCATTAGATTACAGTGGCTGCCGACGGCCAGGAATAATACAATCAATTTGTCTCGCTCACAGGGGAGGGTGGAGGAGATATTCAGTCTTCTTTGGTCTCTCTTCCTGTGTTTTCTCCCCTCCTGCCTCTTCGAACTTGAGGTAAGACGAGTTCTGATTTGCTGAAAAACACAAATTCCTAATCAATTTCGCGCCATGTCACAACACTGCTGCAAAGCCTCCTAATATCTCAGCAGGACGCCTCAGGAGGGAACGTTTGGCAACTCATCACTGCCATTCCCACATCCGAAAAACCAAAAATAATGAGAGAATAATTACTTTTCTCTGATAAGTCCTCATCATGTCAGGCCTTACCCGTCTGTGCTTGTTTAACAGTATCAAACAGTACCACTCTGCTCCACATCCATTGATGTTTTCACGCTGTATGAGGAAACAGCAAACTCTTTAATATGTTTTATCAGGATGACAAGTTAGTCGTCGCGAGTTTTTCGAGTGACTCTACAGGAGGCACGGAAGCTTTCCTGCGTGCCTACTTGAATTGTGAATAGCAGATTTGTAAAACCTACAATAATTACCACTGTAAATACTAAACAGTGCTGTTTTATTTCAGCTATTATTCTGCTGCCTGGGGGAGCACAACCACATCCGTTGCAGAAGTAAATATGATCTTTTGATTGCATTTTCCACAAAGACCATTTTCTCATTGTAGAATCCCTCAGTGTAAATTATTTGAAATGATATTGTCATCACAACATGTGTCCATGTAAAAATCCTTGTAAACATAATAAAGCAAAAAACAACAGAGACTCTCAGACCACCTATAGCGAATGTGGGTATTAAGATGTTGGAGTGCCTGGCTGAATTATTGTGCATATTAATGGATTTATTTATTTTTTTTCCATAAAATATCTAAAGCTCCTTCAAGCATCTAAGGATCAGTCTGGCATTTACAGAGCCCCCCATAGTTTTCAGTATAAATAAAGAAGAAGAGGACAAAGGAGAAATGAATCAATTAGACTGCGGGCACTTTTTTTTTTTTCCATGAAAACTGTTTTACCCAACTATAATATCAATACAATATCCAAAGTCATACCCACTCTATTGCTAAAACATGCTAATGGTAATGCTAATTACGTGAATTAATGTATATGCCCAATTTTAAAGTTAGTCACCAAAAATTAAATTTTTGAGTTTTGGCAATGAGGAGACATGGATTTTAAATGTATAAAAAAAAATACTGAATATATTGAAAATATGAAATATTGTTTCAAACTTAACTTTAGAATACACCAAATTAACAACAGAGACAGTATCAGAATGTAAAAATAAATGTCTTACTTCAGTGTGTCTTTAAGCGAGCAAGCCGAACAGCTGCCTTAAAACATAGCCAGTTAGCTTCTGTTAGCTCGAGCAACAACAATGCAAAAGCAGTTCAGAATAAGCCAATTGCTGCTCTTGAAAGAAACAGACATGGAACCTATCTCATTAACTGTTATGGAGCTTAAATCTGCTGCACATGCTAGCTAGGTAGGTGGCTTACTAGGTAGGTCCTGTAGGCTAGGACAAGCTACTGTCAGCAGTGTAAGCTTGTGCAAAGACATCGACTTATCCTTAGAAGCACAGAGTTCGTATCAGTTTTTGTGTGTTTCTGTTGAGTTAAACCTGAAATGCGTCACTTGTTGCATGACCTCTGTCGCTCAGCAGCTTTATAACTCTGTTGTTGCTGACAGGAATCCGTCCACTCAGACCTGCCCTCCACCGTCACTCAGTTTTCAGTCTATTGTCAAAAGAATCGCCTGAGCTAATAATGAAAACAATGATCATCTCAGTTGCTTTACAAGAGGCCCTAAAAAGATTACCACATGCAAATTGAATTATGTACCAACACTCAAAGTGTTCTGCAGATGGCACGGACTGGGAATTATCTACAAGAAATTAGAGAGTGAAATAATTTAACACACAAAGATATTAAATAATAAAAGCATAATTCAAATATAAAAGAATAAAACCTGGCACAGTGCCATTGCAATGAAAAAGCAGTGATAAATGATTAAAAAAACAACTCCCACATTACTGAGAGAAAAGAACTTAGGGAGAGAAAATTAATTAATCAAAACACAGGAAACAGGGAAAAGTTTTTAATTTGGGTTTGACAATGAGAAAATTGAATGTGCAGTACCTGTTTACCAATAACAGGAACGCTTTGTTCCCCCTGCAGACGTCACTCTCTGAAAATCAATTTGACCACAGAGCAGAGCTGTACTCCACCTTCTCACCCTTTTTCTCCTCTCCTTTCAGACAATTGCATGTGTGTGCGGCGCTTCTAAACTGTTGATGTCACCGTAGACTGCTTTATTTCGATCAGGGTCACCGGACCCATTTCCGTCTGCTGTACTTAATAGCCATCACTGAATCATTGATTACCTTTCGCCACTATGAATTGGTTTCATTGAACCAAGCGAATGATGGTGCTGTAGCCGGTGAAGTGGCCGTGCCCCGCAGCTTTCATATCCTCTCACAAATATTTGTCTATTTTTCAATTTGCCAAGAGATTTTCTGCGAGCCGTGGCCCGGAGTAAACCTTTTGACATTTGCCAGGATTGCCAGATGGCCTGTGCGTGTGTGTGTGTGAGTAAGTGGCATTAGACTGTGTGTGTGTGTGACCTTGTATGCATGCACACAGTAATACCACAATATTGCTCGACATAATTGTTAAAAGCACTCGGAACCTGTTAAAAGTCATGTGTGGAGATGACATTCAACATATGGTGACTTCTTCATTAAAGAAAAGTTCATCTATAAGACAGGATTATTTTATATATATTTATTTGAATATATGCAGGAGCAGCAGGTTCTCACTCCTAACACATGAAATACAGCAGTTAGCTCAGTGGCCCTACGCTTGGAAGCCATATGTACCCCTTTTAGAATCATTTACTGAAGCGCAGCCATTGTGCTGCAATATAAAGAGTGAGACAGTCTGGGTCAGGCAGCGTCTGAATCCGGAGGGGCATGAATGACCCATCCAACCACCCCAGAGTTCATGTTCCATTAATGACCAGGAGGCAAGAGTTATTTGCTTTTAATTTATGTAACATAAGTAAGTGAGTATTAACATAACCGATGCGACATGTGTTACGTCATTTACATAAGTCACGTAAAATATGTTATTTATTTTAACCCAAAGTGCGATCTTTTCCTAACCCCAACCAAGAACTTTTTCTCTCTAAACTGCTTGACACATGAATAACATCCCAAAAGTCTTAGTATGTCTCACTATGCTGACAGTTTGTCAGGACACTGTATTTTGAAAGTCTAACCAGAAGTTGTGTTTTATGTATTGTTGCTAACTTGACTGTGGATTATTATCTATTAGACAAACTGGATGTTACATATAGCGCATGCTGCTTTGACAACGGAGCCCTTCAATTTGCAAAAACCGACACCAGAGGGTGATAGGTAGAGTGTCAGAATTTATAGGTCCCATATTATACTGTTTTTCATCAATTTCACACAGCGGTCAGAGGTCCAGCAACACTGTATTCGAAATGTATTTCCCCAAACCCATCTGTGATCCTGAAAATGTCTAAAAGCCACTCAAGTTAGCTCTGCTGAGCTCTACTGAAAGCAGGCTGTTTCTGTGCCTGCACCTTTAAATGCTAATTAGCTCAGTCTATCAAGGCCTGTCTTGCCTGCTACATGCCCCTCTCAGGGAGAGGATGCCGCTTACACTAGAGGTAGCATGCGCTAATGTTTGTGGTGGATGTATGTATATGTATGGCTCGTCGGGATGCTGTTGTTCATCCATATCAGTTTTATCCAGAATCAGACCCAGAGGGAGAGGCTCCTGAAGAAGTACAGACTCTGCAGTTGCAGTAGGACTTTTCAGAATGGTTAGTGTGTCTGAATAATGTTAGTTTGTTTGTATGTGTTGTTACAGTTACTACCATGTGGCTAATGCTAGCTCCTTCTATCGGTAAAGGTAACTAAACTAACTCTTCGGCAACTGTAAATACTATCAAAACGCGGTGACACTTACCTGTGGCTCGGGTGCAGTTGCTGGGTCCTGTATGGTTGGGACTGATCCTTTTATGAGGGTCTGCGTTGAGGCAAAGCCAGCTTTGTACTGACCCTCGTTACTGAAGCAGTGCGACGTTAAGTGGTTAGCACACACATAGGCACTTAGGCACAACAACAGAGCAATTTGCATGTCTAGCTCTGAGTGACGACATTGCGAAACACTGCTGTCTTACTGCTGGACAGTGTTGGGGAGACGTAGAGATGAGTTGGAGAGATGTAGTTGAACTACATAACTTAACTACAATTTGCTGTAACTTGTTGGTTGTTAAACTACATTCATATTTTGTGCTGTGTCAAGTAGTTCAACTACTTTTTGGGTCATATTTTCTAGTTTGACTACTCAATTTACAAACTACGATTCTGGCCAACAACATGAATTTTTTTTTTTTTTTAATTAAAAAAAAAAAAGAGACCTGTATAATATAAATGTTATTTTATTTTTCATTGAAAAAAGGCATGAAACATGGCATGACAAGCTAAGCCAGTGCTGACTCTGATTTGCTTGCCCTGGCAGCACTCAAATGCTTCACAGAGTGGGTGGGTTGTTGTGCCAAGGAAGGCAGCGCTCATATGGCCCAAGCATGTCAAGGACAACCTTCCCGCTACCCCCGATGCACCTCCAAACGCACCAGCCCAACCATGGCCATATTTGAGCATGTACATGTTGAATATAGATGCATCTACTAACACACCCTACATGTTCACGTGTTCATGCCTAAGTGTTAGTGCCTCTGAAGTTCCAGTGTTGTTGACCAAAAATGCCAGTTTTTGTTCTTTAAAAAAATAAGATTAAGCTGAGAGGCATATTTATGCTTGCATGTGATTTTTTTGTAGGTATCATATTTTGTTTCATATAAACCATATGTTTATTTATTTAACGCTGAGTTTAAAGAGCATAATGAGTATAAGTAGTTGCTAAAGCTATTTTTTTAGCAGTAGTTTTACAAACTACATTTCTCCAGGGGTAGAAATGTAGTTTGTCCAAACTACTGCCAGGCTGAAACACATGTAGTTTTACAAGCTACGCTTGCAAAGTAGCTCCCCCAACACTGCTGCTGGACACACTGAACTTCACCTCGGAGATGAACGCCCCCCTCTCGGATATCTCCAGGGAGAGGGGGGAGTGTTTTCGCACAGAGCAGACCGACCTATGAAAATCTCTCCTGTTGTTGTGTAAGGAGCTGAATCTGAACAGCCTGAAGGAGCGCAGTTTTACCAGTGGGTGGGCTGCAGAGGCCATGCAGGACTCATTTGCTTGCCTCATTCTGGGAGTTTGGAGGCTCAGGGAGGACCATGTTTTTCATAATAGAGGACCTTTAAAGCTTAAGGCCACTGACCAGGCTGCAATTTGATCCTTGGTATATTGGCTGAGGATGGCTATATAATGTTATCACAGAGATTCCTACGTTTCTTTAAGAGACAAAGAGGCATTACCAAACAATGGTTCCTCAGTGACCAAGTTTCCTCCACAAGGTCAAGGTTTCCCTTCAAAACCCCCGAACATGGTCAAACACTCCAGCATTTAAAGACGTGCAACAACACAGCGGACATCACAACAATACAAACAGCGTCAAAAGAAATCATTACCTCTTAAAAGCTCTTGAATTGCCATCACGAAGAACTGTAGGGTAGCTGTTAGAAGGAGCAAACAGGTCCGGGTGACTACTTTATTCTGATTGGCAGCAGGGTGTCAATGGACGCACTACACTGTTATATGCACAGCAGCCTGAGACTAAAATTAGTTGCACTGGCTGCAGCTTACTGCAGACACTTCAGCAGTACAATGTAGTCTTTCAGTGCATCATCCTCTGAAGGCCGCAGGATTGTTCCTGTAACACACAGCGCAAGAAGTAACCTCCACAGTCTGGTATCAATGGGTCATCTCACATCACATTCACCATTCAGCAGGTTTCCTTCAGTCCACATGGGAGTAACATTTGTTTGGGAAGATCTTGAGATTATTTGTGGACAATGACATGGCTGACTAGCTAGCTGAACATATCGTCAAGTTATTTTGAATAATTTAAATTTTGCTAGCATAACATTAGCTCTCTGGCTAACAGCTGAGTCAAAGGGTTCTACGAGCTGAGCGGACTAGTTTATCATCTTTTGCTCAGTTGTATCTAAAGTTCTTCCTGTTGGAGTAGTGGAGCTGGTGTAGTGAACATTTCCATTGCATAAGAAGCTTATGGGATGGTAATGATTGCTCTAGGTATTAGTCAGACCCTCAGGTGTTTCCATGGAACTATGACTTGTGAAAAACTTTTTATTTTGATCACAAAACTTGGTCTGATTTTTTTATTTATTTTTTGGCCAGTCTCCATGGTATAAGCAGGATAATACCCCTTTGAGGTGTCCAAGAATTAATGGACTCCACGGAGGCAGCCATCTTCCACTGCGCATTGCAATTTTTGCCCTCTGCGTCTTCCATTAATTCCTGATAATGGACAAGTCATCGGTCATTATCCCTGACTTAACAGGATCCATTAAAAGCCAAACACTATATGTATGTATTTTCCAAGGAACGGTTTCTGAGGCAAAAAATTGAGTGAGCCTTTTATAACACGCTGTTTCACAGTTCTTGTCAAAGGATGATAAGGCCTCACTTCATTTCTTGATTTTACACACACTACATTTGTGTAAAGAAATGTATATTTGCTGTAGGTTTTACATATTCGCTCTAAAGTGTTGTGACCGGTCCTGCTAATCATATCAGAGAAGGGCTGATAAAAACTCTGAGACGCCCATCTAGGTCCCTGGTAATTATTACTGTGCACTGACAGGGAAATTTATGGGCATTGGAGAGGGCCATAACTACTGTCCCTTCTGAGGGTTCACTTCTCAGGTGATAGCAGGCTGCTGTCGGACTCTAGCTGTGTCCCAAATCCATACTGCTGCTACTGCTGAGCAGGGAGGAAGAAAGAGGTTCATATAAAGACAAAGTGTGACAAGACAAACTGTCCGCATGTAAACAAAAAACAAAAAAATGTATTATTTATTGAGCTGATTTTTGAGTGTGCTGAGGTAAATAGTTTGATTCACAATGCAACGCACAAAAGGAACAGAAAAACCCAACAAAAAAAAAACAAAAAACGTAACAATCAGGTGAAAACAGCTCCAGGAACACCCTTCAAAACAAAACACCTCTCTGATTTTCCTGAAAAGAAGGACAGATCCCACAGGGGCGCTCTGTTATCGCTGACTGGTATTGTCTACATTGTGAGATTGATGAGAATATGCACTTTTGGTGACAGGATTTCATTTGATTTAATTTGATTCACACCAGTTCCGGGCTCATTTTCCCTCCATCACATCTTTTCAGGAGGCCCTGACAGATCCCGTCTCGATAAGCTGCTGCCGTTAGAGATTTTCTCCCGACATGTGCCCACATCTCACCGGTGAGGCTTTGATGTGCACTTTATAGAAAATTGCCACAAACTGATGTTGGGTCGATAACGGGTATTCAGGTACTCGACGCTACACAATGGTGAGTTACAGGCTGGACACATTCCTCAGGTAAAATGCGCATTGTCTTTTACAGCTGTGGGCCGTCACGCAGTTCAGATTCTACTGAAGTCAAGTGAGCTTTTTAATGCAAGAACCATGTCGCGAGAGTGACGGAGGTCAATTCAGATGCTTTAAATGAACTTAGACCAAACTGTAGATGCAATGCACAATAAATAAAGGAATAAACAGGAAAATGTATTTCATTTATATTCCACTGCTGATAAATACCCACAACTGACTGTAAATATTCCAAATTGATTGTTGCACTGCCGAGCACACAGTCACCTTACAGTACGAAAAGCCTGCTTTCTTATCTTGCGCTCGCATTCTTCACAACTCGTCTTTTGTTACCTGAAGCGCTGGAGTCCCACATATATCGGCGTGGGGGTGGAGGGTGGGGTGAAAAAAGCCCACAACAAAGTGCCAGTGTATTTGTGGATGTTTGGCGACAATGCAGGCTGCCGACACAAACCCCGCTCTCTGATGCACGCCGCCTCCAACGAGGAAGCAAATTGCAGGATGCCAATTGTTTTTTTTTTTTCTTTCTTTCTCTGTGCAACAAAATAATTACACATTCACACAAAACTGATTTGGGATGGTTTTAAGGGGGAGAGACAGAGGGAGAGGGAGAGAGGAGCTTGGCATGATTGCACATTATTTGGCGTAATTACGCTCACACTTGAGGATCTGTGTGTTCACCCCACTGCAGCATTGTGTTTTCAGTTGGATTTAAAAAAGAACAAAAAAAAAAGAGAGAAAGGATTCATCACCGCTCTGTGGATAAAAACACACATATTCGTCAGTGAAAGCCTCACATTATCGCACATTTAACGCCCTTTCAGTGTTTTGCGCTTTTTATTAACAAGGCTGATGGAATATGTTTTATTTTTAATGTCAGCAACAATGTTTGCTGATTACTGATTAGGTAGCTGAGGTGCTTTTCACAGTACACATGGAATTATCACCATGTGGGAAAATCATTAGGATTTAACAAAATTGACAGGTGAAAGATAATTGCTTTTTTCTCCCCTTCTCTTCTTTCCTCTATCTTTTATCACAGGCAAATCTCTCTGGTTCCTAAATCAAATCCTGCCCACTGCGAGGGAAGTAGTTCTCTTTTATCACGACCAAGATGTCAAATTCAAAGGCCCCCCCTTTTTTTTTCGCCTCTCGAGAGCCTGTTAAGTCCGCACCTTTCAACTCAGGAAATCACAGTGGGGGAGCTGTCCAGCAGAGTAGGGTCAGGGGTAATGCACAGCGATGGGGACATTGCTGGGAGAGAATGGATTGTTTCCTCGGCATTAAAAGCTTAATGGACACAGAAAAACTACCTTTGATGCTACAGCTGCGAAAAGAAGATGAAAAAAAAAGTCAGTGCGGGCAGGGAGAGAGAATTGGAAATTCACCAGACTGAGAGACACGCAAAGACACAAGCAGGGAAATGTAGATGACAGCCATGCATTTGTGGAAACGTGACCTTCATGGAGGTTGATGATAACTCTAAAAACTCTCATCATCTGATATTAATGTGTATTCCTGTACTCATAGTCAGAGTCTGTCTGGGTGATAAGATGACACAATCATGAGCGAGGTATAGAACAGTTTGAGAATAAAGTGGTGACATAAAATCAGATGTTAGTTAATCTTGCAGTAATATGAAGAAAACCAGTTGGAACTCTTTGCATATCGAGGCATCAGCTGCTTGACAGAGGATTGTTAATTCTGCACAGAAAAGAGACACTGGTATGAGCATTTTTGTGTTCCAGCTGTATCAATATCACAGTGTTTGGATACACGGGAGCAACAGAGGATGGAGTTCTGGATTTCTTTGTACTCAGATCAGAGAGCTGTTCCAACAAACGTTCTACCGGGTGCTTTTACATACTATATATATATATATATATATATAGGTCTACGATTTAAGAATTACCATTTTTGACCTTTTAATCTTACTTATAAAGAAACAACTTACACACACAAACATACTCAACTCTGTTTCCTAAACATATTGAATAGATTCTCCAAATGACTTGTGCAACTAGCCAACAGAAGCAATTTATGATGGAATTGAGGTTTGAGATAAACATAGTTTTACTTCACTCTATTATTGGTATTTTTTTTTCATCATATAGTCAAAGTCTGTGATTGAAGCATTATTCTCTTTTGAGCTTTTAGCTTTAAACGAAAGATAAAAACTTCTGCGCTATGAAATATTAAAGTGGGCACAAAGCTAGTTTTGTTACTGCAAAATACATAGCCTTTCGTTGTTGACACCCTGCCTGTCTGACTCATTGATGTTGATGGCTGTTGCATCACTGACAGCAGCCTTCCACCATCACCCGCATCTGAAAAAAATCGCATTTAGTACGGGTCATTCCTTAGTTACTCGGATGCAGGTTGAAAAACTGGACTGACCCCTGTATGTGAAAATAAACCACTTGCGCTGATGCTGAAACACAGAAGCCCCAGAGGAGCATGCTCAATGACGCTTAGTCTCAACAACTGCATATTTGTGCTGACAAAGTAGAGCCGCAGAAATCTAATCAGACAACATATTTTATTCAGAATAGCCATGAAATGGCTGTTTTGTTTGTACTTAACAAAAAAAAAAAAAAAAAAAAAAAGGTTGTCTCCAAAGACACAATTCATATTTATGCAGCTTTATATGAAAACTGAAGTCGTATTTAAAAACACATCAGGATGAAACAAGGGACCCAAGGGGTGGACACACACTGTAAAAAAGAAATACCACCGTTGAGGAACAGAAAAAAAATGGTGATGTTGTAAAAGTCCAACCGAGTGAGTGTCAGCGGAAGAGAAACACACAAACTGTTCAAATCAAGAAAATAATGATATCAATAAAACATTTTTGATATCATTTTCTTTTACCCCACAGTGACATTTGATGAGCAGCGAATGGAAAATAACAAATCAAAATGTCCTCCTTTCCAAACTGTCGAAACCAAGCGAAAATTTAGCTTGAGGCCAGCTGGTGGTATTTTCTCATGAATACAGAACCACTTTTCACACTAATTTCACACAAACCTAACATAAATGATTGATATAGGGGACACGATAGGCACCTTGCAGTATAATTGACTTCATACTGTCTGAATACAAAGAAAGAAAGTGAGATAGGTTGCCAGAAACAGTGATTCTTTAAACTCACTCACTGTCTCTCAGAAGCTCACTGAGAAACCCTAAAATATCACCTGAATCCTTTAAATGTACTTGAAAGCCAGTATAACCTATTCATGAGTGCCGAAAACCTCCTTGAGAACCCTTCAAACTCCCTCAAGAGCCTCCTTGTGGACCCCTTCGGTCTCATCCAGAACCTCTGGAACTGCCAAAGAACCAGTAAAATTCAGGGACCTCAGAAACATCCAAATAAATCCTATACCATGTTCAAGGGTACACTGATCTTAGGTCCGCCAACCCTTGTTGACAACTTCTGGAACCCTGATGAACTTCTGTTGAACTGAACTGAAGAAGATTGCAATACATTCTGAGTCCAGATAATCTTAATAGCTAAGAAATGTGCCTGATCATCAATAATCTGACTGATACAGTAGAAGGATTGTACACACATACGTCTGGGTGGAGCTTGCAGATGGGAGTTGATCACAAGCACTTTGAAATAGTTTCCTTTTTTCGTTTTTTGAGGTGTTTCCAAGGCATTTCTAAATGTGCCTTTTTTTATTGAAATCATTTAGAAGATCTAACAAGCACATACTGTACATCAAATACAATTTGACTAATTAGCATTACAACTGGAGGAAGTGGCTCCTCAGAGACATGCAAGAAGGGAGGCTCCTTTGCTAGTTTTGGAGACGAAAAAGGGGGAACTAGATTTGAAACTTTGAAAGTAGGTCTAGTAAATACGGGACCTTCTCAGCTGTCCTCCCGTGTGGGAGGTCAGTGGGTGGCAATGAATTGAATGTTAATCACGCCACACACGAGACAAGCATTAGCTAGATAGCAAATAATTTCAAAACTGTATTTTCAGCGGCGTTCATGCATTAGTGTGTCTGTGTTTCATTTCGTAAAACAGTCAGTCAGTGATGGGGCTGGTTCAGCGGCTTGTGAAGTTTACAGTTTCTCAGGTAAATGCTGGTCATCTCCAGCATACCCCTCGTACACCTGATCTATCCACTGTGGCTAGCCTGCCCTACACTGGGAGTGAAAAACTCTTCTGGAGGATAAGTGATAACGAAAGCAGGCCCAGACCCGGAAGGAGGTAGAAGAGGTTAGTGTGTTTACTGGGAAAAAAAACAAACAAAAAAAACTACAGCTCATAAACAGATGTATCAGCTGCAAGAATTACCAGACTTACACCATGAGATAGCAGTTTGTGTTAAGCAGACAGAATGCAACCAAGACAGGCAACCAACCAATCAGAAGCAGAGCATGACAAGCCATAACTGCCAGTGCAAGCACAAACCTCTCCTTTTTATTTTTCTACCCTCTGCTTTGCAGAAGATGCAGAATCATGACTAAAGCTCCAAATAATTCAGGTTAAAGGTACCCTGCAGTTTATTTTTTAGTAGTAATGGCACTGTGCAAAGTTTTGTCTTGTTTCTTCGTTGTTTTTTTTTTTTGGTACAAATGTCTGCTATCAATTACAGTTGGTGACCTTAATATTCTTTAATGTAGTATGTACCAATGACAGAGGAGAAGAAGACCAGCAAACAGTGCAGGATACAAAACAATCAAAATTTGCGGTCTGCAAATATTTACAAGGATACACTCAAAGGATTTAGTGAGAAAAGTAAACACAATCATTGGTGCTTTCAGCAGTAGGCACCGTGCACCTTTGAATGACCTTGGGAAGGATAACAGAGTGTGGTTCATAGTCATAGGAAAAATGTTGCCTGATGTTAGAAATAATTCAGAGCTATTTTTGCATGTATAGTTGTACCAATAATACATTAAAATGTGACAAGATACCGGTAAATGTTTGGGTAAATAAACATAAGTCAAACACAAAGACAAAACTAGCACAAAGTCATAAGACCCTTGTTTAACGCATTTGACAGCCTCTGCAACGAAAAGCAAAAGGATGTTTGTTTTCACACACAGTTGGACTGGACTGGGTGGATGGGTTGTTTCAATTCAGGTGCCGCTGCGCATAAATTGATAGCTGTCATTGTAGAGTGGATGTGATACAATGCTGGAGCTGTTTCTACATATCAAACATTGACAACAAACACAGTTGTCAGCTCATGTAGAAACAAAAGGAAGGATGTGTTGGAGATGAGTGTTACAAATAAAGGAGAAAGGAGTAAAACACACCTGCACTGTTCCACAATCTGCCCAAATGTAAGATGTTTGAACATCATGGTTACCATATGGAGTAGTGTTGTTTTGTGCCCTTGTGAATTCATTTGTTGAGATGATTGTTGTTGAAACTGCAAGCATTAAAAAAAATTACAGACTGCTTGAGTGCAGAGTTTGGAACAAAGTTCCATTGTTTCCTGCTTGCTTTTTAGTCGTGCATGCCTTGTCCAGGCAGACAGTCTGCTCAGTCTGTTGAACAGCTTCCTGATTTTAAGTACCCAAGATTTTCTGTGGAGATAGGGTGACGCTTAATAGTCATACCACAGAGAAATGCTGGGGGACGGGGAGACTGAATAGTTGTCCATTTCCACTTTGAGTAACGTCATGTACATAATGCAACTGCAGTTACATACCTGAAGTTACAAATGTAATGTAGTAATTTAAAACTAAACCATAATGTATTTCTAAACCTTACCCATTGTTGTTGTGCCTCATCCTAACCAAGTAGTTTTCTTACCTAAACCCAACCAAATTGCAAATGTGCAACACAGTACCAGTACACCCGTCGCTGGTTCACTGCAAGGGTCACGTGGTTTAGGAACGGTGATTAATCTTGTTTTCAGAGTCCAGGTTTGAGCATGTGTTGGCTCTAAATGTGTCGATATGTTGCTGTCGTCTGTTTTCTGTTCCCTTGCATATCTGAATTGCCTCTAAATCAAGCGGTATAATTTTACCATTAACTCTGCTGACATGAGGTTTCGTTGGTGGGAAAATGGGACAAACCCGGAGAAAATGGCATTACATTACAGCGCATTAAACTCAATGGCTCGTGCAAGTTTCTGTTATTTTCTTCCCGAGCTTGAATTTCTTTTCTTCTCTGGTACGAATGCCGCCACACTTCTTCTGGTGCTCTGACCTGAGGACGCATGGTGCTTGTGGTGCCGCGTGCTGCTTTGATCCTGGCAGACTTCAGCTCAACAGGTGCATCTTGTATCAGAGCCGATCTGGCCCCGGCTGGCTTCTCATCTGATCTACGTCGACCTTGGGCCCTGTTGTCTCACTGATGAAGACCACCGCGGTCACAGCACTTTGGTTTAAATCGTTTCATGTCCTTAAAAAAAAGCCTTTCAGATTTGCTATCAACAGCAGACAGCCTGAGATGTTCTGCGGAATCTATTTTTCACAGAGGACAAGAGTAGAATGGGGGGAAAAATTGCAGAGTTCAGATGTACAACGCTGATACAAAGTGACAGACACAGACTGATGGTTGTAATTGCTGTCAAAGGTGACTCCACTCAGTATTGACTTGATGGGGGTGAACAAGAGCTTTTTAATCTAAAGTATACTTAATAAAAAGAAGTCATCCTTTTACTAAAAAATGTCAGCATGTTTCATCTACCCACTGTAACTGACAGGGTCATGGTTTAGAGGCAAAACTTTACGCATGTGATTTCCATTTCCTGCGATCACCAGTGTGTTTATTTTGTGGTTTTATTGAAAGGATAAAGACTGTGCAGATTACTTTTCTATCCACCTTTTTTTTTCCTGGCTAACTGTTGCCAGAATCTGTGAAAGCCTTAGCTCCATTTGTGGCAGATGAATAGTGTCCTCTACTTGTTTTTTACTACCCTTAAGCAATCAGTGTGCATTAGACAAGCCAGGAGATTTCCTGCCAGCTCCGACCTGGTAGCACACATTGTAAAATGTAGAAGCCAGGAGAGGCATCTAATCCTCTTGGCAAAGCACTCCATTTGTTTATTGTCATGATTCGCACGTCTCAAAATTAACTAGGTAATGACTTATTGATGGGCAGCGGGGCGGCTCGGTGGCTGGTTTCCTCACGTCGGGGGTTTCTGTCCTCGTGGTGACCTTTTTGCGTGGAGTTGATGTTTTTTTTGTTTTTTTTTGTTTTTTTTTCCTGTGCTCACATGTGTTTCCCCCCACATGCAAGTCAGGTGGGTGGAAAATCCAACTGTCCCATAGGGATGAATGTGATGACTGCGTTAAACCAGAGGTAGTCCAGGTGTTTGTGCTACCGACCCCAAATAACCTTGTAAACGAAGAACCGCATTCAGAGAAAGGATGAATTGATGACCCGTCATGATGGTAAATATGGTAAAGGTACGAGCTGCATAGAGCCATGGGAAATGGTCACCTTGAGCTACAACATGATTGCAGCCTCGCAAAGAAAATAGGAATGAAAACACAGGGCACTTACAGCTACATTTTCAGGAAGTCTGACATGTTTTCAGGCTAAGCTGTTATTTTCATATGTGTTAATATTTATTGAAATTGGGGCTATATCTTCAAAATACATTCAGTTGAGAAGCAGAAAATGTTGATTTTCTATTTAGGCTATGAGATATGTTGTGTAATTGATTAATCTTTCATTTTATTGAGGCAAAGTAATAACTGAGCCTTTAGAATGATATAGTTTACAACTCCAATGTGTTTTAGTATCTTAAAGCTGCATTTTTAGACTATTAGCCACTAGAGGGCAAGAGCAATCTGACATTATTTGATCATGTTGACATGAGCATTTACATGTCATAGCGTTAAAACATTACATGTTTATGGCCTAACTTTCTTATCTATGCGGTGGGATGATAGAAGAGTTATAGGTCAGGGGTTGCCGTCTAACAATAAACATAAATAAATCAATATCTCATCCAACCAAAGTTGCTTTAATACAAGTTGCCTGTTAGAAATGCTTTTAGGGGGCTATTTTGCACCAAGTCACTTTAGGTAAAACGTCCAAAATGGAACAGTGTTATTCGACCAATGCAAGATTTCATACCAGGTACAAGCGGTTTTCGCTAAAGGATTTGTGTCCTTCGTTCACTGGCGACATGCTTTAGACAACCTGGTATGCTTTTTACAACAACAATGAAAAGAATCTGGCATTCCGTGAATAGCAAAGGCAAACATGTATTGTGATGAAAAATCCAAATCAGCAACAGACCCAGAGTGACAAAGAGGGAGACAGAGAGAGGGATGGAGCAAGAAAAAGACAGACTGAGAATAGACAGAGGCACAGACATATTTTGCAGAGCAGGAAAAATACACTTTCTGTACCAAAGGTGAGACTGAGTGCATGTTGCATTTTCTCTTTTTACAACTGGCACCAAATGAATGTGTGTGTGATGCTTTGTTTGACAGTGTTTTATAGTTAATGTTGGCCAGGTTGTTTTATGTTGTTCCAAATAAGCTGCCGTTAATAAGTTGCCTGCCTTTGGCAGGAATTAAAATAATTGTGTGTGTCTTTGTTATTGTGACGCATCAAACACATAAATGCACAAAACAAAAAAACTTAATCAGAGCTGAAAAGTGGTTTTGCCGTCAACATCATGGGAGAAACAATTTTGAAAAACGAATTAAAAAATGAAAGAAAAATGCATTTCAGGCAGAAGTGTTCATGGATAAAGTATGTCTAAAAGATTTACTGACATTTAACCACAGTGGCAAACCTCCTTCCTTGTTCTCTAACTCCCTGAAGTCAACATGTGAACAAATTCAAAATGCACTAAAAATTTGGTTGGACACATTTAGGATAATGTTTGTCCACAACTAAGCAAAACAGAAAAAAAAAAAGCTAGCAGATGTCTGATGCCTCGAACTATGTGCTAGGACCCTAATTGCACTGTTGCTGAAATTTTGTGCTGTTCTGAGCATTATTTGTGGCTATGATTGGCTTTTTGATGGCGGTTTCTTGGTGGAGGCATAGACTGCAGCGTATTGTTATTGTGCAGTCTTTTCCGAGGTTGTTAAAACTACATAAGCTAGCGGTCGGCAAACTTGATCTCGCGGGGGAGTCTTACTCGGCGTCACGGTGCCTTAGACCATAGATTAAATTTGTGCCAGAATATCCATTTAAGGGGAAAACATCCACTGTGAAAATGAAAGGGTGAATGCTTGCTGAGAGTGACTTCAGACTTTTAGATTCTGTGTTTTGTAAAGTCAGACACATGCAGACCACCTGAACTTGGGAGGAAATCTTCCAATTACATGTGAAGCTCAGCAGTGGCGGGAGGAAGCCCTGCTGGCCTTGCCCCTCAGAATTACCTCAGGCACAGTGAGAGCTGGAGCTATTCTGAGTCACAACATAATAGCTTATTTTCGTCAGCACTAATTAGCGCTAAATTCAAGTCGGCATGGGCGGGAAATTGACTTACAATCACTCCCTGGAGAATACCCTAAACTTGACACTAACTACTACATGCCTAGCCCTGATCACTCCTCTAACCAGACCCAACATTAAAGTTCCACATTTTGGGACAGTGCCAGTGAACTCTTGCTATCTATAGATTGGAACTAGGGGGAAAGACCTAACCTGATTGTCTAGAAGTATTAAAAATCGGCCCTCTGGCCCCTTTAAAGCTCACAAATAACACATGCACTCTTGTCTGTTTCCTCCCTAAAAAAATTTAAATGCGTAAAACTGTATTAATGTCGGACTAATGTTTTTGCTGCTAACTTTTTGCCCTGTTTACTGTGTTTGTGCTGAGCTAAGTTACATAGCTGCTGGTGGTAGCTTTATATTTCCTTTGCAGACATGAGAATGATAGTGGTCCTTCCATGAAATTGTCAGAAAGAAAACACATTTATTTGTGTAGTATTCGACAAAAATTCCCTGTGACGTCCGTTTGTCATCGGATTTTTTGTCCTTGCGTCATTTATGGGTACACACAATGACACACTATACTGAATGTTTTCCAAGACCTTATAACAAAGTGAAAAGTACAAAGCAGCCTGCGGCCATGACTGTGAATACAAAGGCGCTACACGGCATTGTCATATGTAAAAGATGTCCCTTAAACAAAAATGACTTGCAGTGCATAGCCATAAAATTCAATCAGTCAAAGGATGCACTGCGTGTGACCCAAGCCTCAAGTCTTTATTGGAAAATGAGGCTGAATCAAACAGAGTTTTCTGACAGGATTGGCTCTTGTCAGGATCAATTCCGGTTGCAGAAAAATGACTCCGGTTATACTCGAGCGGCTGCAAATGTAAATGTGTGGAAGTGTATCAATTTGAAGCAGCGTCGCAGGAAACACAGCAAGCATGTTCAGTCATCCTCCCCGAGGTACATTTATTAAAAATGTGACATCTTTTGGCAGTACTGTTAATTTTGAAGTGCCGTGCCGATAAAGCATCTCAGTGTTCGGTTTGAAATTACGAGAGATAAGTGGGAAGAAAAACAGGCTGACGGAGTAGGAATTCGGGATGAGCGAGTTAGGAGAAGACTGAGTGAGTACAGGAGCCTGCAGACAAACCCAATGGCTGTAATAGTGTCTGCTGGTGGAGTGATAAGTCAGACAGCCCCACAAGTCTGCTGATCCACTGCCAGCCTTGGCCATTTGTCAGGGCTGACTCGAAACTCCCGGTGGCCATTGCACTCTGCTGTGTGCAGCTTCTCCCAGCAGGATCACACTTGACAGGTGAAATCATTATGGACAGTCCTGGTACAGTTAATGGCCAGCTGCTCCTGATGTGTGTGGGTGTGTGTACACCTGCGAGGGAAGATGTCAAACACATGTAAAATATGAAAAGATATGCACAAAAAAAAAATGCGGAATATAACTCACAGGTGTTTAGTTTGACTCATTAAAAGCGGGAAAAAAAAAGCAAAGGGAGTTTTTGTGTGTGCGTGTGTGTGTTGGAGGATGAAAGGATTCAAGGAATAGATATAATTCAAATGATGTCATCTGTCAAATTCCATGTCTATTTAAAAACAGAAAAAATGGCAATAGTAATTACCTCATGGATAAGGATGTCTTTGCTATCATTTCCACCTCAGTGTACGTGTGGATGTATTCCTGTGCATGCGTGTATTTGTGTATATGCGTGTGGAGTTGGAGGAGCTCTAAAAACAGGAAGACACTGCACAGCAGAGACAGAGCAACCTGATAAGGAATGTCAGAGAAAATAAACAATTGAAACCTATTTAAAGAAAGAGGCTGATTGCAGTAAGAACCTTAAAAAGAGGGGGGAAAAAAATCCATACATGGGAGAATACTGTCCACGCACAACGAGAGAGAATGTATATGAGAGCTGTGCTAAGATACGTGAGCTGAGAAATCACTCTGCTACCATTTCATCCTTTATAATGACCCAGTAATAACCTTAGTTCCTGTTATAATCATGCCGCTAAAGAAGGCGCATTTAAGAGCAGTTAAAATGTCAGGCAGCATTCCACAGATCTTATTCTGATTCCTTTAATTAAGCTGTCTAGCGGTTAATGATGGACTGTCCGGCAGACTGTCTGAGGGTAGGAAGTTCACTTTGCTTGCTGGCAGGAGTTGGTTTCACAGGCATCAGCTTGAAGGCCTTATTTCTCTTAGTCCTTGTCAGTCTTAAACACCACTGGGTGGCCATGGAAACACACATCTAAATCCAATCAGAGCCAGGCGGATGCATTAAGTGTTCCTTAAGTGTGGTCTTTCATTCTCTCTTTTTTCATTGAAGTCACTGGAGGCGAGATTTCGAATGAAAAATAGTAGGCAATTATCATTCTTAATCACCACCGTGTGTTTTGTTCTTTCTAACAAATTAAGCTCTGGTGATGGGAATAGAGATATTTCCACTGAAAACATAATACTATAGTAAAAAAAAAAAAAAAAAAAAAAATTATTACATCAGGAAGATAAAGAAATACAGCTGGATTCTTTTGGCTCTCTCACACCTGTCGTGTCCTCAAAATTCAAATATGTGAATGTAAAACTGGAAAAAAAAGGTAAAGATAGGAAGTGTTAACAAACACATAAAACACATCTCACACACTGTATAATGTAATGGAAAAAAAATAACATACATGCATATCACATATAAACAAGACTGACAGGGAATCCACATTAGAAGTGAGACATGAGCAGCACACTAAGCGCTGCTGAAGGATTCGGTCCGTTCAGTGCGGGCTGACTCCGACCTCTGTTCGGCCGTCTCTGCCGTGAGCTGTCTGCCTGTCAGCAGCAGCTCTTGAGGCGACGCGTGGAGAACGATGAACGTCTGTACCAAATTACATGGCAATCATCCAATAGTTGTCAAGATATTTCACTCACAGCCGCAACTTTGAACCTCACGCTTGCAACAGAGAAAGCGCCGGGGGAATCAACACAGTCAGTGGGATATACTTTAAGGATTGCGGATGTCTGTATTAAGTATCTTGAAACTCTGCAGCGTCACACAGAGCCCTCATGTCTTGGAGGTATAAAGTGTACAGCTTATGATAATAATGAAATAATGCATTACTAATTCCTTTGCATTATTCTGTAGAGTGGTCAAATATGCGGGTACTACGACATGTTGCCAAACATTTCATTTTAAGGAGGATCTTTGCTCTGAATTAGTATTTTTTATTTTCTGATTTCAAATGCGGGTTCTGTTCTCTCATTGCAGGAGAGATAATATTCTTATGTTTATCACTTTTTCATTATGACAGATGGCAAAAGTCACTCTATCATGAACCTGCTTTTTTTTAAGGAAATGTCATCCACTCCTCAGCAACAATCATCTCCATAATTAGCTTTGCAACAAAATTAGCTTGACTGATGTCAAGATACGGGCTTATACCTGGCAGCAGGAGTGACCCTGTAATTGCACTGACAACAGCTGTGAGCACTGGACAGCCACAGAGCACAAAGCTAATTGGTTTTCGCCTCACCATTATCTTTTAAATACCAATCCAGATTGCACTCCTGTTAAGCTGGCATCCAATATGCCTCTCCTTCAGTGTTGTTAACCTCTGGAGAATAATGTGTCAAATGCACCGGGCTCTGGACAATGTGAAGTCTCCATCTTGAGCAGAGGACTGAAATACTGTACTGTATTGAGTTCGTAAACAAGTCAATCTGCCTCACAGGGCCACAGTATCTCTGCTACCTTCGCATGGTTAAATCCAGATGTGCGAACGCAGACAAACATTTGTGTTCGAGTTGCGACTGAGAGTAATCTGCAAATATTGATCCACAGCTTCACCATCATCTATCAATTTATTTAATGATGGTGCAGTTAGTTTTGATTAGAGTTGTTCTGATTCTAATACCAACATGGGAATTACGACCTAAAATGCAGGTATCTGTACCAGTGAGTACATGGGTCTATGCACCAATCTGATACTACATGATTTAGAAACAGGACCCTGCCCCAGGTAGCTCTGTTAGCTCGGCTTGACATTACACACTGGAAATCAATTCTTCTTCGCTGCTCTAAAAGCCAACACAGGAAGTTGTGCTGTGCTGCCTCTGGCAACTACTGTTTTTAGAGGGGTGAAGAAGAAGTTGATTTCTCGTGAGTCAGAAGGAGCTAGCAACATGTCACCTATTTTGGCAGTGATTGAAACCAGATTACCCCACTAGTAAAATGGTGGCATGTTCAGTATGCAAGACTGTCAGTATTGCATTAGTCCTTCAAAGTGCAGGCTGAAACCAAACACGTTCCGTGAGTAAATATAGGGAATTATTTATTCTTAGATTTATTTGAGTTGTTGTTGCACTACTTTTTGAAACTGTTCTATTTAAAAAGTGGCTGCACTTAATTGTTGATTATTCCAAGATTTCTTTTTTTCTTGTATTTCGGTTATGACTGACTGTCAAGGCCATAAAACAATAATAGCAATCATATCACATATAAACTCAACCATTGGTTTGAAATAGTTTTTTTTTTTTTTTTTTTTGAGTGACTTGAAATTAAGCAGCCAAACAGCTAATTAATATTTATGATAAAGGCCATTCGATTGTGTAGCTCCAACCCATGTTTCATTCATCAACTTCATCTACTGCCCCTTAGAGTCTGAAACATCCAATAAAGATTTGAGTTTTGACTGATCAGGTCAGGCTGTGTACCGCATGCATCTCTTCCTAACTGCTCAAGTGTGTTTTGGAGTACAGTCACTAGCTAACCTACATTCTTTTGCTGCAGAATGTGAAGCTTCAAAATGCAAGTGAATACAAAATAATGAAATGCAGACTAATCCAAAGGCAAACCCCAATGATGTTTGGTGATATTTGGAAGAGATCTAAACTCAGGCCTTCGAAAAGGTCATGTGTTACAAGCAAAATAACTACCTAAAAATGAGTGAGGAGGTTTGTGGGAAGCCACTCAAAAGGCTCCAAGGCCATCTGCAAACTAACAGCTCCATCAAGCTTGTAAATGAAGGCCAGGCATCAGAAACCCATTCCATAAATATGTCTGCCACAAGGCTGAATCCTTTATTGTCCTTAGTAAGGGCCTTGTTAATGCATGCAAGACTACATTCTACTTGTATGTTAACGATGTGACTCTGTACATCCATAAAATATCAACTGAATAGGGGCAGAATAGGGATCTCGGCCATGTAATATGTTCTATGAAAGTGTTCATAACAGCCTAAAAAAGGACACTTTCAAATTTTGGTATCCACTGAAAAGCTGAACACACATTCAGTAATGGTGTGTTTCAGACAGCTGGAGAGTCAAGACTGTCCAACTTCTTACCAGAATACAGTATAATGTAACACCACATCCATAGCCATAGCCACTAACATGAAGTTACTCCGTTTTGCAATATACTGTTGCACAAAATGACCTACCTACAGTGACACCATAAAACACTCTCTCCCTTCCTGTCTTAAGAACACAGTGCTTGGACAGAAGCTTCCTCCAAACTATTGTCTAAATATGGGAAAACCTTCTTGAGGTGAGAGCTTTACACACATAGACTGATAACAGGTGGTGGGTCCAAAACTACATTTATAACTCATAATTGGACAGGATCAGAGCACAGCACATCATATAATGAGTCCTGATTTTGGCCCTTCACTGCTGAGTGGTAAGAGTGGTCAAAATGGCTTCTATTTTTCTCTTTCCCTCTGTGTGCAATATCTCATGCAGCTGGGATATTACATGAAAAGAGCCATTTCAGTCTTCAAAACATAAGTGACAGGGCTGTGTTTTTTTCTGTTGCTATTCATGCTTGTACAGTTTTACAGTTATACAGTTTTTTTGGGTTTTAAGTCCTGATTGTGATTATATGTTATCAGCGTTTCAAATATGACCTAGTAGTCTTTTCACATCATGTCCACACTGTATAACATCATAACATCCAAGTTAAATAAAACACTACATATGGGTTTTGATTGACATTAAAAAAGTGGCTTACTCAACACTACGTTAACAAGGGGTTGATGATAGAGGTCAAATGATTAATCAGTTAAGCGGTGTGGACAGAACCTTTTACAAATTATTGTATCAGCTGAATTTGGTTCCTATGATTGCTGATGGCTATGAAGCAGATGATTCTACTCAGAGGAGTACGTCACAATTTTTCATGGCGGATACGCCAAGTTAATCATTATCACTTCTGCTGAAAGTGTCTGAATCCTCTTGATCTCCCTCTGCCTCTTGATCGAAAGCAAACAAACACTAGATATGCCGCAGCCATACATGTGAGACACACTTTGATTAATGTCACACTTTTCAATGTAGACTGAGAGAGACTAAGGTTACATCAGAGATAGATTTTCTCCACTCCATGAAATACCTTTCTACGCATTACTCTGGGGATAGGGCTAGGAATCAACATAGCCAGCCCACATCATCATACAGCATACAGGATGCCATCATAAGAATATACAGTGAGAAATAAAGATGAAATAATAAAGCTCTAAGAGTGTGTCAGTCAAAGTAGTGTGATAGCAAGTAAAACTACAACTTGTTAGCAACTCAACAGCTGATTGAACAAATTATTTCAAATAGCAGTTTGATTTGGCCCTCTTAGCCTTTGCCCCATGAGTGGCTCTGGTTTGATACACAACATTTCCTAGCCTATTTGTGTTCACCATGCTGAGGTTACCAAACCAACAGATAATTGCAGTTGTTAAAAGTAAAAGATGAATACAGTATTTTTATGGGCAATTTGTGGACACTGAAACACCTCAGCTTACTCAATTAAAACACTCTCTGATTGGCCTTTTTTACAGATGGAGTCAGAGTTGGCCTCAAAAGTAACTGTGTCATCCAGGATGGTGCCAACTGCCAAGGTACCTATATTGACTTACTGACTCAACAGCTATGCCACTGATAAAAGTCGATGCTGTAACAGGCAAGTTTCTATGAAAATCAATTAACATCTCTTTTGTCTTAGAGACACCGAGTTGCAAAAATGAGTCATCACGCCATTTGATTGTGGATGAAGACTAGACTAAGGCCCATCTCCTGCTCCTGCAGGAGCAGCGCCGTAGCTCCGCACACGCACATTACGCACAGCGCGTAGGGCACCAAGTGCCTGGGGGGGCACCAAAAAATCAGGCTTGTGAAAAATCACCATGATTGTCTAGGTACTAGTAACTATAAATAAATATTAAATGAAGCATGTTAACATGTATAAAGCAGTACAAAAGCAACATCTATGACAATTTGCTGGAGAAAACGGTGAATCTTGCTGCCCTCTCCCCTGTCTCCTCTTGGTGCCCCCCCTCCCCCACGTCCCAGTGGTCTGTTCGATTATGCCTCAACCTCAGTTAAGTTTGACAGCTGTTTTAACATGGCCTCGAAAAGGCATCAGGAGTCGGGAGCGGAGAAAAGAAAGAAGAAGCGAAAGCGAGATGATGCTAATGCGGCGCTTGCAGATAAGACAATGTTTTAAACAAAAAATGTTCATTTTGTAGCCTTTGCAAGCATGTCTGTGCTCATGCCAGCTAATATTGCTACCGTCAACAAACTTTGTAACGATAGCTCCTACTAGCCATGTTCAGACTGTGTTAAGTGTTGCAAATGATTGATGTTGGAAATTATTGATGCTTGCTAGCTAGTTTACGTTGTGGGAATGAATATGGATTATTGAAAGCAATTCATCATGGCCAGTCGACTGTTCCGTTAACGTTAGCATTCAGTAGATCATACGACTAGCAATCCGTCCTCAAATCGCTAGCAAGGTAGCTTTGCTTTTTCTGATTAACCTGGGCTTGCTACAGTCAGAGGTGCAGTCAAGTATCGCTACCCTATTCGCCAAGTTTACTTTGCATGATACTGCATTTCGGTGACTTTCGAAAACCCGGTAAATTGGAGATTTCTGAATTGAAAAGTCCATCTTCAGATACTCCTGTAAATAGGGAAAACTTACAGGTTCATAGGCCAAGGGCGACATCTGTTGGTGAAACTGTAATATGAGAAGAATCAATCTTAAAGTTATAGATTTATCCTTCATATTCATATAGAGTTATTAATTATGTGCAAAATTATTGTTCCTTATGAAACCTTCATAAATGTAAATTTGAGTTTTGAATTTTTAAAAATGCCAGTTATTTACATGTAGGCCTACATAAACCTAATGCAAAATGTTTTGTACTGTGGTTTAAAACTTTTTCAACCCAATCCCTGAATATTTTTTCTTGTATTTCTGAATGCCGGGTCAATGCTTAAATTTGTCCAAGGAGGAGCTCAAGGCCAGGAGGAAGATCTAGAGCAGCCATCAACCAGCAGATCGATCAACCGTCAACCAGCTGGTCTGCAGATTTTGCAACAGCTCCCAGCCCTGACCAACAACCATCAACTACCAGTTCAGGTACAGATACAACTACACACACAGCTACCGCTTCTGAAAGAGTAGTGAGTCCTGTCACTGAGAGGCCATCGGCAAGTGACACTGGAGAGACATATGTGCCCCCGCTTATTTAAAGTTCCTTGATTGAGTAAATCCTATTGTGCAATTATTTGTACTTATGTATATTTTCTTTTCCTAAGAAATGTGCACATTATTACTTACAAGGGTATATACTTGACTAATTTGTTGTGTGTTTACTATGTCCAGTTCAGTCTACAGTTATTGCACATCTTTGTTTAGAATAGTAGAATAATGTTGGTGGAATTTATTTATTTATTAATTTTAATCTTTTTAAACTTCATGTTTGGCGTCTGCGTTAATTGAAAAGTACTTATTGACAAGTTGTTTTGAAATTAAAGCAAATTGCACTGATAAATTTGTTCATGTTCATTCCGGGGGAAGGGGGCGTGGCCGGGGGGGGGGGCACTACAAAGCATTTGTGCTTAGGGCACCCAAATGGCTAGCAACGGCCCTGTGCAGGAGGCTAACGATCACCAAATCATATGAAAGCTGTATTATGAAGCTTGACTCAACATACTCTGACAATCATTGGTGTACAGCACAAATTATAGATGTGACAAAATGCACTCCTGGGGTGATCCTATCGAACACAACAGGGCCTAGGACAGACATGTCATTAACAAGAGTCTCTGTTACCTCGTGGTTAAAACGGACTAGCCAACAGATAGTGCCGAAGTCGATGTACGATATTTTAGAGTGAGCTAAAATATGTTGATGCATACAGTTAAATGCTGAGGAGAAATCAACAAAGCATTAATGTACATGTGTCTTCATGCCCACCAGGTGGCTGACCACAAAATTCAGCAAGCGTCGCTGTGGCATCCTCTACTTGAATGATATGCAAATTGGAGTGGGTCAATTGCATTCCGTGAAACAGCTAGCAAACTACTGTTTACAATATCTTAAACCTTTCATAACCAATGAGGTGAGTGCCACAGGACAATAATCATTAACACCTTGTGGATTTTTTGTTTTAGCAAATCTTTGTTGCTAAATACCACCTTAGTGGTAAGATAGTCTTCGTTATTGGGAACGTTCTTGAGGAATTCACTGATGCAGGGCTTATTATTTGGTTACAATACAATTGTCTTCCTGGGAATAATCATTTGTTCACAGAAAGTAATGACACTGTGGAAGTCAATTCATCTTGGACAAGATACTGAACCCCAAACTGCTCCTGATCTGTTTGTTGGCCATCGGTTTATGAATGTATGTATGAATTACTGTAAGTTGCTTTGGACAACAGCATCTGCTAAATGCCCTAAGTGTAAATATAAAATGTAAATGTAAATCCTAATTGGCCATTCAATTCATGAAAAAACACCATCTGTCTACACAGCAACATCTTTTTACCCAACTTTCCCCCTCTTAAGGGCTGCTTTATAGACTTGGGCTAGAATGACACAGTTATGGTCAGTCCAAGACTGTACCATGTCTAGTTACATACTGGTAGAAGGCCTCTTGAGGCATGTTAAAATCAACCAGTATAAAATGTGAGGCATCTGGGGAAATGCTTTGGAAACAATGCACACTAAAGCACTTCTCCTCTCCTGCCAGGTGTCTTTCCAGTCTTCCTCACTCGTACCGATGTCTGTCGTTTACGAATGAACAACTCCGTGTTTGCAAATCTCTGGTGAAATGCCATTGCATAAAGTCCGGACAATCAAATTGCTGTGCTGGATAAGGAAATTACATCTATATCTGAGTTTGTGTTGGGAGTTCCTTTGCTGAAAGTTCACCACAGTCCCAAGTGCAACCATAATCTGAAACAAAGCACTGACAAAATCCCTATTGATTCCACACTGTTAAAATACTAAAAAAAACAATACTCACATGACAGGGTTCAAATAAAATCCACTTGAAGACCACTTCAGAGACATAACAACTACTGTTGCTTGTCGCTACAGCCATGCAGCACCATTTCAGCAAAATTCTGATATACATATACGTGGGGTGGCCGTCAACTTTGATCGCTTTTAAGATCTAAGCATCGATGAGGTAAATACAGAGTCCACCTCTCTTCCACTTGCTGGAGTAATGCGCTTTGTCAGCCTGGAACAAGGCATACCCATCAAGTGTTGTGGTGGAGACAGGTCTCTGTAAAAATTTGGGCACAACGGTTTCTGATTTCCCATTGCTTGGCCAGTCTGACTCAGTCAAATAAAGAGAAACTGATGAAAAACTAAATCTCAGCTTTACCAAGCTAAAAGTCATATTAGACATAAAAAAGGACAAGGACTGTCTTTCTGAAAAGTTCCGAAGGTCTTCTGCCCGATGTTCTGGCTGCATGTGCTGCATGCAGTCTGTCCTCATTGGGAACAATTGATAAAAGCGCTGGTGCTCAGAAAAAAAAAAAAAAGGGGGGGGGGGGGGGGGCTGACGTAAGCTTCCTAAATCTGCTGAACTTTTTAAGTGAGCTTATTTACTGATTGCGTTTTATTGCAGTCCTGCTACCTGCCCCACTGGGTAAAAATGGATGGGAAATCAAAGCTTAGTTAGACTAGCTCAATATTCAAACTTCTGTTGAATAATGTGATGTGTGGTCTCTGTAAAGTGGTTCGGCATTGCTCACAGCCACCTGACTTGTCACGCACTAAAGCATAAAACATTGTCCCCGGGTATAATTTAAATCTCATCAATAACAGAAAGCAGTACAGGCACATTGCCTAAAAGCCAATAACTGGTGCCAGCACACCACAGTATCAGTATCTGTGCACTGAATGAATGCATGGTGGAGGATGATGTGAGGCCCTCACTGCCTCTCCTCTGGTTTCTGGGTCAGGTGCTGGGAGCAATGAGGTGCAAGGCTAATGGATGGACTCTTCACAGCAGAATGGAGACGGAGAAGCTTGAGGAGTTTAGTGCAATTCTATTGCCTATTAGGGAGAACAAAGCTGTGGAGATGGAAATTGTTTGCCACAGATATGAAGAGGAATTGAAGGTGTCAGAGTGCTTTACAGTAATGATGAAAGCCATGCGAAAGTGTAAAAGACTGTGGGCTGAAGGAGAAGGGAGGGGAATTGGTATAGTGTGGAGGTGTGGCAGCCAGATTAAATGAAATAATCAATCAACCTCTGCTTCCTCTTCTGGTCAATGTGCAGCACTACTCAGTGACTTGGAAAATTCTTCTCTTTTAAAAGGGTTTGGTTTTTACACATCGGTACACTCTCTCAATAGCACAGAGCCTGCAATCTAGATTCTCTGTCAACATATCCTTAGGAACAAAAGGTCAATGACAAAATGCTGGACTGCATTAGTGGGGTATGCACTATTTAATTGCAGACATTTTACATGATCAGAACTGACAGCAAAATCATTCAAAGATCTTTTGAATATCGTTACTTGTTTTGAGCTATTAGTAATTGTACTGGGACAGTAGGTGTAAAATGTGTACACCTGTTTAAAAAATGAATCTACTTAGTCCATAGTAATAGTGATTCAGGCCTTTCCTATCACGTCCCAGCTTGAGTATTCACCTTTATGGTTGTTGTTTTGACACTCAACGGAAATACTTCATCATGTGAAGATGTGAGTAACCCAAGGAAGATGTTAATGTCTTGAAACTCCCCATGATTAATTCATATAGTCTCTGATGTAGTTGTCAATTGTTTTTTTTTTTTTTCAGCTTACAGTACACTCCAGTGGTATGCTGTTATACCAGTATGGTGGTATGGCAGTGGTTACTTCTGTATCACTTGACTAGATCACCAGATGCTAACGTGGGTGTTTTCTGGTATCATTTCTGGACAGTGCACAAACCATGCCAATTGGTATTGTTTCCAGTCGGGATCGTTTCTATCACCGATCTGCGAAAAGTAGAGAAGAACTCACCATTGTACTTTATCATACTGCTTGTTGTATACTGAGTATATTTTTAGTTTAAAATGTTAAAGGCAATCATAAGTTATCTGTGTGGGTGTGGTTAAATCAGATATATAGATAAACAAGGGCCTAGCAGACCAACAAAAGGTTCCTCAATTCTAATTTGTGTACAAAAGTACATGATGTCACCAACTGAGACCTATCAAGTTTAAACAAGTTAGAAGAACATGAATAAACTAGAACAGACAGAAAATTGTTATGTGAAAAAAACAAAATTGTGTTAACTTTGGTAGAAAATTGTGCATACATTACTTTCACTATAAGATTCTAGCACTCTTTGTCCCAAACATTCACACTTTTTCTGCAATGGCTTTGGCAACTATCCATTGTAAAGCTCAGGGTTAAACCCCAGATTTAACCTTGGCCCTGGGTTAAACCTGCTGTAGTCTCTCTTGCTGCTGATTCACTTTTTGATCATTTAGCCCAGTGCATCTGTTGAGTTCAGGGTGCTGGATACAAAGTTTGTTTAATTCTTGTCTTTTCAACTTTTCTAAGAACAATATGGACAATAACACTGCAGTCACATTAATGTGTTTTGAACTAAATGTGCAGGGGTAAATCTTTAAGATGGCTCATGCGTAATTTTATGAGTGTTTGCCTGGTCTGGTATTAAATTGCCAAATATGAAGTGGCCAGCCAAGCAGATTATTTATTAATAAGGTCTCATCTTACATAGAGGATATGGTTACTGCTCTACAAACCACATTCTACAAATTCACTGCAACCTGGTAAATCTACAGTTTCAAAAGGCAGTCAAAGTTCAGATCTGTGGAACCAGTTATCCAGAAATGCCACTGTTGGGATTTGTGAAACTTAAAGTGGTGTGGTGAACTGAGTTTGTGTAAAAAGGCCCCAGGAGAACAAGTAGCCATTGTTAGCTCCCTGTGTCCCAGTTGTTTTTTTTTTTTTACCCCTGCTGAGCTGCCATTGCCTGACTTAAATCTCTGTGTTTCTTTACTATATTTTCTGAGTTGTGAGCAGTTGTGAGTGTACTTTGACCCATTCTCCCACCCCAGCTTTGATAATGTGATTGAATATTGTATAACCTTTTAGATAACCCATGGAGCGAGCATGACTAGGCCCTGCACCACATCATGATCCATACACATATGAGGAATCATAAGAAAATACAATTTCAACCCAGTATTATTGATTTTAGTTCACTTAATGTGATAAATCAGCTTCAGGAACCTAGTTAACTGTTTCCCTTTGACACTCATTCAAACATTTGGTCGTGTTTCAGATATTTAATTCATGAATCCATAATCATTCTTGAATCTCTCCTCTCTCTCTCTCCCCCTTACACACAGTCACACTTCCTCTGAGAAGATTTCTTCAGAGAACATTTTAAATGTATGCAGTGTTAAAGTGCTGTTAAAAGCACATTTACATACCCCAAAGCAAAGCAACCCACCACATGAATATCGGTCAGTTGCTTTAACAAGGCTTCTGTGATCATCCAACAGCCAACCCAATGTGTAAGTTCAAGCTACTGCAGTAAAAACAGCAAGTTCGACCTTTTGCAATGGGAAAGGGCTATGCTGGAGTGGGAAAGTTTCAATCATTGTTTTTCTCGACAAAATAATTGATGTGCAATGGATAAAACAAAGTAAGGAATTGATTTAACTTACATTATTCATTCAAAACTTGGTTAGTAAGACAACTGAATAACTGGGGAGTGATATAATGTATTACCTCATGAATTTGTGAAGTTGTTATGGCATTCCTGCTCTACATAATTCAGCACTGGATTTGTTTGATATATCTACAAGATGAGATAAATGAATTATACAAGATCAAACTGTATCACACTTTGATTATATTTCCCACAGTTATTGTTTTCATCTAATGCCATTGTCTTTGTGATAAATAGCACCAGTGGGAAGGTTTGCCTTGCCTCAAAACACAAGCTAACGCAAAATGTTGAAGGTTCTCAGTCATCCAGGTCATGGTAAATCAAAGGGCTATATCGTAGGAAATTGTACTAGGGCCCAACCCAGTCTCCAGAATAAATGTTGGCCATGTATGTCAATACAAACAACTTGCCAGTTTCAAATTTTGGGTTGTCATAACACTGTGTTTATCATCTGGTTTAGGCCAACTGGTTAAGGAAGAGATACTGTCTTGGCTTAAAATACCTAGTTTTGTCATAAACATGGAAGGAAACTGTCCTGACGTTTGTCAAACGTATCCAGTGATTTCATGCTTACAGGTACTGAAACTCAGTCTTGAATACAGGCGAGTGGTTTGGCAGCCTTCTTGTCTAGCTGTCACAGTTCCAGCCTGTCCCTATCAGTAAAAACACCATGTAGCTTTACGATGAAAACAGCTTTTTATGATCTATATTTCTGTTTCTGTGGCGTCCTCCAGTGGCTGTCATAATTATTATGGCAGTAATGGAAGAAGTGAAGAGAAGTAGTATAAAGAATGAGGTGAGGTGATTGCGTCCAGTGTGACACCAGATGATCAACAATGAGTTCTTCTAGCTTACTAACGTAGTGAAGTGAAGTCACTCACATGATGTACCTTAAGTTACTTGCCTAACATTTGTCTATGAGGTTATAGAAGTATAAATAGGTATTTTCACCAAAACCATGATGTTTTCCTAAACCTAACCAAATAGTAAGTTAATAAAGATGGTCTGGTACGCCTCTTGCTGGCAAACTGCAATGGTCATGTTCATTTTTAGAACAGTGATACATATCGGTTTGGGAATCAATAGCAATAGACCTTTTCAGTTGTTTAGGTAATTGGAATTCAATGTTTTAGAGACAGATACATGTGTTAATAAGATTGTAAACTACCCTGACAGCTGACAAGTTCATGAATAACTGATTTTCGGAAGTCACTTGTCTGGACAATGCTCCAGAGACATGTCTTCTGGACTCAATCCACTCTAAAAGGAACTAAATTGAGTTTTTTTTCTAATTCCTGACTATCTAATACATTAGCTCAAAATTTCAGATAAGTTACCTCCCTCGCCTCTAAGAAGATGACAGGATTCATCTGTCTTGCATGACTGGGCCTTCGGATTAAATTGCAGGGCAACTCAGCAGGGAATAAGCTTTCTAAATACCTGGCCAGGCCCAGCTCCTGAAAATTATGAAGGATGAGTGTATTTCCCCACATCCCCCGCTGCTTGCGATGCCAAAGGCATCACAAAGGTCTGTTGTGCTCTGTTTGGCCGCGCAGGACACACCTGACCATCTAAAAGTCAAAGTCTATTATGTGGATGTGTATATTGTGCCATGAAAAGTAAGCTTATATAAAGAGTTATGGTCAGTATGCCCATCCACACTGTAAATTCTCTTGGTGAGGAAGAGGATGCTCATCTTATTACTCTGTTTTATAGTTCTCATAAGCTTGGATCCCATATATTTTTAACAACTGTGTGTGTAGAGGTGTGCATGTGAGAGTGTGTCCGTTCTTCCTTTTCACAGATGATGTGAAGTTTAAGTATAATCTTATATTTAAAGTTTGTTGTTTAAAAAGCTCTCGAGACCCAATTTTCCTACTCATCGTGGCGAGGCAAAACTTATCTCACTCATGCACTTGATTACAAGAACATAAATTAAATTTGCACTCTTTGCTTAGAGCGTTAATTCCCATTTGACCTGTCCTCCAGGGCTGCCTTGATGAATCTTGACTGATATCATTTGCTTGAGTCAAACTTTTGCCATATGTTAGAGATTCTGTGGTGTTTTGCAGGTTCTTAAGTGTAACAGATACTTTCGCCTCCTGCCTCAATGTCTCGCTGTTTTGCCTGTCAGTGATAAACACGCCAACGGATGTTTGTGAAACTTGATATGAATCAGAGTCTGTTCACCTTGTAAGTCGAAGAGAAAAGTTTGCGTTGTTTCCACTTGAGTGGTTAGAGGCGTAGATAAATCTATGATAAAGTTACACATTGTTCAATTAAGCCTTTTTATATGGTGCAAAAGGATTGGCAGCTCGAGTTTTGTCAGAGCTTAATTTAACAGCGTTGTGTTTGGTGATAAACTGCAACTCTCCCTGAAACAAATGCAGACTTCTGGCATTGTCATTTCCAATCTGACCCCACATCTCCATCTAAGGCTCGTATTTCCTACAACCATTTGTAAACACAATTATTTCTGCTGCTAAGAAAAACAATAGCCCCTCTGCAATTACTGTAGCTGCTTTTTTTTTTTTTTCCGAGCCCGCGTAGGCGTAAGCAAAGGGTTGGAATTTCAAGCCAGCAGGGTTTTTGTAGACATCTACCACAATGCTTGGCACTTTGATGTGTCTCCTCTCCCTGCACTGACATCTTTGGGACTACTAGCTAACAAGGACCATTTCGGTGGAAGGCGGAATGTGGGAGAAAGATAACAGAAAGGCTTACAGTATTTAACACAGTATTCACAGGGCGATTGTACATCAAATGGTCAAAGCCCGGGGTATTATTGGATAATGTGTGTGTTTGTGTGTTAATGTGCTTAGCAAGGCCATGCTTGGTGGAGGAATACTCTTAGTGAATACATGTAGACCAGTTTTGGTGGACACTGTGAGTGATGCGGCTTTAAAAGCGCCCAGGCAGCCCGCTCATAATGCATCCATAAAACTGCCTCACATTCTCAGGCCATCAATGCCACATGCCACTGGTGATGGATGCTCTTTCAAGGCCCACCATTAGTCCTATTATGTCTATAAATCTGAATTTTTAGCGCAGACTCAAATCAATGAAGATTTTCACCTTATCTTAGTTATGTTGTTCCACATTTCAGCCCACTGAGCTGTATAATTTAATATGCAACATCTCGTAGTACAAATAAACAGCTGCTTTTTGCTCAGGATATTTCGAGGCAACATATTAATTGAATTACACCCCGATTATGCATGCTTGCCCTGCAGGTCCAGTCAACAAATCTTGAAGAAAATATAGGATTTTCTTTTTCTCTCGTCCCAGCAGGACTATATTTATCTGCCCCGTGCAGATCATAATGGCTTAGCCAGCTCATGTCTTTTGGGCAAATATCTAAGGATGCACTCACCAGCTGCAAATTGAATTCACACCACAGTCCTGTCTCATTTCTTATTCTGGATGCTCGTGTTGAATCAGAAATGGCCTGGAGCAAAGAGAGGAATGAAGGCACCTCTACATGAGACAAGAGTATAATTATACAGTCCGGCTCTCATTACCTGTGTTTGAATTTCATGCTTTTTAAACTCTTTATTGGGAAGAGAAAGCTGCTTTGAGTAATCTGGCGAATTATTTAGTGTTCTGGGATGGATACTGGCATCTTTTGGTGCTAGTTAAAATGTATTGCTGAGTATACAGATCTGTGAGGTAAGGTGTCTCCATCCTGCTGAGTTTTAACAACATAAGGGTTGCAAGGTTTGCAGCATAATCAATCACTGGCCCCATTGCCTCTACCTACCTGTTCTCCACTTCAGTCTCTTCAGCAATATAAATGTGGACATATCACAGCTGGAACATTATAGGGATAAATATTTTGCAGATAACTCATTGGTTTTTTGGAGTCTTCTAACCGGTCTGAGTTTCAAGGCCTTGAGCAAAATTGAGCTGCTGTTAAAACAGTTTATCACAACTTCAGATTTATTTAATCATTTTCATTGTTGATTAAGTCCAGCGCTGCAAACAGCGAAGCAATCCGACAGGTGATGAACAATCTGAATAACTTCATTTAGAAGTAAGTGGACTGGAAGAATGGCAATTATCTCATTGCACATGCAGGAAAGCTGTGAGCGCACATAGATATGATAAATTGGACCAGTAAATTGGTCCGGCAACTGTAATTGGATGTCCACAATCATACACTCATATCTTTTATTTTGAGATGAATTTAGAGTTAGAAAACGGTTAGCTTAGCTTAACGTACAGGCTGGAAACTGAAGAATAAAGAGGTGACTCGAGTCTTGGGCTAAATCCAAATGTCTGGACTTATAGCTCTTGCAGACTCGTATACGTTGTGGGAGTGTTCCTGGGAAGTCTGTAATCGATGATAGTGGTCCAAACCTACAATTCATCCAGTCTACTAGGGGCCTCAAGAAGACTTTCTGCAGACTTCCACAGAGTCTGGGATGCAGACTTCACCAGACTTCACTCACTTAATTACCCACAAATGCAGTACGGGCACAATGTTGCAGTTACCTACCTCAACCATGTCATAATGCATGAGCATATGGATTTATGTGCTAAAGAAGCAATCAAATGCATTTTGTTATTGAGGTGTTTAGGCTTGTCTATCAGTGGTTTATATAGCCTTAAGGTCTCTCGCCCTCACAGACTTGAGATGATAATGGTGACAACTGTCACTTTATTTCTGAAAGCTTCCCTCTAGTGTCGTAATATAAGTAGCAACAAAAGTGGAAGTTGGGGTTGGTTGGTTCCAGCATTCAACCCTCTTACAAGTCTGTCATTCTTATATATGTGGACAGAATGAACAATCAAGATTACAACCTGTTAATTTGTGGTAGACGCATTTTTATTTTTAAACCATTGGACAGGGGCATGCGATCTGTTCTCCCCTGCTTCAAGTCCTTATGTTAAGTTAAGCTCAACATCTCCTGGCTGTAGCTTAATGAGAAATTATAGTACTATTCCTTTAACTCCACATTCCTCGTTCTCTGTGTGCACTGTGTTCTGTATTCTGATGAACTGTATATCCCCAAACAATGTTAGTCAGGTTACCACAAACCCACTGACACATACCGAACCCCACTTTGAGGCCCTCAGGGTCTGGCCCTTTGCCTGTATGGTAATCCAGCCTGGGTGAGCTGCACACTAAGTATCTCAGAAATGAGGCGGAGCAGAATTTCAATTCAGATGGAATATCAGACAAGTGGTTAAAGACACAACACAGTGAGAGATCCTGTATTTCAAAGGTGGTACTTGGCAGCACAGTGGGATTCAAAAGGCCGTGTCCTTGCTGAACAATGGGAGTGGAATATTGAGTTTGGCCCCATTACAAATTCAACCTTTTTTTTTTTCTCTTTACTGCTATAGATAATGCTCATTGATCTGTGAAATTATGAGCTACCATTAGAAAGGCCTGGCACATAATTCAGACCGCCTGAACTCTCAATCACTCAGCTGAAAACCTAAAGCCCAAACGGTAATTTACATCACAATGTACCACATTGATTTAGATGGAGAGGTGTGTAAAGAGATTCTTAACAACTTTGGATGCCCTCAGGTCTGTAATAGGTATTACAATTAAAAAATGCAGAGGAAATCTGATCTCAGTTGCCTGAAAAATAGTCTCAGATTAATCAATGCATGCATCTTTAAGAATTAAATGTTTATTGTCTGATGCAGCCGATCAGAGCAGGACGTCTGCCGCTTTGTAATGCGAGACAGATACCAGCGCTGGGAATATGAGCTGCATAGAGTACCATTTGAATTAAGCGGAAGATATTCATCACCCGTTGACTTTGAAAACAGATTGTATCATAGTACCCCAATACCTGTGTCTGCTGGAGAATACATAAGAGGAAGATGACAAAAGAAATGCATCTTGCAGAAAAAGGGAGAAGTTATCAATCTGTGAAAGTTTGTCGATGAAGTGCTGTAGGCATAGGTCACGCCAGGCCTGGGCATCTGAGGCTACGCTTTTTCTTAAAATTTTTTGTGTGTATATAATTATCCGTTATTCCGATCAGGCCTTAAAGCCCTGCTAAATAATACAATATTGTTAATAAAAAAAAGAGTATGCTTTGGGTCCTCTGTGTGTCATTAAAAGCAGATTTACTTCACACTACTTAGTAGCTTACAAGGGAGTGTGCACCAGGGCTTTTCATTGTTGGCATCTGCTGGTAGCTAGCTGTCTACTATAATTCAAACCTTGAAGGCTGTGGATATATAAACATTCAGAAAGGGTAAAGGGTGAAGGCAAAGATACGCAGGCGAGGCTCAAGGAGGTGCAGAAGGAGTTATCTCCTGTGGATGAGTCAGGACCTGAGCTCACCACTGGCTCAGGTTGGTGAAGTGGAGGGCTCTTTAAAGAGATATGGCTAGTTTAGCTCAGTGGCTTCTTAACATATGATGAGAATCAGCGGTGCTTACACTATACTTGGGTATTTCTACTTTGTGTTTCTCTATACTTTTACTCCACTTCATTTAAAGGGTAGATACTGAAATGTTTTTCTCCACTGCAATAATTTGAGTGCTTTAGTTACTTTGTAGATTACAAAATATAAATCAACAAAGTAAGGTATATTGTTACGGATTAAACTCCCCAGCAGTACATGAAGCAAATCAAACTACTGTAGTTCCAAATTTAGCAGCTTCTGCATCAGCGAGAGTTGCATATTTTTCTACTGAGCGACTCGGGTCAGGTTTTCCACGAGAGTCCAGAGGATGTGACTTCATGCACGTCATCGGGTGCTAACAGAGAGCAACAGCAGCGAACGTTAGTTTTGAAGTGGAGTCTGCTGACATAAACTGAAGACTGGCTTCCAGCGAAAAACACAGGAGTTCCACAGCGCCACTTTAAATATTATGTAGGCTTCTTTTATTTAAATCCTGTTTTGTAAGAAATTCACTGTTGAGCCTTTTTCCCCACATTGTCAAATACTGACGCTTTGAGATTGTGGGAATAGTAACAGAGTGTTTTTTACCCTGCAGTATTACAATTCTATTAAAGTAAAAAATCTTAATACTTCTTTCACCACTGATTATAGCTTTGTAATTTACACCCGGACAGCTCCCAGAGCTCACCAGAGAGTGTCACACAGTTTGTGAATAGCTGGTAGCACTCACTGGAATATTAATGTGGAACATGGAAAAGAAGCACAGAAACAAATGCAGGCTGATGTCACCTTGCCTCTGTTGAACCAAACTGATGATCAAAATAAGAGATTTGCTCATATTTTGCATGGCATTTGGAGTGCACTTCCTCATAGATGGCCTGACAAGACGGAGTTAACACTGTTCTTCACTGTTCAGAAGTGTCAGAACAGCATCTCACATCTAACACTCATTAAACTCATTAGACATGTAGCAGTTATCAGGTGAAAATGTGAAGATAAATTAGGGTAAAATGTCCATCGGAGATACATAAAAAGTAAACGCGCTGCATAATTAAATGGGCTGAAAAGACGAGTGAGATTGGCAGTCGTCCTCCCGCGGCCAGAACTGCACTGCGTCAGGTGCCAAGCGGATTCTTGCAGTCTCCTTGAACCTCAGCCGACTCACTTATATCCTGATAAGTGCCGAGATTGATCCTGAGTTCATTTCCTCGCAGTCGCCACCCTTCCAGCGATCCCTATAATTGCTGCAGGGGTACAATATTATATTTGGACAACATCCAGTCAGGGTGCTGGAGACGTCTACCACGCCTTGCATTTTTAATGTGACCCCTGGAGGAGTCTGTCGAGTCCTCGCATTAGGCCCGTTGGCTTTTATCGACGTGCAAATTGAAAACATTGATTAGGGATTGAGGTCAAAGGGGATGACAAATAGCTTCTTTCTAAACACCTCATCACTTCACACCGATAACGTTTTTTATCCTCATCATTAGCGAGAGGAGGATGAAAATCAATGCATTCTCCATTTACATGTTCAGCCCTCCATTGATGTCAAGCATGCACAGCTGAATAATGCGGCCATTTTATGAGATCATTTCACAATATGTGTTTTCAGGAGCCAGAATTCCTCCTCATAATAAAATCATCTCAAAGAAACATTGCCAGTTGGTTCTAGTGTACAGTAATAAAATGTTGGATGGGTACCTGGTGTTACAATATTTGGGTCACAATAAGGGCTTATTGCTCAGTTTGTGCAGCCGGTGCAGGCGGCCCCTTTGATGAATGAAAGTCAGCTGAATTGTGGCAGACCGCCAGAATGAATAGGAGTGCAAATACCATTAGAGTTGGTAGAAGCAGAGCATGTCTGCTCCAATAAGTGCATAACATTTAGAAGTGTAATGTTTGTGGTAGCTTTTACTCAGGACCCTGGCTTGAGAGAGAAAGAAAGAAAGAAAGAAAGAAAGAAAGAAAGAAAGAAAGAAAGAAAGAAAGAAAGAAAGAAAGAAAGAAAGAACGAACGAAGGCGCACAATATCAATATTAACAAGACCACAGCCATGCTTGTGACTCTTTGATGATGTTTAGCAGATGTAATGTTGACTATGTTTATCATCCTAGTTCAGCATGTGAGCTTGTATACATGTAAGTTACAACTGATGAGAATGCCATTATTCTCACGGATCAACAGAGTTATTCCACTTCACCCTGAGGAAACATGAACGTTTATACCATTTCACAGGAAACAAATCACCTTCTAAAGTCATTAGTAAATGTCATCTAGGCATCTTGAATGGCCTTGAACATATCAGGAAAAGTCAAACTTTGGACCTGCTGGTGGTGGAAACGTCTGATTCGCAAGAAATTCCAAACATCCCCTCTGCGTGCATCGCAGTAATGCGATGCAATTGATTTCTCCACCGTCTTGTTGGATTAGGTAGATCATTCAATTTGTTTCAAACAGACAAACCCCAATATCTTTATGTGTTATGAAATTAATTACATAAGCAGCGAGCAGATGGAGTTGCGCAAGGATGCCAACATTTATGTTTTCATGCCCTTCTGTGAATTCATCCAAATGTGTGAGCTCTCAAAAACGTCTGAAGAATAAAATGAGCCGAAATTTCAAGGGGACGCCTCACATCTTCGACCTCGGAGGTAATAAACATCGTAAACTATTTACCATCACATTTTGGACTTTGTTGTGGCCTGTTTTATCGTGGTTGTGCGTCTTTTGTGTTTCAGAGGTACTTGGAGAGTCTGGGTGTGGTATTCTGCTGGCTGAAGCTGTCGCCGCCTCACACACCTGCAGCGCCTCCTCTCATGCCCTGGTGTCCTCTCTGCAGGCTGCCAGATTATTATCGCCTGCTCTAGTTGGTAAATGGGCTACTCCGCGATTCCAGTGTTTTCTAGTGTCTCTAGTTTTCCAGTTAGTTTTTTACCTATGATCTAACTTTGCCTTTTTGTTTTTTTAATCGCCACTCGCCCCTCCAGGACCAGCTCCTCAGCCAAACACCACACAGCCGCCAGCACCTCTGCCACCTCCTTGAACACACAACCTGCACAACTGAGCCTCCTCCTCCTCCTCCTCCTCCTCCTCCTCCCGTGGAGCCATCTGCCTGAGCCGGAGCCTCTCTCTGCCTAATAAATTCACCCATAATCTACTCCGTGTTTGGGGTCCGCTTTTTGGTGCACTACAAAGCCTACTACATAAAGTCACACTGTCATTATATTCAGATTATTAGATGCAAAATCTAAACATCATTGAACATCAAATCTTTCATGGTCGATTACTTTTTTCTTTCACACCGAAGGTTTTGTTTTTTGTTTTGGTTCAATAAATGACATAATCATAGAGGAGGTCATTTGATAATAGCTCTATTTTACTATGTATAATTTAGATGCAATTAGAAATAATTTGTTTTCCATTTGACTACACGTTCATCTCCATTACTCCTACTTTCTTTCTGCAAACCACAGACGAACTTCACACTTCTTAGTGTTGTACATTTTTTTAGTTAAAAGTTTTCAGATTTTTTTGTGACTGTTCTTATGTTCGGTTAGGTTTAGACACAAAAACTACTTTGTTAGGATCAGGAAAAGATAATTTGGGCTTAAAATACCCATTTGGTCGCCAAAACCATGGCTGGAAACAGTTCTGAATGCTCCTTAAAAAGATCCAGTGTTCTCACATCTACCGATGTTGAAACGCAGTCTCGAACTGTGGTCACTGGCTTATCAGCCCTCTCATTTGCAACTCCATCCTCCCCACCCCAAATGTAAATATGACGGGTGATTTGACTACGTTTTGTAGAAATGACCTGGTGACTGTGCTTCAGAAACCCCAGAAGATTAATAACTTTTGTATGTCAGCAGTTGAATTACTACAGTGCTAACAACTACTATAGCTGAGTGAGCCAGGATAACAACGAACCTGTAACAAACTTGCATGAATCACAATAATTGCTATGATCACGTCCACTGACGACTCAGGAAAGTAAATTAGGTTTATGTCTGAACCATGACATCAACCGCTCATGAACCTTTAAAAAATGTTTAAATAAATAATGCATAAATAAGTGTTCAAGTTTTCAAGCGTTAACTATACCTTTATTCACCAAGCAGCGATGGATGATTAAAACAAAATTGCAAACACAAAAACATCATCATCGAACGAAATCTGATGCTTTTCAGTAATCATCCAATAGCAGCTTTTTGTTGTCATTCCAGCTGTTTGAGTGTGTGGACCTGCATTTCATTGACTTTCAAAAATGGCTCTCTGACTTCCCAGCCCAGTGGTTCATGTTTGCTTAAGTTTTGGCTAATTTGTAAAATATCAAAGAAACCAAAGAAAATATTTTAGTTGTAGATGTTTTGTGGGGTCAAATGTTACGCAATCATTGCCTTTGCTATTTAGAGAGGACAGTCAGCAACTGTGAGAAGTTGCTCATCGGGGCGCGTCAGGACTCATGATTCATAAATACAAGTCATTATGAAAGTCAGAGGTTTAAAAGGCAAGATGAAATAGGGAGAACATGATTTGCTACGATGAATCCCTAAAGCAGAAGAAAGCTTTATTTATATTCCTGTAATCTATGACATTTGATGTTGCCCAAATAATACCAGACATAATCATGAGCACACAAGTGTTGTCTAACATTTGTGGTATTAGTTCTAAAAAAACAAAATGTACCCGCGGATTCAGCAGGAAATCTCCCAGATTTTCCCTGCCGCCACCTGTTCCCTTGAATCCGTGCTCTGTGGAGAAGCTCCAGGCTTTATATTTAACATCACACACTCATGCATTAATTCTCTGCTTAATTTAGATAAATAGGAACACTTTCATCACACATCAGATCTTAATGAACTAATTATTCAAGCTGAAGTTTTTTACTGACAATTTTGATAATAATTAGTTTGTTGAGAACAAAATGGTGTAACATTGGTCAGTGGAAAAGCAAAACCATCGACCCATTGAGGGCTGGATTCAAAATCACACTGAAAAACAAAGTGAAAAATTGAAATCACAGGCCGATCGGACGACTTGTAACGTGACTCGGTAGTGTGTATGGCCCCTGCGTGACAGTATGCACTTCCGTTAACATCTGAGCATGCTCCTGATGAGCTGGCGGATGGTGTTCTGGGGGATCTACTCTCAGATCTGGATCGGGGCATCAGTGAGCTCCTGGTTTGCTGAGAGGTCGACGTTAAGGCCTTTGTCTTCCAGGAACTGCCTACACACTCGGGCCACATGAGGCCAGGCCATCTCAAGACTCTTTCACACCTGTCACAAATGCTCTGTGTGAACCTGCTCGCAAATACAAATCAAGCTGCATGTTGCTGGGCTGTGAGCACAGGCCCGACCGGAGGACGTCAGGCCCTCGGGCCACCCTCATTGTAGTCTGTTTCTGACAGTTTGGTCAGAAACATGCACACCAGTAGGCTGCTGGAGGTCATTTCGCAGGGCTCTGGCAGTGCTCCTCAGGTTCCTCCTCGCACAAAGGAGCAGATACTATTGTTGCTGGGTCGATGCCTTTCTACGGGACCTGTCCAGCTCTCCTTGTGTAACGGCTGGTCTCCTTGTATCTCCTCCATGCTCTTGCGACTGCACTGAGAGACACAGCAAACCTTCTTGCGACCACCCATATGAAAGTGCCATCCTGGAGGAGCTGTGCTACCTGACTGGGCTGCAGGTACCGCGTCATGCTACCAGCAGTGACAAGGACTCGAGCGGAACACAAAAGTAGAGAAGGATCAGTCAGGTAGGATGAGGAGAGAGCAACTGTCTGTGGCCACCGCATGCAAAACCATCCCCTTTTTGGAATTCCCATATTGGCAAACACTAATTGGATTGCCCTATGCCAAATGAAAGGAATATATGAATGCATAAAATATCACTAATTAAGCTTGAAGTTTCTAAACACTGCTCTGTCCACCGACATGCCCTTCACTCAGTCTGACTCTACCAATGTCATCATTAATAATCCACAGACTGAATCATCCCACGCTCCTCTTCATTAATATTTGATGTAGATTTTTAGCAGCAGTGGGCTTCCCTTAACCTTTCACTTCCTCCCAGAAAGCATCAATTACTGCAGATGAAAGGAATGGACATGGATGTCTCATTAATTCATCTTCGTATGGCTGTCTGGGTTTGCATGTCAGTCACTGGTCAAATGGTTTCAGGTTACATCTCCAGCTATGACAGTGGTCCTCTGATCACGAGAGCATGCCCCCAGGTACATGAATGGAGAATGAAACCACTTCTCAGCAACTGAACCCGATATTGATCTAGTTCATCGTGCAGTGCTGATGATTCTCAGACATACGTTTTGTTCAACTCTGTAAACCACAATAACCCGGACTCTTTGCACTGCTGCCCTGCTGTCATTAAGGACCGGATCGCCTCCAGCCTTCTACAGCTGATCACAGACAAGACCGCAGCACTGGTTGTTGGTCCACTTCACATTTCTAATACTGTCACCCCTCGCCTTGGTTCACTGACAACAAACACAAAGGGGGAAGCTAGAGACCTGGGCAATGTTTCCTGTTACCATCAACATCAATTAACACATTAACAGTCTGCTTAGAACTTGCTATATACAAATCTGAAATATTGCCAAGGTCAAACCAATGCTACCCAGAAACATACAAGTATAGTTTTCTCCAGTTTAGATCACTGTAAGTCATTATTCACCTGTCCAAACAACACAGCAGCTGCCCGCCGACAGTCACCCCAGTCCTGGCTGAATTACACTGGCTCCATTACAGAATTCAATCAAAAAATGTTCCTGATTACTTTTAAAGCCCCGAACGATCTTGTTCCACTACACATTTCAGAACTACTCACCCCCTTATTATGCTCCAAGACTCCTCAGATCAGAGAACCAGATGCTGCTAACAGTACCACGGTCCAGACTCACAAAACAAAGTCTGAATCATGTTTTTCCAAACACTGTGGAACCAACTCGCATTAAATATTAAAGCAGCTGAGTGAGTGCCACAATTTGAAGAAAAAAAAAGCTTTTAAAAACACACCTGTAGAGACAAGCATTTGCATAATGTATTTTCAAAGTCTTAATCTTGCTTTTTTATTTTCTGTGTTTTATATTTCTTGTGTACTGCTCTTTGCACCAGTATTGTATTTTGTGAAGCATCTGATTTTATTCCTTTTTACTTGCTTAAATTGTTTTTCTAGTACCGTGTGGTATTATATTCTGTGAAACACCTGATAGCTTTGGTTTTGTTAAAGAAATAACATTTATTATCATATTGTTTTTATTCAACTTCTTATTTGGTTTTTGGTTTCCGATTGATCCGTCAGATTAGACATTCATGTTGCATACTCAGAAGAGAATGCAGTTGCAGTTCTATAGTTGAGTGAGGTCCCGAGACAGAGGCTTCCATTTACTTAACAATACAAGATTGCCATGCCCTCAGATTCTGTTGCAGTGTTATTACACTGGTACTTAAATAATGCTGCAGGTGATCTCAAATGGAGTTTTGCACTTACAATTTCCATACAGACCTCATCATGTGCATGTTTTATATTCATGACAAAACAGATTTCATTTCTATCTACTACATATCTTCCATTATCATGTATGCAAAGTGTTATATATTCAGGTCATATATGGGACTTCATTTTAATAATCTAACCTTGTTGATTTGTGTATTCTCAATTAAAGCAAAGTGTTGTGTAATGATTCCTGTGAGAATTTTTTGTCAAGATTAGGGAATAAAAAAAGCCAATATTGGTCATCCAAACTCATATACTTGTACGTGTAATACTTCATAGATGGATGGTAATCTCCTCTGCACGAGTGTCACTATATGAGTTTCTTTGAGTGTCATTAGTGGATGTAATATTTGTATCTGTAGCAAGATGTCGGTCTGTAGCAGTCTGGGTTGTGCGCAGGTGTCAGTAAGTGTACATATGGATTTGGGGTAGCACAGAACGTGTGGTGAGGCGAGTGTTTCTGTATCTGTGTGTGTAAAAAAATGTACTTTGCGTATGAAAAGTAGCTTCTGCATGTATTTAGACATGATTGGTTAAATATATGTGATAATTAAAAAAAGGAATACATTAATGGTTGCAAGCACTCACACTCCCCCTTTACTTATGGTTGGAGTTCATCGCACAGTACCTGTGGAGCAAATGTGGAACTCGGGTCGACAATGGTTTTTACAGTAATACACGATGGAACGGTAGCCCACTCATTAGAAGATAGTGCATCCAAGCTACAACGATTTATTATGCATGAGTTACAATTTGACCTGCATGTTTTTTCACATCATCAATCCACCAACTCAGCACTGCAGGGATTAGTGAGTGATAATCATAAACCTTCCACCCAGGAAACACTCGGTGCTATAGGTCAATACTGGGGTGCATTTGGATTATATGGGAGCATGCCTTGAATAGACCCTCTTATTAAAGATGTTGCACTTGGAATACAAGTAGAATATGTCAGGTATGAAATATAAATCTTTTGCAAGATTTGTAAAAGTGGACGTTTTTTTTCTGCGTGTGCGTCTTTTTTCTGAGAAATCCCAATTTGCGATGCAGTTGAAGTTTCAGGGTTACAAACCTGAAACAGCAATCCTAAATTCAATGGGAAAATTAGCATAATTTAATAAGCCACTGAGGCTCACATTAGAACTGTGGCCAACGGAGACTTCAGTACTTAAAACTCATCATTCATTACCAGGATCAAGGTGATATACTGGGAGATGCGTTTTGCATGTTCATGTAGACTCAAAATGCACTTGAACACAAAATAGGCTGAAAGCTATGATGCTAAAGGGAAGTTACCAGTTTGAGTGAAAGTATTTCAAAGCTAAACAGCTGAGTTCTGTGTTGTCATAGGTAACCAACAGCGTGTATACTTTGTTGATTTATTTGGGTGGTCTGATTGTCCAGATACAACAGCTAGCCACTGTCTGCCGAGCAAAAACAGCAGCCATCAGCGCTTCACTCTGACCAGAGCCCGGGTTATATTCTGAGCTTTGTGCGGGCCTATTAAATAACTAGGACGGAGGTAGACAAACAGGACAATAACTGAAAGGGTCTGTTCTGAGAGAGAGAAAGAGAGAGAGAGACAAAAAGACAGAGAGAGACCGTTAATTCACACTTGCTGTTAAATGGGCCTAAAGTGACCGGATCTCACTTCCCAGCTGTGGGCCTATATGCACATGATTTAGCACAAAGAAGGAAATCTCTTCATGTATATCTTTGCTCAATGAACAAGAAGACCTTAATAGTTAAGAGAAACACTGTGTACAATAAATTCTTAAGTTTCAAAAGTCTCAGTATTGAGCATTTTTTAAGAGTCGGGTGACTTTTTCCGTTTTTTCTCCAGAGAAGTATCAGGTATTAGTTACTGCTTACTGGGTTTGTAAAATTTTTTACCATCAGTACGTTAAACAGATGCTAGGAGGCACAACCCACTTCAGACAGAGTAGAAGACAGGATGCACTTAAAATGTGATTAACAGGCAATGCCTTGACAAACTGATGATATAAACAAAAGCTTAAAGTTCAAGTTTCTCCTCATGATGCAATAACTAAAATCGCTTGTCATTGTCATTCAGGAGAGAATGTGGCGTGTAGTTCCTCTGGAAAAAATGATGTCTTTTGATATCATTAATGTTAAAAAAAAACATCATTTATGAGGAATGGATAAGTGACCCCCCACAGATGGGAGCTCAGACCCTACCTTATGGGAGCCCAGCCCCCACTGGCTCCCACATAACTTGAACACTGACTGCTACCATGCTATTCAAACACATTGTCTCCTATGCTGCTATAATCATAGTTTAGTATGGACAGCTAGTTTATGGTATTAATAAATGTTGTAAGTGATAAACAGCCAAACATTTGGAGCTTATAGGCACCATAAGCCCAACCTTAATGCTGCCTATGCTTTTTACCCCCACATGATTGACTGAACTATGTAGCCAATTGCATTTGCTAGAGCTGCTGCAAGGCTGCTGATTGTACTCGGGTTGGATGTCCTACCCTTTCCTGGATGGAGTGATTATTTTACATCGAAAGCAATTTCTTTTATTTGTTGAAGGCTGGGGTCAGTGGTTTGATTCGTGATTCCTGTAGTGTACACGTAGAAGTGTCCTTGGACAAGACACTTAACCCTGAATCGCTCCAGTGACTCATCCATCGGTGTGTGAGGGCATATAAATGGTTATCTCTCCTGATGAGCACCGTGCTTTGATGAGCATCATAGCAGGGTGAGTGGTCGCTAAGACTACAAAAGTACTACATGAATACAGTCAATTTACCATTTCACCACTTAAAGTAAGTCTGCAAGCCTAAAACCTGATGTGCCAACTTGCAAAAATGAATTTGCAGCGTGTACATTTAGATTTATAGTTCATTTTCATCAAAGAAAAGATCATACCTGACAGGCTGCTATGATATTCCAGTGAAGTCATCCGACCTCCATTGCTAATATTGGCCAACAAGAGCCACCGTAACGTAGCTAAGGGGGAACCATCACTTGTCAGCATGCAGGCTTGCTAATTTCAGCTTTACTGGAAGATCCCAAGCTGATGGTGGGAGATTAAAGCTGTTGCTGTTCTATGTGACTTCACGGAGATAAATCCACATGTACACACTTCTGTAGGTTGCTGTCATCTCGGCGAGCACGCTGTGATAATCCACTCGGTGTAGGTGATGCTTACAGGCCCTGAATGATAGAGAACAAAGGAGGAATATGGATACAAAGAATGACCTTGAAATGGAGGTAACCTCAGTTGCGTGATCAAAGCGCCCCTTGTTCACTTGCTTGTGAGTCAGAGACGTCTCTGAAGGTTTTGCATAATCACCGCGCACCAAACTCCCACAGGGCGGGTGGGATTCTCGCCTAATCTCCGAACTGAAAATGTGTTTCTGCCACCTTGTCTGCCACCACCCCCTCCACGGCTGAAATAATAAAACAATTGATAAGGTCGTTTGGGAGTGTTTAGTCACTGCTGAACACCTCTAGGAGGCTGGAGAAATAGAACTGTCTTGCAGAGGCAAGGCAGCGTATCGAAGTGCACCAGCAGTCAAAGGGAGCTCAGGCGAGACGAGCTGTAAGTGGATCCTGCACCTGATGTCCGCATCAGTTTCAACTGACTGATTTCTGTCTTCACTGGTCCCAGTCGACAGGCTCAGGAGGGGACGGGGGGCACTTGCTCATCACTGCCAGATGGCCACGACCAATTCATACTTGGCAAGCTCTTTCCTGTGTATCACTTCCTGGTGATTCAGCGACTGTCTGCGCTCTCAGTTCTCAAGTTTGAACCTGTGATCATGCAAGTGTGACTTTTCGGATTCAGCTACACATTGGCGTCATCAGCGGCTAACATATCCGCTTTTTTTTTTTTTTTGTGGCAGTCGGAGGATGAAGTTTCATGTTAAGCCAAATGCAACTGGGGGTGTTAACATAACACTGATGAAAACATCCTTTGTTATTGTGTCTACCTGTGATCATGGCGCTGATATCTCTATTACTATTAGTTTTTAGACATATAATGCACCACATGAGGTAAAACTCATAGAGTGTAACAAAGCCTTAGTTTCTAAGGTGCATCCCCCGAAAATAAAACTAGTCAACAGTAACTCTGTGTGCACGGAGTCACCTGTCGTTCCGTCTCTCCTCTCTTGCGAGCTGGAGGTGACAAGTTCGTATTGATCAATTTTACATGGCGTGTCAGCCAGAAAAATGGGATGCCAGGAGTGTAGGCTGGGTTTCCACAAGGGGGAAGATTGAATATAAATTTGTAAATTGCCTTGTGTGCTTTTCAACTCCTTCACGTCACTCAACCCTCTCCATGGATCCTGCTCTTTATTTCCCTCTCTCTCGCAGCAAGAGATACTGGTATTATATATTTCCATTTTGTTGTTCTTATCGTGGAGAAAAAAAAAAGAAAAGAAAAGAAAAAAAAAGAGATTCTGGCATCTCAAGTGCTCCGTATGAAGGGCTGAGGAGGAGCAGGAGGAGCGGAGGGCTTTGTGATGGCAGCGGTGGCAGTGGAGGAGGGTTGCAGAGTCCTCATCAGCAAGCTGCCATGACGAGCTGCCATAGCTGTCAGGGGCTATGAGAGATCTTTTGCCAAGGTAAGGCAAATTCCTCCTCATTCGGTCCTAATAGGACTGTCAGGCCTTCAGAACAGGGAGGGAATGTAGCAAGCCTGGAGCTCAGAGCTCTCTTCAAGACTGCCGCACTGAGGCGAGCTCATGGCTCATGCAACAAAGGCCCCTCAGTGAGACGCACAGGCCAGCACAGAGAACTCGTGACAGGCTTCACTGTAATGCATCGACTCGGTCTGAAGCGGCGGTACTGGAGTTGAAAATAGCCCCGAGGCCAGCAGAGTGTCTAAGACAATGTAACGTGTAAGAGCTTGTTATAACATTCTAACTCTTCACCTACTACTTTGGTTCGTTTCCCCGTTGTCGTTTTGCTCGTTATCGGCTTTGCTTCTCCATGGAGAAACCCAGCGACTGGCCATACTTCAGCTGATTAATTTGGATAAAGACATTTGTTTTGCAGCCCAGAGCCTCCATGCTTCAAAACACATTTTGGATACCATGCATTGACTTCCGGTGTATTTGCATTCTCTAATTACCTGTCCACACACGACCCAGTCACCGGAATAAATGTCGGCAATCAACCACGAATATGTTGAAACCGAGAGTTTCTCCAGGTTCAGTTTTCAATTTGATGTTGTGACAAATGTTTAGGCACAAAGACGACTTTGTTAAGGTTTAGCATACAATCATGTTTTGGCTTAAAATGCCAGTTTTTGTTGCTTAAAATTCAGCTTGAAGTTGCCCCGAGGTCTCCTTAATTATAACCAGTGGCTTCACACCCACAAATACCAAAAGACAGTCTCCACCTCCTGATGTGAAAGTCAGTAAATAAACATATAATATGAACAAAATGACAGGCGCACTGTAAAAAATGTTAATATGCTACAAATGACAGATGCAAATGTGAGTGTATGTGGCATTGCATTCCGGCGACTGGGCTGCTACACTGGCGGTGTCATTGTTCCTCCCACTGCTGACTGTCTTCTGTGTTAAAACAAAGTGATGTGAGGAATTCTCTCGACCGACAGTTTGTTTGGCTGCGTAGCGGGGGCCGTATGAAGTGAGCTGAATACTGTGTTTCAGGACGGTGCCTCATTACTTGCAGTATGAGTCGGTCACTGAAGGCATACGCCGGAAGATTTTCTGGGTTTCTTCATTTCTGGGCCCGTGGAGCACGCACACAGAGCCTTCCTCTGGCTCAGCTGGCTGACTTCCTGCTGGCTCCCACATAAACAGCACGGAAATAATTTTCTGATGCGCCTCTTTTTTTGGAGACGTTTTCAATTTTCTTGGACTGAATGGATCAAATCCGAACACAAAGAGAGTAATAGGTATATATATATGTCACTGGGTAAAATATATTAATAACTGATTTACAGCTGATCCTTTTGTAGTGACTGAGTTGTGGGAAAGTGTGTCGGCATCACACCTCACAGCACAGCTGCTGTTCCTGCGAGATTAGCAAATCAAACATTTCCATCCCTTCCTGGTCTGGTGTGGGTGTGTGGGACACTGCACCTGTAAGCTTTATATTTAGATGATATCATGCACACTCTTCTTGGCTCAGACAAAGCTTTATAAACACATATTTATGCTTTCAAAGCACACATACAGTGAGCAGCATTTGCATTTTGAGTCATTTTAACAGTTCTACAGACATCTCTATTAGAGCACCATTATTGAGCAATTCATATTTTGCTCCTTTCTGGCACTACAACTGCCGTAAATACAAACCCCAGTTTTATGTAACAATTTGTTAGATATAATGTTATTTATGTTATAATAATGTTATTTCTTGAAAACTTGGTGGTACTGGCCTTCAAGACCATCGACAGAACTGCACCCATCTACCTCCAAACACTGGTCAGACCACACGCCTCAGTGCCAGTGCTTTGCTCCTCTACATCAGCTGGCCGGCTGGTACCGCCATCGCTGAGAGCAAACAAAGGGCGCTCAGCGAAGTCATGACTCCCCTTCTGTTCTGGCACCTCAGTGGTGGAAACAAATCCCGGCCAATGTCAGGACAGTGGAATCACTCGCCGTCTTCCGCACTCACATGTTGAGACTTGGTACTGGTGGCCATTAGAGGCCCTCCTGTGATGTCCTGCCTTGTTCTTCCTGAGACGATGTGTCTTGTGCACGGAGAAGTCAAAGTGAAAGAGATCACAATCCTGTAGTTTTTGAACGTTATTTGAGCACTGAACTCATTGTGCATGCAGCTCTTCTCAAGTCCTTTTTTTGCCTTTTCTTTTGATTATCACAGCCACTCTTCTCACCAGTAGAATTGAGGGAACTGACTTTCAGTTGTCCATCACATTAGTTCAAGTGAATAAACCAACTTAATCCCCCTTAATCCTATGATACTATTAGTTACTACAGTTGGGTTAAAGTGTAAGAGCAAGATAAGGACAACCATATATCACAACTTGTACCCCTGCTACGTATATTAGCTACTTGATTTCCAGCGCCTCCTCCCGTGTAATCATCACAAATTCCCTCCACGCATACAAACGGTCGGATTAGCTGAGCAGCGAGAGAGGAATCGTGTTCAGTTTCACTTCATGTAGCTTTTGAGCCACTGGAATGCAACCTTGTTCCCAACTGACAATAGATTGCAAACTCATTCTCCAGTTCAGGTTGAATGAGTTTCAATTTAGGGTGTGTATTATTGATCCAAAAGGGAACACGGCCAGTTTCCCCTCCAAGTCCCACGCTTTCCCAATTATCACATTTATCAGCTAGTTTCCGCTTGTGATGGCCAAGGTTTCCCCTGGGTTGATCTCTAAAATGGCCCGCTGTTAAATACGGCAAATAATGTGGCAGGTTGAAACAAGGAAAACACAAACACGCTGTGTAGGGCTAACTTTGTGACAGCTTAGCCCACGCAACAGTGAAATTGAGAGAGGATTAAATTAGTTTACTTCCAGACTGTACTGTATGTCTAATCCCAAAGTTTGTATGCAGCTCAACCTTCCAGAAAATTATTTTACACAAAACAGTACTGAGGGACCAGTCTGGTACGGAGTGTAGATGTCTGTGGGTGGAAAACTGCCACAGGCAATCAGTCTCTGCACACTGTAAGGCATGTTCATTGTCAGTCTGTCTGAGGACATTAGTTGGAGCTCAGCACGGATGTAAGAAATGCACCTTCACTTCAATCCCAATGATTACAGCAGTTTTCTGTAGATCCATTCAGATTTGGCTCAAAATGCCAACCTGTGCAAACCCACTTTCGTGCAACAGGCACAACATGTAAATTTACAGAATTTCTTGTTTTTGTACCGCCAGAAACATTGCCATGTCTAATGGAATCATATTTTTTTTTCCCCCACTGTTCCATGTTTATAGATGAGCTGTTTTACAGCGCTAAGCCCATATCCATGCTTCTGTCAGTGAGGAATTCACAATACAAAGCACAGAGTAAAGTATATGTGACTTTAAATAAAGCAGCCAAGCCATTCTGGTGGGTCTGCATAAACAAACAAAAGCAGCACAAGATCAGCTGCCATACACGGAAACCCAAAGCAGCTTTGCAGGAGATTAAAAGCAGGCCCGAATCATAGCATGAGGGGGGGGGACCTCAAGCATAAGACAAATGTGCGAATTACTTTTCACTCTGACTCCATTGTTTTGATAAGACTAACCCACGACACGATGTGGGAGGAGTGTAAGATGGGAAAACACCTGTGAAGATATAAAGACCGACGGGGGAACTCGACTCCTCAGCGGCGGCAATTAACATCTACACCTCGTGTGCAAAAGCCTGCTTTGTTGTTTCATTACCTTTAAACTGCCTGCTTTGAATCTGTTGGAAGCGGCTCCTCGAACCAAAATAAAATGGAGGCGAGCTGAAAGCGCACACTTGTCATCTGAATCCCTCCCGCCTGGGACTGAACGACCGGCGTTCCGAGAAACATTGTTATTAAGCTGGAGCGAAGTCTGGATCTTCACCAACAGGGCGTAATGACGAGCCAATTCGAGTAAGCTGGCAACGAGAGCGGCGCATTTATTATTTTTCATTTCTTTTTTTTTCTTTTTTTTTCCGCCACATCGATGAGCGATGAGGACACACACTGTTTGTCGTTTAGCGCGCATTTAAGAGCGTGCACGTGTGGTTGAGTGTGTTTGTGTAGCCCTGCTGCTCTGTGCCCTGCTAAAGAAGTAGAAATGAAACGCTCGCTCTCAAAGGGAATTTCTCCAACCAGATTGCCAAGTCCCACCCCTCTGATTCAGCACTCTCGCTCAGAGGTTTAAATGGCATTCAATCAAAGGCTAATGCTGCCAAAAATGTCTTCCTAATGTTTATATTAGCTTATATTAGGAAATCTGTCTTGTGACATTATAATATGGATAGGGCGAGGGGAAATGTCACGCTGAGTGCAGGATGTGCCGGGTGGTGAGGGAACGTGAGGAGCTCCTCAAACATGCAGAAATCATTTAAAGCATCGGTTTCTCCTGCAAATATTCAGATCGACAGAGAAAACACTGGCTAATCTTTAAAGCTCGCCTGACGTGCCGAGCTTGGTAAAAGCTATTCATTAACGTTGCGCTAAAATGGTGATAATCTGTCTTTGATATATATTCATGAATGTAGATGCTCCACCTGTCACTCAATACAGAAAACAAAACAAAACAAAAAAAAACAACTGACGCCTGCTGACTCCAACCGACATTTGTGGTGAAGGAAAACGGATGGGCCTGACGTGGTGTCTGCCAGTTGTTAACCTACCACTGTATGGTTTGGTGCGCAGAGGTGAATCTGCCTATCCCTGCTACTGCCTCATTTGTATTGGGCAGGGAGCATGTTGTGCATAAGGCAGAGACAAACCCCCCAGAGTACCACCAGCTGTACACGACATATGCCTCACGCCTCGCACACAACACGCATTCCAAAAAGAACAACACTTTTCTTTTGGAGCATAAAACTCGTATCGCGGCGAGGGCACCTATTCCCATCATTTTTAAACCCCTCATGCGGATTGTCATGATTCTATCTCCAGGCTGTGTCTGTATTCATTTATTTTTGGCAGTGCGGTGGGTTCACTGGTTCACAGGTTTAGTGCTGTTAGCTCACTGTCAGAAGGTCCTGAGATATAAGCCCTGGACCTCTCTGTGGTGCTGCATGGGCTACCTTTTTCTCCATTTCTGAGGGTCGAGTTCAAGTTGCCCCCAGTTTCCTCCCACCACCCCAAGACACGCTTGGTTGTTGCTGTTGGCCTTACCCACGTTGCTGGCCTCAGGAGGGAGTTTGTTCCCTGGGTGATGAATAATGGCTGCGTGCAAGTAATGCAGTGTCAGAAGCACAGATCAGCAACTCATATTCCAGACGGAGGATTGTTGCTGGATCACAAACACCGAGAAAAGTGGGATGTGTGGATGTTTTAGATGTTCTGATGGTGGATGTTCTACCAAAAATTCCCATGTGTTTAATGTTTTGTATGTTACAGCTAAAACGCCTTGAAACCCCATTATCCAAGTGTTTATTTAAAGTGAAAATCTCTGATAACTTGGATAGGGCATTCGTGTAATGTACCTGCTCGCTAGGCTGCATGATAATAGTGTTCTGTGATAATGACATACAGTACTTCAGACTACTGTAATGGTAGCGATAAATAGGCCTTCTACATTAGTTGGACCACATTAGCAGCAGCGAGGGGAACTTTTTAATTTTTTATTTCCACAACAAAAATAAAATAATAATCAATTAACACAGACAGTATGTTCAACGGACATTGCAGAGTCCCAAAAGGGGCTGGATTATTTTTCATATGCAAATTATATAAAACAGTTTTTACAATTTCAAAGCTATATGTAGTCTTAATGCTTTCTCACTCCCAAATTGTTGAATTTGGCAGCTAGGGTCAGTGGCCTTAAGCTTCAAACTATGATGCTTTTACTAGCCCGCTCAGTCAGTTTTGCACATGAACGTGTCTACAGTCAACTGAGCAATAATGCATCATATGCTACATCTGGTTACACTTTTCAAGTAAAGCCTGCTAACAAACAGTTCACATGTTGCAGCATATTATGACTATTGCTGTGTGTTGTGAAATAGTGGTAGTTTGGTTAGCTTTAGACACAAAAAATACTTGGTTAGGTTTAGGCTCCAAAACAACTAGATCATCATCTGTGTTAAAATAACTTTGTTCAGTCTCCCAACCGACGTTAAGTGATGTAACTCAAATGACATAATTTCAGTAGTTAATTTATGTACTTAAACCTGCCTGCATGACATAACTTATAAAAGAAAAAAAAAAAAAAAAACACAACTGACTCTTGGTCACAAACAATACTTGAACCTGTCTCTAGAAGAACAGTCCAGTGCAAGTGACGCTAGAAGGGTAACTACAGTGTTAAACTTGGACGGCAGTATTTGACATGTGGAGAATAAGAACATGCTGGTATGTGACAGCATTTTACAACAAGACAACTAGATTCAAGAGTCAGCCGTGCTAGCTAGCTATTCTTTGAGGCTGTGTGCTTTAAGCTAAATGCTAATGTCAACATGCTAATTTACCCAAAACCCAAAATGACAAACATGCTGGTATAAAGCAGGTGTAATGTTGGACACCTGCTGAGTTTACATCCCAACCGTCATGATAAATGTTGGCAATGTGGTTTGCAGAGAGGTACCATCCAAGTATTTTACTCTGGCAAGTGGACTCTAATATACGGTGTTAGCATATGCTATCATTTGCTAATTAGCACCAAACATAAGGCTGAAATTTGCTCAAGTGCTGGCGCTAGAAGAAAGGTCAGGATTACCACCATAATTAAAATGTATCCTGCAGGAAACATCAGTGACTGTACTTAATATCATGGCAATCCATCAAATAGTTGTTGAGATATTTCAGTCTGGACTGAAGTAGTGTGCCGACAGACCTCAGTGCAGTCCCTACAGCCCTGCCGCCTGCATGGTTAAAATGTAGGTTAAAGTCTTTTTCCAAACACAGTGTCATGTGTCTCCGTCACCAGGTTAGACTTTTAAAAGCTTGTTTCAACATTTCTCCGCGTAAAAGCTTTGTAAGTGTAAATGTTACACTCCTGTCCTTTTAAACGAGAGCGAGCCCGCACATTAGTTTGGACAGAAGGACCTGAATTGACGCGGGGAGTTCTCCGACTGTATCGTGGATATCAAACTGGTGTTGCTGACAGTCTTCTTTCACCAGCTCAGATTCTCCAGTGGCAGCATCTGAAACACAGCCGAGTTACCCCCAAGACAAAAAAAAAAAAAGAAAAAAACTGTTTTATTAATTGAAGTTGCTTCGAAAAAACTAGTTCAAGCTGCTCTGCTGGAAAATAATCACATCAGCGTCTGCATGGTTATATAATAGAATATCCAGTGACAGGCAGAAGTAGCACTGATTAGGATTTTTACAAAAATGGTTGCATTGCAATTTTAGTCGAGGAATGTTCACTGTGTTTGTGAGGCCCACACCCTCCAGCTGCCACTGATGGTGGATTCTGTAATGACCATCACTAAGTGCAAACTGAAGTATATTTTTCACATACAACCATACAATGAGGAGCAAAAATATGACCAGCCAAAGCCTCTTTTGGATCCTAGAAACTCTTTGCTGCTCTCTCTATGGTGTTAGTACAATGTGCAGCAATGAAAATCTTTGTTACTGTTAATAGCACTAATGGAAGCAGGAGTTCTGCACTGAACAGAAATTCCTTAATGCATTTTCATGAGTGTGCGCAGTGGTGCTACAGCAGCTAAGATCTGTGGGTAAAAACTAATGAGTCCGCTCGGGCCACATATCTGGAGCCGTCCTCTTTCGCACCAGCTGGTAGATGTAATTAATATGTAAAGAAACCTGTTCATGGCATAACATGATCGCCGCGCTGTCAAAAACAAAAACAAAATAAATAAATATGTGTGGTCCCACACTGCCTGCCTCCTGAGCCGAGAGGAAAACACTGAGGCGAAACAAGAAATGCAGTCGGAGCTTAACGCTCACTTTTGTTTTTCTCCCTTCTTTCTTTTCGCAAAGTTTGTTGTGTTTTCATCCAAGCTTTTTTTTTTTTTTTTGCGCTTCCATTCATTTATTCACACGGATTAGATCAATTTTAATAAACAACATTTCTATTCTCGTTCGCCCTTGGCTGCTTCTTTTCTGTGACACTCTTTCTTGGCCGAATAAAAAGGCGTGCATTTTTCTCCATCCGAGGGACTTCCAGTGGCTCTACCTCCTACACGCAAGTTGGTAATGGATTTAATAAGCATAGTTACCTCTTCTTTGACACGGAAACAATTTCATCTTAGCGGTTCACCTGATTTATTCACATTTTGTTATGAGGAAGCCATATCAGAGAGCCAATAAATGGGTTTAGTTGCTGGAACCTCTGAGGGCCAGCCAATAAAGTAAGTGAGCCCAGCGTTAGGCTCCACAATAAGCCCTCTCTCAGTGCCAATGGGAAAAGATGAAAAGGGGATACCTGAAACAGAAGTCAACAGGTTTCAGAAGTGTCGAGCGAAAGAAACCCACCCAGCAGGGTAAATGAAATATTCACTGACATCATGCTCCGCTAGCTAAAAGACACACGACTGCACCAAAAGTAACTGAACTGATGAAAAGTGCTTCAAAAGAGATTGATTCAGGTCAAAAGAAAAAAAAAAAATCATCATAAGCCATAATTCATTCTTTCATTCCTCTAATTCATACATTAACTTGTGTAGACTTTTGGAATCGGTGAGGTTAACATGGTTTCTTTGCTGGCACGTCCAAAAGGCCAGCCAGTGAGATGCTGAGCCTGGCACAGCTTCCTGCAGAAATCTTGCTTTGAATGCCAGAGGAACATGATGGGAGGTGGATGCCTGCAAGTGTGCCAGAGGGGAAGAGAGAAGATATACCTGGCATGGGAGCTGAGAACGACTCTTTGTCTCCACTCGCTGCTCTCTGTTGCTGTTTAAATCTGAAGATGAGCAGGTGCTGAGAGGCACCGGGTGGGTTCTGGAGCAAATCCGGGCAAACATCAAGGGGCGGACACGGCGTGCACGTGCAACCACGGACACACAGTGCTCCTCCGAGTATTCATTATTTTTACGTTATGCTTTTTCCAGGGCAGTTTTATATGTGTGATTCTGTTTTCTGATTCACACTCGGACTCAGACTCGACCTGTGTCTGATAGACCTGTTTCATTTTTAAAGCCCATAAAGCCACATTCATGGCCATTGCGGCACTCCCCCATCATGCATCTATCCTGCATCAACACTGCAGAGGCCCCTGCAGCCGACTCTCTCTCTCTCAAAACTTGTCTATGTAGAAAGTTTTTTTCCGGTAGAAAAAACTGACGAAACTGTTAACCTTCACCGACCGTGTACATGCTTCAGCGTTGGCTAGAGCTGGCTTTATCTCATTAAAGTTTCAGTGCGCCCGAATGACAGGTAAATATGTAATGGTATCAAACACAATGTCTACACAGGTGGCCTCTGGTGAAAGCAGCAGGATAGCTGAGCAGCAGCAGCAGCTGTCAGTGTTTACGCAGGATGCATTCAGGCACAGGACTGCTGCGTAGGTCACCTGTGTTTTGGCAGCGCTCGGAGCCCCGCACACAATTGCTTTAGCTGCACATATACTGTAAAACTGAAGAGAACATTGTTTGAAGAAGCAAGAGGCAATAGACAGTTTATTTCTGTTTTAACTTCATCACTGTGGCATACATGTAATTGTTGATTAATGGCTATATAATACAAGAAGATGCAATCTCTGTTTATGTTGGTTCCCTAGACCTTGCTCCCACGATGCTATGTGGTCTGCGTCTGGGCATGAAATCTCCTGAGAAAACGGAGGCTGACTTGTGAGCCTGTCAGGCTGACTGCCTGGCACCATTTCAATCTCCTCTCCCATCTCCATCACAGTATAAAACCAGCGAATAAACTCATGTTTTGTCTTGTGTCGCTGAAGAAAACAGACAACGATCAAGTTGTCTTTGCGACAGCTGCTGCGATAATAAAACCACTTGGAAACTTAACAGCGGAAGAAGTTGTCTGTTATCACTTTAAGCTGATTAACCTCTAAAGGAGCCATTTTATCTGGCTCTGGAACAGAAAGATGACACTGATTGTTCTGTTTTAGGGAAACAGTTGTTAGCAGTGATGCAGAGGTCTGGAATGCTTCATCTCAGTGATGAAGGTAAATTTAAGGTGAAAAATCACATTTCAGAACTCTCCATTTTTGTCTTTGTAGAAACATTCTACTTACTGAACTGGGACTATTACTTCTTCATCTAAGAAAACTAGAGAAGTGGATTCTCCCATTTAACTGGGACGCAGTGCTGGCAAGCTTTTACAACTGTAATGTTAAGATGTTTTCTTTTTTTTTTGAACACCTCAGAAACCATAAATTATCTGCATGGCTGTACCAGGAGTAAGTGAGAATATATTTAAATTTTGTTTGGTGTGGTGTCAGTGAACCAGCCCTTTAAACATTAATGCAAGCTCTTACATATGCAAGAAAGTTGTACAGTGCACCGCCACGGCTGCACTTCACAAAGCCACATAGCCTGGGGCCACTTACAGTACAGTGACAGCAGCGGGGAGCAGAGAGTGAGTCCCAAGGGTGTCCCACTGCGTGGAAAAACAAACTCTGGAAGCGAGATTGAGGAACCCAAAAACAAACACTGCTATGAGTGTACTCCGCAGTGAATGGAAAACACTACAAATGAGCTGTTTATGCTGCAGCAGTCTTTGATGAAGCTAAACAATAGGCAGACCGAGCCACCAAATGTCCCGTTAGTTATACAGTTGTATAATAAGATAATTCATAAATTCGACACGCATGTTATTTAGAGTGGGCTGCATGTTGTCTGTCCATAATTTATGGATGGTATTGATATGGAACAACATCGCAGAATTAGCTACAGTGTTTTAAAAACGGGCACGACAATGTCATATATTACGTTACATCCAGAGCAACATTGTGATATGTGAAGCTAAGATGGATTTTTGTGCAATCATTACATAGAAATCGGGTGATGTTGAGAATGTGTGTAGGTACTGAAAGTTAACTGATGATCGGACGCATCCTGGATGTCACGTATGCGACAAGTCATGTTTTTCAGCATGAGGAAACAACAGTGGAGGGAGGAGAGAGATGTGTGTTTTCTAGCTGGAAATACAGTCTGTGTCAGCTAACGTCACATGAGAATATTAAAGTTCGTTGTGCACTCTGTGCTGGTGACAAAGTATTATCAGCTTCAAAACCACGTAGTCAAATTTGGAGTCGCCGCACAGCACAGTTAAGTTACAGAGCAAGTCGCACCAGGTGGTGTTAAGCAGAGAGCTGCGAGCAAAGCCACGGCCTCGACTTCTGCAGGAGGTCCCCCACCACCCAAACAACAAAAGCTGGACTCGTTTGGTGCCATAATGAACAAGATCCTACTATTATCAATGCCATGCTGCCTCACAGAACATTGTTTCTTCCTGCCTGGAGAAAGAGTATGCAGAGATGGAGAGAAATCTGAAGGTCATGCTAACTGTTTATGTTTAGTTACATTAAGCTCTTGCTGAATGTAACTAATAAAGTAAACTAATAAAGTAAAGTAAACTTGTAATCTAACTTAGTTACTTTTAAAAACAAGTAATCAGTAAAGTAACTAAAATACTTTTTTAAAGTGTAATCAGTAATCAGATTACTTTTTCAAGGTAACTGTGGCAACAGTGATCATTAGTGAGTGGAACTGCTATGTATGGAATTAGGCATCATTTTAGCACAAGTATTTGAGATGGCAGTACTCATCAAAAGTCCAAAACGCTGTGAATTTACTGCAGCGCTGAACACTTGAATATAGAGCATTACCATTATGTGAGGTCATCACAGATTGCCAGATATACCAACAGCTTTTGACATGCCGTGTGACCATTTAGTTTGAAGTAATAAGTTGTATGTAGATGAATAAATGATCACACTCAAACGGACAACATGGAAATGCTGTTGCTATTGTGATAATGTTCATTTCTAATAAATATTACTGTTTTCATGTCAATACATTTTTTATTTAGGACAAAAAAAATAGTATAAATACATATTGATGTGTGAATTCACAAGTTTAAAAGCTATTAAATTGCTTTCACTGGTTGGAAAATGTATTTCCCCATGTCAGGATTAACGCTGGCTATGTACATTTCTGCAAACCATGGTTATGTTAAAATTGTCCATCTCTTTGTGTCACTTTTCTTTGCTTCATTTTTCAGACTTGTGTTGTGTCAGATCGGTCTGGTTAGGCCAAAAAGATCCACTTGGTTAGAGTAAGGAAAGGATCATGTTTTTGGCTTGGGCTTGGTGATTTCACACCACAGAGGCTGGAACGCCATCTTTAACAGTGGCATCTTGTTTTGGCAGTCATCTCACCTGGCTGTTACATCCGCCCTGCCTCAGGACATGAAATTCAGCTTATTCACATGTAATATGAATGTGATATGACATGTATTGTAGAGATGTCATTATGGCATTTATGAAAAATTGGAAGGTGACACATAGTACTAGCTGTAGCGGTGAGGTCATAGCACTGGAAGGTACAGCTTTATTAGCGCTGGTAATAGTAGAAGGAGCGCTCGTGGCAGTTACTGATGACCCTCACGCTACACACTTTTGCACCCTTTATCACCAGGCAGGAATGGTCATTGTTCGAAAGAACCAGTGTCTGGAATGCATTTATGCAGTATTTTTAATCCACAACATTTTTACAATTGAACACTCTTTTACGTTTCAAAACACAGTCATAATCCAAAGGCTGGCAGTGAAGCCATTCAAGGCACCGGCCTAATCATCAGAGGGGATTTGGGATTCAGCGTTGCGTTGAGGGAAGCTCTGACACAGTGACAGGAGGAGCTGGGGATCAAACAGCCAGCCTTGTGATGTGATTAGTGGATGACCAGCTTTGCCTCCCCTCTACCACCTGTTTATGTGTCTGGGTATTTTTTATTTTTTTTTTTAAATATTGACACATTTTTATTCAACCGTTGCTCTGTTGACAGGTTTTAACTGTAACTGTGCTCCGATCAGATATGTTGTTCCTGAGCTTCAGCAGTAAGAAGTCATAGAAATGTTGCTGAGTAATTTCATACAAATTCATACAATAAGTGCATGGCTACTCTTAGTATTAATAATTAATCACTGTGTTTCCCACAACTACCGACTGATGTTTCTATTTTTATTTCGTCCATGTTTTTTTTTTTCTCTGCACCCTTGTATAAGAGTCTTCCTGTTTCAAGTGTAAATAAAGGTTAAATTGAACTGAACTGCAACAGTAGCAGCAGCGGCAACAGTTATAGCTTCCCTAATGACAACTCAAGCTTTTATTTCTAGCAGCAAAAGCACTTGTGGTAATTGTAGACAATTCATTGAAGTAATAACAGCATTAGTCGTGGCACTAGTGCACTTTATTGTGACGGTCTTGATTACTTTTCAACTCAATCATCAGAATAATGAATAATGTTGCTTCATGTTGCAACTTTATGATTCTTTGCACACAGTGCAGTGGTTACGCTCTGGTTTGGTGTGTGCACAAAGAAACCCGTGGTTAGGGATGGGAAAACATCATGGTTTGGCTTTAAATACGTGTTCTGGTCGCCACAAATATGGGTAGAATTTTTCCCGAGGTTGCCTTAAAATTTTCGAGTGGTGTGACGCTTACAAATATTGAAACCTGGTGGTCTCGCGTCAAAAATATACAGTTGTCCCACACTCACAAGTGTCAAAACGCAGACTCGAATTGCAGTTAACTCGACCACCATCCCCTCCACCTCTAGGTGCGAGAGTCAGATAATACAGATGGAACGTAAATGTGCTGTGACACATATCATAAAAAAAATATGGACATATATGTAGTTTTTGTTAACTACTAATCTTCATCTTTACTCCAAATCCTTTCTTATAACATTCAAATATGTGCATATGTGAACTTATACACAGAGTCAAAATCTGTTGAATCATATATATATATATATATATATATATATATATTATCCTCAACTTGAGAATCATCTAAAATGATGAAGCTCATTTAAGGATTACCATTAATCTTGTGCTTTCATTTGAGGAATGACACATTACACATTCACTTGCTGTAATTATTTTGATATCTACTGAATCACACGCATAAACTATCCAGGATTTAATGCCTGGTAACCAAGCTGATGTCTAAATCAATACTTTGAGTGCAATTTTGAACCTGCATCTCAGCGTGTGTTGTCTGGACCATAAATTTCATTGTGTAGGGAGCCATTTATGCGCATTTACATGGAGACAGGATGTTGATTGCAGGATTGCAGAGCTACTGAGCAGCGCGGTGGGGAAATTTTGAGAGAAGCAAAGCACTAAAGAGTTCACAACCACATCCGCATTAGGTCATAAATCTTTCCCGACTGAATAAGCACTCTTTTTATTCCCCTTCCAGATTCATCACGCCTCCCCCTCTGTGTCTCCTCTCTGTGGCTTTTCTCTCTCTTGCTGTCTCACTGTCTCCCTCGCGCCCGCTCTTACTTTTCAGTGTCTTTATCGGATAATGAGCGTGATGACAGTAAAAGTTTCATCATCAGCCTCCATCCTATTAGGCTGTTATTGGATCATGTTTGTTTTTCGGTAAAGCCTTAAGGAGAGAAGAAAGCGCAGCTAAGCCGCACAGCAGAGCACTGTATGAGACACACTGTCAGGTTTTGTCTCGGTTTTGTCACTCAAAGCAAATTAGTATTTAGCTCATCATTGATATCCTATATGCACACGTTATTGTGAGGAGCTATCCAAAGAATTCGTAGGTGGAAGTGACAGCAGCGTGTATCCAATCCGCAAATTGCTGTGGTTTAAGTGCTTTAACTGACATCGGCAGTCAGAAAGAATGCAGGGTTTTGTTTTCTATTTGCTTTCCTAATGTCAACGACGCTTAAGTCTAATTATTCAGCGAGGAAATGTTGCCTCAGAAATGTCATCTGCTCGCTCTTTAGCCAAATATTTGTCCATTTTCCTGCCCCAATTAAATGAAATAATGAACCCAGTTGAAATATAGCACCATCAAGATGAATGATTTCCCCATTTAGTAGAACACTAAGTGGCCGGAGATTAAATGACTTTTGGACCAGTTTCTTGCACAGTCAAACAAGGAGAACACAAATATGAATTATGGCGAACTGTACAATTATATTAAGTAACAGAAAGGTTAACTAATTCAATTTAAAGTGGAATAAATCATGTCCCAACGCTAGAATCAAGCCTGTCATCAACAATGGGAATCGGCCTCGGTTAATTCGGTAATGCCTCTAAATGACTTGCCTCAACAGACCGATGACACGTACAGTCCAGTCCACGGAGCGGGTGACAAATTGTCCGCCTCCATCAGACTGCCTCTGATCAAACGGATCGATTCAGAAAATATCACCGCGGCCTCGGGATCCTCAAAATTGAGAGGAAGTGTCAACAAAGCCGAGCGGAGAAAGAAATTTCACAAACACTGGCACCTGATGCCGGGAATCGAAATGAAGAAAAAAAAAAAAAAAAAAGGAAATCAATACCCTGACCCCGAGAGGGACCACTGTCGTGTATGTGAAATACCAAATAACAATCACCTTTACAAGGCTCCCGGAGGCTCATGATAGCATTATTTGAGCGGAAACAACATATAACAGACCCGAGGTTATGGATGTGTGTCTGCTTGTTTTGTGGTCAGTTTGCAGAACTAATGGTGTTTGCAGTTCAATACGAGAGAAAATAAAATGGCATCGTTTGATGTTTGTCCTTTCTCTCTGACAGTTGTGCTCAGTATTGCAGCTCTGTTCGGGTCAATCAAAAGCCCCCCATGTAACATCCTCAACGTCCGAACTTTTCCATCGGTGGCACTGGCGTTCGATGTCCACCCCCCCTTTCCACTGACTGTCATCTGGTTTGATTCCACTTGGATGTCCGAATTCCGACACTGTCAGTCATGTTCCATATCGCCACTTGATGGGGGAAAAAAAAAAAAAAAAAACAGTGATTGACAGCTGGCATCGGGCTGTTGGTCAGGTTTGTTAAACACATCCATAACTGCATTAGCAACAGGAAGCTTTTTATTGCCTCCTGCCCCTTCGCTTCACATTTCATAATGCCCACCCGAGCAGCTGTTATGCGGGGCGCGCAGAAAATAAACAACCTTTTAGCTGTGGGATTTACTCAAGTGGAACACTTTGACAGGCATTATTGTGTTTATGCCAACAAACTTATTGCGAACACTTGGCGCCTTGTCATGTGCAGGACACAGGCGAGGAAATAATAAATGAACACAGGCTATGAAAAAAAACAGATATACAGTGATGTTCGTCTGAGGGGAACAGCAGCAGGTTATCAACGCATCATTATGTTATCAACACCAAATGCAATCAAGCTAATTAAGGTCCATGTTTGTCGCAGCAAGCGGACTATTAAAGCAATTTTCTTACGTCTTGTTTTGTAGCAGAACCATAACCTCTGCCTTCAATTTACATTTGCTTAAAATCAATGTCACCTCCTATTTTGCAAGAGTTTAATAGTTGCAGTTGTTTTGTTTTTTTTTTTCTGGGCAGCGCTGTTAGTGCGAGTCTGTCTGTGTGTCCTGGGGTGTGTTGCATCTCCTCCTGTTCATTGACCTTGACTTCGAGGAGTGATACTGACAATTGCCTTCTGTTCCTACCCGAACCAAATTTTTACCCCAAATGAAACAAAAAAAAAAAAAAACACTTTGAAAGACAATTCAGAAGTCTCTCAGACAATGACAAACACACACACACACACACACACACACACACACACACACACACACACACAGCAGATGCTCATGTCAACCCTAGCGCTGCTGTTGCTCGCAGATGTGTCCACTGAAGCGTCATATGAGTCGAGCTGGAAACCATGACTGAGAATAAAAAAGGTATTGACCCTTGACAACGGCCGGTCAGCTCAAAGCAAAACATGTTTAAACGCAGGGTGAACCTGAAAGAGAAAGTCTGGAACCCACACAGTCCAGCAGCGAGGCTCATTCTGCTTCTGGTCAGTCGAGGGACGTCTGGGAAGCTGGGCCCTATACCTGCCAACGCTCCTCAGGACTCCAGTGATTTGAAATTACAGTAAAAGGGAAAACCGGGAGGCTTGTCTTAGGATGCTCAAGAATTACTGTCTCACCTCATGTCCTTTTTGTATCTGTGCCCAAATCTCACACAGAGTATATTTATATTTTTCTAAGATTGCAATGATTGTCAGTCAAAGACAAGCCCTTTTGGGTCAAAGGTGCTTGGGAAAGTTCAGGGAATCTAGATTAAAGAGAATCACTCATGGTTACGCAACTTTTGTTCCTATAAACGTTGCTGAAGCTACAGGGAGTTCATATTTAGAGCCAGAGCCTGCCAGCCTGCCAGTTAACTTTACGATTATTTTACCTTTGTGTATGTATGAGCATCAAGCCCTCGGAACACTGGTGGCTAAATCACTGTTAGAGAATAACCGATGCATTTCTGAGACTGCAGTTCTGTTAAAGTATGAGACCGGTTCTTCATCTGTGACAGGGAGGGGCAGGCTCAGATCGAACAAAGAAACATGCTCAGGTTCAGGCAGAGAAAGAGAGTTTAGGGAGGCAGTTAAGTTCATGCTTGTATAGACAGGCACACACAAAGACAGGTACAGACAGACAGGTTTAGGGTCAGGTAGATGGAAAAGTGTTAGCTCAGCATCAGCGAGGAGACAGGTTTGCGCTCAGGCACACTGGTTTTGACTCAGCTAGAGAAGTGAGCTCTGATGATGGATGATGGGAAGTACTAACAAATTTAGCCTTATTGAAGTTTTTTGTAGAAATGCCTTCAATGTTTAGCAACCAAACAATTTTAAAACCCAGATGAAGGCATATATTTGCAACACTGGTCAAGCAAAGTGTAAAACCACTGGATATTTTTGATGGGACATCCGGACAATTTCCATCCTGGTGTGGCAACAGAACTAAGTAAGCCAAAACATGATCTTTGTCTATTCCTAACCAAGTGGTTATTGTGCCTAAGCCTAACCAGTCCATTAAGTGTGTCATCAGTGTTATCAAAACAGAAAATTGAAAACTGAGTGTGAAGTTGAAATATAAAGAAAAGGAAAGTTTCTGCATTCTTGGTTTGCAGAAGTCTACATTGCCAACATTTATTCTGACAGCTGGGTTGATTATTACTCTTTTCTATTTGTAGCCATGGCAACAACGGTTGAAGGCCAAGCTTTTCCACCAAAGTGTTGAAAATTTGGAAATATGGCCAAATGTGTTCATGAAACAACAGTGCCATTGACAGATTTGTTTATATTTTGATACTAAATCGTTAGAGGACTATCAGGGAGTCGAGCTGAAATTAATTCAGTGAATTAGAACAGAAGGTATCACAGTCCTGTGTTGCATGAGACCCCGAGGAGTGCATTTAAAGGTTAAGACAAAATGGGTTTGGCTCAACAATTTGAAGCTTTTTTCGAGACGCACTCAGATTCACGCTTAGATGGATGACTGGTTTGGCTCAGGCAGAGAGACAGGCTCATGCTCGGGCTTTGACAAAGGGAAAGAGGTTTAATTGACGCACCATTTCGGTTGATTCTGTATTTGAAAATGTCAAAAAATCAATTTGGAAAACCAGAATTTGAGAGAGAAGAAAACAGAGGAGTGAAGGACAGCCCAGGAAGCTCATAGATCACTGTAGGTTGGGTACGTCGACGAGTTTGCGTCTCCTCTTGTTTCCCCTGAACCCATTGAGATTCACGCCATTGTACAGCGTCATTCCCGGGAGAGCTGCCATGGTGTCATATCTCAGCCGCCCTGATTGAAATGAGAGCTGATGACACAGGAGTATTGATTCTCAACATATCTGCATTTTCCTAAAGGACGGGTCCCGCTGTATTGATTGACCCTGCACCTCAGCGATAATGTTAAGCGATGTACAGTCGTCACGATCGAGCCCATCTCCCAGCATAAAATCTTGACAATAAAGAGACAGCCATTGCTGACTAAGCAGTATTCAAATCAGACCCCTTTAGCTGAAGCCGCTGTCGAAAATCATGTCTGGAAAGTGCTGACAAAAACTTCCAACATGATATGATTGCTCTTAATGCACGAGTCCATCTGGTATTTATAGTATACTGCACTAAGTTGTTGAGTTTGACTTTTGCAATATAGGATTGGCTGGAATCAGTGTCTGCAAACTGCACTCTGATAAGCAGGGAGCTTTGAAATGTCTCAGTATATATAGAATCTAAGTGTGAACAGGGACTAAAACTCACATTGGACTTGGGGTGCCAAGCCTCACCAATGTAACCTCCCAATATAGACAATTCAACAAATTCGCCCACGTCACACATTGACCGTCCGGGAACACTTGATGTGTAAAGCTGCATTTGGCCTCTTCTCTCTTAAGAACTCACACTTATATTCTCTGCAACCTACAGAAGAAAATTAACTGTGGAGACAGTGTGATGCAACCGTGACATTAAAATTAGCTAGTAATTTTTAGGGCCAAATGTGTTTTTGAAGGTTGTGCAAGTTGCTTCCTCGTTTAAGCTCAGTGGCAATGCTTTTTTTCTTTTTTTTTTTATTTATCATGGAGGGAAGCGGCGGACGGATGACACCTGAGGCCAGTCGTTCTCAATTATTGCAGCCTGGTATCTCTCGACAGTGTACAAATACCACAACAAACACTTTGGTTATTTCCCGTTTCATCATAAAGCATAGAAAATTCCAAAAGCTAGTTTCTGTGAACCAACCTATATTGTACAGTGATGGCATGTCATTTTCGCATGAATGTCAATGAAAAAAAGTTAGGTGATGTATAGAGAGGTTGGATCATGTAGGGAAGAGATCAGGGAGGATGGATTGGTCAAACACAGGACTTCCACCCAGGAGACTGCTGTTGGTGTTCTGTGTGATACGCTGACTTATCTTAACTTTCAAACACAAGCTAAAAGTATGTTATTTCTGTCGCTAGGGGCTCTCAGTTAAAACAAAGAATCATGTTGTTGTCTTCAGTGTTAAACACCCACCATTGCCGATGCACGTTGATCTATTTGACGGAATATGTTCGGAGACAAAATATTTTTTCAGGTTTTGGTTTTGTTGATTCTTGTCACTTTCACTGACTTCCTTTATCACTCTCTTTGGGAAATGAAACAGGGGACCATATGAAACCTACAGAATGAGGATTTATCTAGGTTTTGAACATTGTTGGGAACATTTGGGATAATGTAAGTACACAACTTGACAAAAATATACAACAATGGTCAACTCATTTAAAAAACAAAACAAAAAAAAAAAAAACTTTACACTCACGTGTTTTACTTTCCCCATGTAGATAACATAACTGACTTGAATATAATCAACTACTAATATTAACCTAGACCACAAAATTCCCTAATCTGCAACTCTTTTGTTTTTTTACAGGACTAAATAGCGTTAAATGATGCGCAAAGCTTAAAATGCGCATGACACACCCCCCTAACCCCACTAACCCTAACCCTCCTTAAAAGTTCTGAGCTCATTTTTCTAATCTCCTGATACCATGTTGATTATTGACCAAGGTTGCTTCTCTTCACATCTTTTTTTTCATCATGTCTTCCTGCAATTAATCACAGACTATAAGTGTCTAAACATAACAATAATGAAGTTGCTATAAACAGACGTTGTAGTGGATATTTTGGAAGACATTATTGGCGCACACAAAGTCATTGTTGCAATTTTTTTTTTTTTTTTTTTTTTTGCATATAAACAGAATTTCTAGGAGACGGCTGCATCTTTGAGTGTGGCGATCTAGAACAAGAACAAACACTTCTACTTCTAGACGTGGTCTGACTGTAAGTCATATGACCCAGTTTATTCCGAGCATACCGAACCCTTAAACATGACTATAATGCAATATAGACATGCGGAGTCTCATAATAAATTAGCAGTTATTTTCAGTCTCGACGGCACTGTGTATCATATCACAAGATCGTGCTCAATGTATCATTGTCGAAGCAACTAGGAAACTTGTGGGAGTCATGTAATAGAGTGTTGTCCATAGAATATCTGATGGACTTTGTGGAGAGAATAATTAGTTTTCATCGCTGACAGTTTAATCTGTGCTGGACCAGCAGCTTCCAATCCGAATGTTTTCTGCGTCTGTGTCTATATTTTTACTCTCCTTTGTCGAACAATGCATTCATTCTGGCCATGCACTGACAAACGATCTTCCTGCTTTTATAATAATTAAATCTTAAATGTACTTTCCTGCCACCACAAGATTTCCCATGCCATATAGGAGTCAGATGCGTTTTTGTCTGCATGCCTTTCATGCCGCTTTCATTGTGGCAGCCCTGCATTCATTTGAACCGCGTTTTGCATAACCCCCCCCCCAACGCCTCAAGTCACTCCATCTGTGAAACTCAAGCGGCATGAACAAAAGCAGAAAAAGAGAGACGGGTGAGTGGGGGAGAAGGGGAGATTGAAATGAGAAAGCGGGAAAGCGAGAGCCAGCAAGAGAGAGAAGATAGATAAGAGAAGTGAGAGAAGAGAAAACGAAGGGATGGGATTAGAGGCAGAGAGCAAGTTTCAGCTGTCACCTTGGACTCGACTGTGTCAGACGGCAGCGCAGTGAATTAAGTGCGGTATTTGTTTACCAAACACTTTCTCGGGTGGAACAGTTTATTTGACCCCAGTGTGATCGGTGTGAATTCAGCGCGTGCGTTCACTACGTTATATGTGACCATATGTCTGTGGATCTCTCTGTATGCCCGAGCACACATGCCTGGCTGGCGATATGTAATTGAATCCCCTTTTAGAACTCTCCTAACAAATCTTCCCTGACTGTGCACTGCTGCAACTTCAAAGTGACCTTGTTAGACTACTGTAGTGTGACTGACTCACTACAGTGGGTATTACAGAACCATATCGACTGTAATAGCAGACTGCTGACGCACACGTACCGAGGTGGAGCGCGCCTTTAATCATCTCTTAACGAGAGCACTGATGACATGTACGGCAGACTGTTATCTGTCCAGTGTGCCTTCGTGTCCCTGAATAATTCAGCTGGCACAGAATAAGGGAGACATGAAACAAGCCTCTTCACCAGATTAGCGCTTAATTAATAAACTTTAGGTGGTTTCAATATTTCAGCGAGTCTGCATTATTCAGTTTAAATATCTGTCCTAATTACTTCCCCTCAGGCTGATCTATGACTTTGTTTTTTCTCCCTGGGGGCTCCATTGCCTCTGGACCGGGTCCGCTATAAATAGTGCTTGGTGGAGGCTCTCTCCCAAGCGTTACCTTTTTTTTTTTCCCCTCCACTAATGATCATTAGATCTGACCTGTCCAAACACACTGTACACAAACACAGAGCCAAGCTCACTGGAAGGAGCACTGGAGAGCATTGGATGTGTAACTAGGAGAAATAACCAGAGTCAGGACTCTGCTCTGAACAGTTGCGGGTAATGCAAAAGTCTGCAAGTATTGAGTTTTGTTGAATGACTAATCAAGTATTGCGAGTCCTCATACTGTGCAACACTAAAACAGCATATATGACTTCGAAAAAAAACACCCAGGACTCTGAGCCTTTTCTGATTTTCCACCTTAGAGTTTCCGTGAAATGGCTAGTGGAGCGCTATGTGCTGCGGCATACGTCACGTGTTTGCTTGTGAATTTGTGCTGCTGCGGACTGGCAGCTCCCAGTAATGAACACAGCCAGCCTCGGGAAGAGAACACAGGCTCCAAGAAGACGGAGGCCAGTTTGACAATTGGGAATTCAGTGCCACAGTGTCTGGAGTCAGCAATTAGGATTAGCTAACCTAGCTGCACCGCTGACTGAGCGAACGACCTCAGAGTAGTTACATGTAGCAGCAGCTACTTTAGTAACAAAGCTGCCAGTATCTGTCCACAGGAAACTCTATAATTCCCCTCAGTACTTTAACTGGTCTCGATCGTCGTTTCTGGAGGCTGCACGGGATGTTGATCTGGAGGTGTTCACGGGAGGCTGCTGGTTAGCAGTGCTCAGCAGTTATTTAAAGAAAGCTAACTTCTTAAAGCTGGGGCAGAGCAGCTGGAGGAATTCCAATTTTTACACTAAAGAATATGATCCAGTTTCAAGTTGTGTTTTTGTACAACCATCCATGAGGCCTGGCCCCCAGAAACACTTGATTTGTTCTTTTTATACAAGGGCATCAACATCACCACATCTTTTAAAACTATTTTTCATTGTTTTCCAGGAGATGACATGCTTTGAAATTCCTCTGACAATGCCTGCACACAGTAACTTTTTTTCCATGATTGGGTTTGATACTCTTGTATAGGTGTGATATAGAGCAAGGCATGACAAACAACTTTTAAAAATCTATTTCAACTTCATGGGAACTATTCTTCAACTATCCAATTTTGGTTCTGCATTGTAAAACTCTCAGATTTATCATGGACAGTTGCTGCAAAACCAGAGATATCTTCTTCTTCTTCCAAGCATTCTTCCTCCTTAGGCAAGGTACCTGGAACCTGCATCACCCACAATGCCACTGGGCCGTGGCCAGTTTGGATGGAGATCTGACTATGTTATGATCGCCTCAAGCAGAGATCAGGAGAGGACTACAGAGGTCCGGTAAGCTCACTTATTCCTTTTCATTTCCAAACTTTTGGTCTCCAGCCCAGACCACCACTTCAGTACATTTATCAGATGCTATATAACTCACTCTGAAGCCACAGAAGGGTTTATATAATATATATTTCCAAATACACAAAAAAGAAAAAAAAGAAAACCTGTAGACATCCGATTCAGTACATTGAGAACCGCTTGCAGCAGAGGTTCCCCCGTTGCTACATTGGAGGTGGTTGTTGTTATTTCCCATGCAGACAGAGGTTTTGAAAATATCACAGAAGGGAGGAGAATGATGATTGGAGCAGCCAGCCAATGGCAAGCTCGCACCAACAGTGTACATCCATTGAGTCAGACTGTAGGATAAAGTACAAGAGCGAGGGCACAACATCAGCTTGCCTCATCCATCAGCACTGCTCTTACACCATAGAAATCCAAAAGAACAAACCCCCTTTTTTTTGTCATTTAATTTTGAACTTGATCATTGAATGGAGAAGAAAAATTACGTTTTAGTTGTTTCTTCAAATTAAAAGTGCAAGGAAATCAGAACCGTTATTGATCACTTGACTGGTCAAAACAAAATCCCTGCAGTGGAGGAAACATTTAAATCTGATTGGCTGAATGAATGATGACTGCACTAAATGGCCATCCACATGTAAGCTGGGTTTCCCTGGCTCTTCAGTGCAACAGAAAGCGAATGTTGTTAGCTACTTGAGCAGGTCAGTTGCTGCGAGAATCTATGCAGGAGGAAGGGAAGGAGAGGAAGGATGAAGGATGACAGGGTAAGGATGTCACAGCCCAGAAACAAAGAGAAAGTGAGGGAATGAGAAGCAACAGTTAGCGCTGGTCCATTTAAAGTCCATCTACACTATATATTTGCTGTGATTAAATAGCAAATGACACTAAATCAACAAGAATAAGTGATGTGGATGTATTAGCCCCCTAAAAGTAATTCGCTCTTGACCATGTTGTTTGAATATAAAAGAGTGCAGCGAAGGACGCCACATGAGCTCTGGCATCTGCAATTTAGATTGGGAGTCTGAATGTGCAGTAAGCACATCAGCATCAGCATCAATCATTGAGCATTTAGTTCACTAAGCTGTAAGAGAGGAGGTTGGTTCGATGTTCTCCTCTCTAATGAGAAAATGGTTCCATCTGAATTTGCCTCATAAATCATTGCCACGAGTCGCCAAACAACTGTGGTTTAAAGTAGCCGTCCCCTCAGACTGCTTTTTATGATTCAGCATCTTTTCAATGTACTTAGCTGATTCCAGGAGCAACTTATTTAAAGTGTGCAGTGAGGCATAATAAGTATGTCAGAAAATAGCTTGTATTGTAATGTATTGATTACCATCAGCTTTTGCATTTGCAGCGGAAAATGTTCCTTGAGGTGGTGCATATTATCTGAGTTGTAGCGCGTCACATCCTGAAACTCCACAGCAGTGCTCTTTCTTTTCATCCTAGCTGTGAGCCATACTGTTTGGGCCCAATCCCAACACATCTCTTATCCCCACCAGGTAGCCCTACACCTGTTTTGTGTGTTCACATTTAGGGATTTGGTGCCGTGATTCTTGTCAGGATAGAGACCGTAAACTTCTTTTCACCCAGGCTTATAAGAACTCTCTGTAATCTTTATGCATTGTGGTCCATTTTCTTTAAAACAAAATTATTATATTATATTATTAGCTCATTGTTATTGTGAATATTCAAGTCCCCTTTTAAGTAAAGTCCAGCAGTAAAGTTGATGCATTTGGTACCGCTCCTCTAATAGGACAGAGTAGCAGGCTCAAGGGCTGCTAATGTTGGTCTGCATCTGCCAGGTAATGATGCAGTGTTCGTTTTTATTTTTTCAATTATTGACCTTAGTGATAGCATGAAGTTACAAATGAATGGTGAGCACCCATGCTTTCTTAAAAATCTCCATCTCATAAATGGTCTAATATCGCGGTATCACAGGATAGCAGCAGTAACACACGATAAATCACCACAGATGAAGATGGCTTATTAAAACATTTCTGATGTTGTCTGTTTGCCTAAATGCCATTGATGACTACTGATGGCGTATGAGGGTCTTAGAAGGGGGCATATGAACCACTACCACTTGTGACTCTGTTCTTAAGGGCAAGGGAGGACTGGAATATGAGATGTAGGTGTAAAAAGTGGAAATAGGATTGAGCCTTACTCTATATAATGTGCTTGACAACTACTTTAAGATGTAATTTGTTTCGGTGTGAATTTTAGCCTCACACCAATTTGACACTTTTGATGCCCAGCTGCAAAAGTGACTTATGTTTCCAAATTATCAAAGCACTCATAAGTGTGTTCCATGTTAATCAGTCAGAGATGAAATCTATTTTTCATCAGTGACTTTGAAGAGGCTCACCCTCCTGTCGTCTGCCAAACCCCCCCGGTGTCATTTTCTAATCAAACTTTCATTTATTGTCACCTTCCTTCTTCAGACAGGCGGGCAAAATGTATTTTTCTCCATTGCTAAGACCATCTGCTATTGTGGGAATCATTTCAAGGTTGCGTATGCAATTTCACACCACAGTAAGCCAGAGTAAGGTCCACAGTGCACCCATAGGTCTAGTTATGTGGAACCAAAAGCCACCTGAAAAGGCGACAGTTTCAGAGCCAAAGGCTATGGAGTGGGCTTTTAACAGCAATGTCAAGCATGAGCTTTGTGGTCAGAAATTTAGTTTAAGTGTCAGACAGCCCTGTCTGTTAGTGCACCTTGTCAGTGTATGGTATTTTGTCCTTCATGCTTACTTATTCAAAGTTTCAGGTTTCAGTAAAGTGTTGGAAATTGAATTGCTCTCTGCAGGCCTTTCACTCAATATGTGGAGGCATCGCTTCCTCGCCCATTTCATGACCAGTCATATACAGGCAGCCCTGCTCATCCAAATGCCAATTGTTACTATGCATTTCCACTCCGCTTGACTGACTGCTTTGTCCTCAGGGGAAATTCATGATTGCATGGCTGAAGATTTGTATTTTTAAAACATTACATTGCTGCAGCACAACAGCAGGAAACAGCTTTGCTTGCTTCTACCATCCAGTCTGACCTCACATATTCATCCAGACTCCATGGGTTTGCACTGCACTGTAATTATACTGTTTTAAACAATCATGCTGGACGAGGAAAAAAATGTGTTTTTAAAGGTACTATATAATCAAGTGGTACATTCAGACCATTAAATATTCAGTCTGAGGCAGTTATATTAAAAAAGGCCTTCTGGAAGCAAAAGCTGTTATGTGATTCATGTCTACAGTAGTCAGTATGATCATTTTATAAGTCCCGAAGTGAACTATAAAAATGATTATAAAGTTTTTTGTTTATATGTTAAATGTTAATAAACACACACATATAAGGATTGCTAGCATAAATTTCACCATTTTACATTTGCGCTTGAATGCATTTTCTCACCATGAAAACATCAATAATAATATGGTGATATAGATTTCCAGAGTTACACTGGATAAATGTTTACTAGGGTTATTTCTCTTTGGAGCATCATTTCAAATAAGCTGCAAAAGTAAAACAGTGCACAGCACTCGTTTATAAGAATGCTCTTAGATCCATACTTGAATTTAGTTTTAAGATAACTTTCAGCAGTGCGCGTTCTTATCACAGAATATGCTGAACATAAAAAAAAAAAAAAACTTTGTGTAAGTAGATTCAGAGATTCCCATTTGTAACTTCTGCATCTGTGATCTATAAATCTCAGATCCACTTAAACTGATGCCTCATGCCTTGTGATTTTAACTTATTTAACGTCAGCACAAAGAGGAGCCAAAGAGAAAATTAAACTTATTGGAAGTCCAGATCATGGCGATGGTCGAGGATATTGAGGCCAGGCTACAAATAGCATTTGGTGGACTGCATAGTGGGTTGACAAACTAAACCAAACCAAACACAGCTTTGGAGTTTGTCGCACATCAAATTGTTCAAAGAGCTCAGGAGAAGTTCACCACAGGCCTTGGCCGCCAACCCAGTCTCAAGAATATATCTTCGCATTTTACATTTCTGCAAACCACTGATATGTTGAAACTTTTTCCTTTTTCTTTTCATCTTTAGGTTCAATTTATTTATTCATATTTCTTGCTATAACAGCAATGTGCATATACTTTGGTCAGGTGTAGACCCACTAATCATTTGGTTAGGTTTTTTTGGCTTGAAAAACATTTTAGTTGCCACAAACACAAGTAGAGATATCCACATGACTTGTTGTCAAGAATATCTGTTTCATGTTGCCACAAACATGGCTTAACATTTTCATTTTTCCATAGAAATATCCAGTGTTGTCCTGCTTACGGATATTGAAATGCAGTCTAGCTTGGCAGCCTTCTTGCCTGTAGAAGTACCACAATCCCCTGCAATGCCACAACACAAGTTCCACAACTGTATTGGTTTGGAAAGCTGTACATGTGGGCAGAGCATGACATTTAAATGTGTATCTAACACAGACAGGTGCTCCATGCTCGGTGTGGCGTGGTCAGTGCTGTGTCTGGTGTTCACAGCCTGTGGGTTAGTGAAGTAGGCGGCCTGTGTGTGGAAGGTCAGCGCTTCACGCCCGGACCCGCTCGAAACTTTGATTTGGCAAAGAGAATGGGTACCTATCTGCACTCCCATGACAACTAAGATCGAGTTGCCCTTGAGCTAAGCATTTAACCTCCCAATGCTCCAGTGGAGCTGCTCATTGGCCGGCTAAACAATGGCTATAGTGTGCAGCTCCCAGGTGTGAGCACTGTGTCGTGTGGCTGGATGAAAATGAGCGTGCCTGTCCAGCCAACCTTCCCTGAATAAATAAAGACAAAGAAAAAAGAAAAAAAAAAAAAATCAACCAAGGAGCTCCACAGTAGAATAAGTAAATCTCATAAGCAATAGAGCTGATCTCGAAAATTGTCAGTGCTCTCTGTAATGCATTCATGTTTACTTTTTCACTTAAAAGAATTATGAGTGAGCAAGTCAGTGTGAGTTTTATTTAGCCACGTACTTTGCCAGTGCATACGGGCCGGAAGGCAGAAAGAATCTGGATAGTGGAATATTACATTCTGCAATAAAAAGCCTGTCATCTTCACAACACAACTTTGTTTATGACTCCTTTGCACGCGCCCAAACTAGGCCAGCGGAAAAAAAAAAAAATAAAAAAAATAAAAAAAATAATGCAGCAACAGTAACTACTTCTGATTTGAGCCAAATCATCTTTGCACATATGAAGAAGTGTTTTGCAGTCTGCTCTGATACGTGAGGGCACCCAGGTTTCCCTGCCCGTGGCACAGGGTGCTGGACTCATACTAATCACTGTGGAGTACAGTACATCAGCTGCTGTGTCTGCAGAGTGGGCCTTTCCCCCTGGATTTGGTACAATCAAACCCCCACAGGATATGGGACTAATCGAATAGAAGGCGAGAGGTGTGTGGTTGAGTGTGAGACAGAGAGTAAGTCAGAAAGAAGCTAAACAGAATGAGAGGGAGAGAGATTACAGAGTTTGGTGACCTTGGCAGCCGTGTGGCAGAGTTGTATTCACCGTTCTTGACTTTGACTGGGGGAAACTATCAGAACCCTCTGGTTCTCCGGCAGGATGGGAAAGAGATTGCTCTCTCTCTTCTTTTTTTTTTTTTTTTTTTAACACGCCGGGACCTGCTGGAAATGGCCGACCAGATGGGCAGAAAAGCTTCTGGCTCCAACTGTTGATTTGTCTGGACAGCATGGGATGGATTGAAGGCTGAGAATCTGTGTACGTGCGCGAGCGAGTCAGTGTGTTTATATTCTCGGTGAGGGAGTGTGTCGGTGTGATAAAGAGAAAGTGGTTGAAAGGCATTTGGAGCGAGGGCCCGGTCCAAACGGAGGAAGGACACGGACAGCGAGACAGAGTGCGAGCAGCAGATCACACTCGGCTGGTGAGGAAGGGTGTCTGAGTGTAATGGGCACATTTGCCTCCCTTTACATACCCGTAACCCTGGCACCGCACAGTGGTCCTCACAGGCTGCGATCCATGGCTGAGGCTACACTGCTCCCAGCCATGTAACCTACCTCACTTGGCAGCAGACGCAGCAGCGCTCAGCCAGGGATTTCTGGAAACAAGCACTCTGCCGCCTGCGTGCCATGTTTATATGCAATCAAACCAAAGTTAATGGGAGAATTCTCCCTTGCAATACAACAAAACAGGGTTTTTATCATTCCCGCACCCTCAGGGTTTATGTACGCCATATCCACACACCATATGACAGCCCTCGGTATGAATTTTCCTCCCTGCAATGTCACATGCTGCACCCGGCTACTGTATATAGCTACAGAGTACTCAGGCCCCCCTCCCCCTTTCTCTTTCAACTTCCCCCAGCTATAAAATGTATACTGGAGAGACTCTAACAGAAGCGCATAGATATATCCCCTCAGATATATAAAGTCACATACCCTCAAGGATAAAATTTGTTCTCGTAGCTGCCAGAGGGATGCAAGACAAAGCACAAATAAAATCGCATCCTCGCTGTTGGGATCTGCGAGTGTGCCAGGGCTTCAGAGAAGGAGCCACTGTTCTCTACCTGAGGCTCATTTTCTTTTTCAAGTTTAAGCGTAAAGGCATCTTTACGATACACTTGCATCATCAGAATGAGTCATGTCATCATCAGTGAGCTATGTAAGCTCAGTCAAGAGGCATTTGTTGGCCGCGGTCTGTTGCTCTGATCCAGCAGAGTGCTCACTAGTATTCCCGATAGACTGAGAAAACCATGCTGATGACAAGGCGGCTCTCTGTCGCGCTGTCAAAACTGCTAATAGTTACTGAGTTGGGGCTGTTAGGCAGGTGGCTAGCATGCAATCATGGCACGTTAAACTACGGGAGATAATGTATTGACCAGCATGTGTATCTGCATGCTACGGACCATGACCCCACCTCATCCAAAAAGCAGACATTAACAGTTATACAGTGCAATCATAACATTTCACTGGCCATGCAAAAAAAGGGCAGCCCATTTGAACTTTGAGCCTCCGGTCCGTCCGGCACTGCTGCTGTTGATGCATACTGTGAAAATCTTGCCACTTGTGCTGACACACCACTCCAACTGCCACCTGCATGGATTGGTTTTAATGCCCTATAAAGGGGGCATAATGTGCTCCTTGATGGCCAGCTATTTGCCCTGCCGTACCCAGGGAGCGCTTAAATGTAGGCACATTCACCGCCAAAATCAAAGGTTGCATTGTCATCGTCATTCTCATTCAATATTTTTTGGACGAATATCTGAACACTTCTCCAGCACACCTTGTGAAATGTTTATAAAACGATGACCTGGTTTGGTTTGGTTTGAACTATCACGTAAAATACATGAAAATTGTACATGGGAAAATATTTAGACATCAATCCCTTGGCTTTTTACTGGCTGAAAAAAAATCTTTCATTGGCCTATGGGAGTCCAACTGTAGTTTTATGTAAAAGCCCTCTTAGTTAACATTCAAATTTGTTTTATTTCCACTGTATTTTTATCCATTTGCACCTTATCTTTTCTAAGGTTCTATTTAAATAAAGTATTATTACAATGAGTCTAGAGCTGAACCAAAGAGGAACCTGTAATCCAACAACTGAAAAGATGCCCATTTTTACCGTTTCCAAACTAAATTAAATTTCCGTGGTCACTGAAAAGAACTGTCTCTTCCTACAGATAGATCAAAACTTGAGAGTCAAATCCAGAATCCTCCCACAAAGCTGAAAGAAACGTGGCTGAACCTCTTCCACACCTCCACCCACACAGTTATTGCCACTACAAAGAGGACAGCTGAGAAGACTTCACAGCTTATTTCATTATGACTTGTGGGCACTGGAATATTTCTATTCATGCAGCAACAACATGCTGACACCTTGTACAGCCAGTGTGCAAATGCATATTGCACTTTAAAGTGCCAAAAATCTGCACCGACAAATCCAGCTGTTTCAACAAGATCGATGAATACACGTTGCACTCGGATGTCACTATCGGGCAGCAGTTTCTCCATGTTAGAAAAAACATATGGATTTTTTTTTCTTTTGAGTTCGAAAAACAGCTTTCCCCTCCGTTTGTGAAAACAAATCTTCCAGACATGACAACACTGTTGTGGCCTTGGGTGTATAATTTATTTCCAGGCGACCCTATCTAGCGCTACTGAACCACACTTAATGCTATCAGACTATGTAACCCACATTCCCCTGCTCATATTTTCACAAGGAGGATGTTACACTGCAGTCTGTGAGAGGAGATACAATTGTCTAGATTTTTCTTTAGACCTTTGTTTTATTTTAAATTGGTATTTTTGATTGTTTGTCACAATATTCAAAAAGCCGAGTTGTAAAAAGGGATTGTTGAGTTTAAATGACCAATTGATTCTGTTCCTTTCAGGTCCAGCCCGGTCTCCTACACATGTTTATATGCTCCTATAGTTTGGAATATTGCTTTCCAAGTTCCAGGGAAGTGGTAAGAGGTTCTTGTTGGGACAAACTCGAAAAAATAATTTGTTGAATTTGAGCTCTGTAGGGCAGTTTTTTTGGTTGAGTTTAGCTCATCACACTCAACCTGGTTTCCAGCTGAAGGAGGGTGATTGGTTAGAGCAAAAACAGCTCTTAAGCAATACCAAACTGCAGAAAGATACTGTTAACATCTTAGCAGGTGAACACTGTGAGGGATTTGCTAAATCCAAACTGGCCAGGTTTGCTCAGTGGTTGGAGGGAAACCACAGGGAGCTAAAAGGAGCGTGAACATCGGACATGACTGGATTCAACAGGACAGAAACACACCGATTTCAAATCAATGCTGATGGCGTTCAGTGTTGTGTAAATGGATTTTTACCAAAACTTTTTAAGTGCATTTTGAAGTACAGCGTAGAAAAGTAGTTTTTCATTTTGTTTTTTGTAAAAAAACAAAACAAAACAGTAAATGTGCTTAATGGGATGGAAACACACTTTCTGAACACATTATTCATTAACACATGATCAAACAGCGAGGTCATTTCCATTGTGTATTTTATGTTTATTTCCACTCGGGGTTTGACTGGCACTCCTAACGATGACATAACGGGAGTGGATGGATACAGGCATTGATTTGCATTCATTTTGCTGATACTCTCAAAAATTTGGTTTAAATTTGCAATACAGAAAACACATGTACAAAAAATTACCATGTTCCTTTGTTGCTCAAACATGACCCTAAACACACCAATCATGCTTCAGTTACAACAGGCTGTCACGCGGTTTCTTTTCATTGTTATGCAATCTGGCATAGTTGTAATCTTTGGCAGATAGGGTTGTCTGATGAGGGCAGATCGCTACCAGACCGATCCGGGGTTCCTCACTTTTGAAAATGTAACTGTCCTCTGCATCACATCTCTCCTGAAAATCTCTGTATTTGACAAACCCCAAACCACTACAGTGAACTGCTCTCGAGGACGCACTGTGCTTTGCTCTGAGCAACTAACGGCTGCCGTCACGCTGTTCTTGGTCGGCTCGTGGTGTGAAAACACATTGTTCTCTAAGTCCTGCATCAATCTCTCACCTCCTATGATTTTTAGAAAGGTGAAAGCGCTCAAGCCTGGAGGTAAAAGTGATTATTTATATGCAGTAGAATGACTCAGTTTATGTGAAAATGAGTATGAAATGAGTGTAAGTATTTCTAGGGACAGCAGTATGTAGATGTTGTGTAATCTAATGCAGTTATTCAGAGATAATTAAATGAAGAAGCTCAGATTTCCTCTTTTCCAGATTTGCACGGTCTGATGTTGAAGATGTAATGATACAGTTGAAGTTTCATTAGTGCCTGATAATCTCATTAATGGGAGCTTTACTGCATTACGAGGGCTAACTACTGAACCTTTACACCTTCAGTTTGGGCAAATATTGGAACAGTTGCTACTAGTGTGAGGTACTCTAACTGCACATGAGCAGATACAGGGCACACTTCAGCTCAATCCATAGGGGTTTCATTAATTCTGTTCTGCAAAAAGAGGATCAAGCTAATTTGCCCCCAACGGTCCGACCTAGCTGTTCATTAAAAGTAGCATCAGAGAGACCAATTAATCAGTGTTCCTTTAATCTGTCAAACAGGAATAAAAAAAATGAAGGTACGCTCCTCTTCATAGAAAGATCCAGTCATTAGAGGATACCGCTTCTTCTCTAAATGTTTTTTTTTTTTAGGCATCCATTAGTAACTCTTGCTTTTATCCATGAGCAAGGGTGGTTTGTTTTGTCTTTTTTCTTCTTCTTTTTTTTTTCTTTTGGAGGTAAAGTTTGCCAATTTATGATGCTGAAATTACAAATATTAGAAGAGAAGCTAATTACTTCCTGTCTAATTCTCACCCCCCAAGGATACTTGCTCATAACACCCCTTACCTATGTCAGTTAAAGCACTGCTAAGTGATGTGCTTCTCCTGAAAATTAAAAATTTGAATAATTTGTTAAAATGACACACTGTGATGTGTTTAAACAATATACACCTCAATGGCATGGGTTTAGAATAAGATGTTTCTCATGAGACACATGCTTATCTCCATTTTGTGATATAAAGGGTTTGCTTACTATGGAAGAAGGGCTTTGTGCTACTTGGCTAAAGCTGCCTCTGTTTACATTGTGGATGAATGGAGCGAGGTATGTTAGTGTTGGCAAGTGTAAACAGAAGGACTCAAAGTTTGATTCCACTATTTCAATGTGTCTTTTTCTGTCTCTTTCCATTCGCGGAGTCCCATCATATGACTTTAGACCTCATCAAATGAACTCCTATTCCTAATGCCAGTTCATGAAAGCATCGGAAAATCCTCTAATCCTGGTCAAAAGAACAATTTCCTTGGAGCGGTTGTGTGTTGACCTTTTCAGATAGACTGGCACAACATCACACAGGAGCAATAGCAAGCATCCCGACTGGAAACATCACAATCTGGCATGGTTTGTTCCCGGATCAGGCCCAACATCAGTGATATCAGTGAAGTGAGATGCCTGCACAGAGCCCAAAGGATACTAAAATATGACACCCACCTTCTCCACACTCTGTAAAATCTGCCATCCTGAAAAAGACACACAGGTATCTGCTGCCATAACCACCAGACAGAGCAGCTTAATTCTCAAGGATGTAAGACATTATCAACTCTTAAATTAAAACAAACTTATCCTTTACCTTGTATAGTGTCATGTGAACAGGGAGCTTGACCTCAGATTACTGACCACATAGACTGAAAATGCGAGCAGCTTCTTTTGACCCGTATTTCTGTTTGTTGGTGGTGACCTCTAGCTGCTGTAGCTGTAATTACATCTTCAAAGGAGGAAGTTAGCAGGCGTAGTAAACACAGTGAAAAGTCTGTGTAAGGAGGAGGTCAGGGATGGACAGTTGGGCTCCCGATTAAACAAGCAGAGAACTGCACCCATCTACCTCCAAACACTGGTCAGACAACATGACCCGGCACCAGCACTTCGCTCCACTACATTAGCTGGCCGGCTGGTATTACCATCGCTGAAAGCAAACAAAGCTCGCTCAGCGAAGTCGGGACTCCGTTCTGGCGCCTCAGTGGTAGAACAAACTCCCAGCCAATGACCAATAAATCATTCGTGGAGGTATGAGGATGCGCTGAAATTGGCGACCTTGGGACTATCTACTGTTGTATTTGTTGGGAACATAACAGCAAAAATCATGTTCCTTTCCTAACCCTAACCATGTGGTTTTGTGCCTAAACTTGTGTCATTAGATACATTTGAGAACTTAAAGCCTAAAATAATGTTAAGATATATTTTGTCTACAGAAACTTTCATTGCCAACATTTATTCAGGCAATTGGGTTGTATTAGATTGGTGGCATTGTCAGCCGATATCTTATCCTGGCAACTAGATACTGTTACATTTTCTTTATCTTTAAAAAGCTAATAAAAGGTTGTAGTCTTATTTCTGAAAAAAAACAAACAAAAAAAAAAAAAACACTTAAGCTGGCTTGAAGCAGACCATGAGAAACATTGAGATGACAATCAGAATCCTGATATCTTCCTAACAGTTGTTTTCTTGGTTATCTGTAAACCTTGCACTAAAATGATAGTTAACAAAAAAAAATGAAAATCAACAACAGAAGAATCGCTGGAAACCATGAAAGTGATTTTATAAAAATGAAAGGAACCTGGACAAGAAGCGGTGAAAAGAGTTCTGGCTCCTGCTCACCTACTGTAGACAAATTCCACTGCCCCATTCAGCAAGATGGTCAGGTCATGCCAAGGTCAGGCAGAGTTGTCTGGACAAAAGCATCAAGTGCGAGCATGTGGTATTCTGCTGCTGCTTTGATATTTCTCTGTGTTCAGCCCAGAACTTTAACCTGTGCTTCTCTGTGTCAGACAAGTGAAGAGGTGCAGTTTGACCTCAAAGCAAACATTTGAAGAGAAAAGTGCCCATCTTACACAGAGTTTCTTGTCCTCCTATAAGGCGATCATGCCCTCTGTTTGAAAAGATGCTTTACATTTACCGTCTGCTAATGCAGACAGTGACATGAATTGATTGCCTGCATCGATCTGGGCCATGCTTACCAGACCTCAACATATTGCTGAGTTATGTTGGAAGTTTTTATAATGAGTTTTCAGCTGGAGCCAAAGAGAACTTCAATAAACATCAGTGTTCATTTAGAGAGGACAGGAAGTGCTGCACCCCTGCCTCAACCCATGGAGGCAGTCTTTGAAAAAGACACGTGCTGCCAATGACAGAATAGCTAATAGCATTGAATAACAAGGAAGTGTCCCAGAAACAAGAGATCTTTTTTAGTCCTTCCTGTCTGAGTGTGTTGTGAGTGCTGAAACATGTAGGACAGAAATGGCTCTAACATTCCCTGGAACCAACGACACCTCCCATATCTGCTGTATATTTGGTAGCATTTAAGTATAAAAAGACAGATGTTTCATATAGAAGTGCCAGTTGTTAGTTGTTACTCCAAAATTTAAAAAAAAATCGGCTTTATGAGTTGTAAACGCTGTGTTTATAATTTGTCAGACGTAATGTAGGTGCTAACTTTAAACAAAGCTCATTACATTACAGCAGTGGTGTGTGTTGAATACTTGTATGCAAACATGTATGCTGTATGATCCTGCCCTCTCATTGAAGTTACATGGTGATGGAGGAAAGGGTGGCTGAGACACCATTCCCCCTATTACATGACACTAGCCCTTTTCAACACAGAGACGCAGCATTATGGCTGCAGCAGTGGTTCACTAATTTTCTGCCGATGGTTGTTCACACAGAAGCATCTCCGCCTTATGGACGAACCGCTGTGTAATTCACAAAAAGAGGCGTGGCTTGGTACACGTCATGGTGATGACGTTTTCAAGGTGTTTCCCTGGTGTCCTCCTGTCAATCTAAACCCACTGGCTGTTAATAATCATATGGATGCTGTTATAATATGTTGTGATTGAGAGCTTGACCAAACAAACATCCTGGAAAGTGACAAAGTTATGTTTTGTACTCTAAATGACATTATTACATAATCCCCATCTGTTTACTGGATGCTGTCTGACTCTGTCAGTTGTGGGAGGGAGGCTGTTTTCTGGGGGAAGGTTAGTGAGTTAAAGTTTTTTGCCTGTGACAGACGCTGTTTTTCAGGCAAAAATGTGACAAAGAGTCGGTAGGACAGACGCTTTTCTGTGTATATCTGCGGTATTTTTTCCCTCATATAAGTCGCCAGAGAGAGTTACAGTTAGTACGTTACTTTTGTTTGGTCCTGTAATGTTTCTCTTTATCTTGCTGAGTGAACGACCTGTGGGACATCAGAATGTCAGACTGACAAGCACTCGCTCCGCGCCGCCAGCTTATCAATTCACACTGGATTCGCCAATACTGCACTTCTGTTACTACCTCCAGCGGCAGATCAGCGCCGGATCAAAATTTTACTGATGTGACAAAGACTCTTTTCACACTCACAAACACCATTTTTAGCCTCTGAGATGTGGTTAGTGTTTAATCTGCTCCTGCTGCTCATTTCTTTTCTGCCTGCGAAACGGCGTTTCTGCAACAAATGCAAAACGATATGAAGTCATTCTTTATAGTCGTTCCTTTCATGGTCAAGTGTTCTGTTTACACATTTGACATTTTTACCAACAGCTGTCTCTTCAGAACGCTATCACTGACTCCACATTGTTTGCTCTGAGCCATCAACCTGACTGATCATCAAAGCCCTAATGGACTCCTATCAGACGCACTAAACATGAGCCAAAACACAGTGCAGCACCCTGACAGAAACCCACACTTCCTGAAATATAATATATCAACCCAGTTAATTTGCTCCTCGCTGCAATTTATAATATTCATCCTTGCGGATGACTAACTTCACAGAACTCTTCCATTTTTCCAAAGAAGCAATTACCTGACGTCCTAGTATCTGTCATGTCGCAGGCAGTAACAGATTAAACTAATTTCTGAGCTGACCTTGATTGTAGGAGCCTCATGCATTTAGGTGCTAAGCGGCTAGCTTCTCCACATATCCGTTAATGAGGTACGAACAGCTAATTATGCAAAATAGGTGTCCTAGCAGGAGACTGATACACACATTGCTTGCAATTTCCTTCTCTTACTGTGATGATCTGGAGAGGCCTCTTATGGCAGACATATGCTCATCACTTTACCGTGGAGAAATACACTTTGCAGTAGACCTTCCCACCCCTACACACACACACACCACACACACACGCACACACACACACACACACACACACACACACACACACACACACACACACACACACACACACACACACAGTATGTATAATTAACCATAACCAATGCTCCCCATCTTAATGGCACTTGGAGAGGCAAAATGTAATACGGCATAAAGCAAACATGGAGAAACAGCGTCGCGTTCTACAACAACAGGTTTCCCATGTCAGGATATAACAGTGAGCACGGTGAGCATCATCATGGCACCATTTATGACAGAAAAAGAAAACACGAGCGTCAAAAAGAATATGAACCATGGCGCATCAATGCGTCCAAGTCCACTCAGATGGGAGTACAGCCAACATTAATAAGAGGAACGCTGAGCCATTAAATGTTTAAAATTGCAGAGCCAGTCAAGAGGGACAAGCAAAGCATTTCAAGGAGGGTTATAAAGCTATCAGCCAAACCATGCATACCACCTTACTTAGTGCAGAGACTTCCCTCTATTGAAGAATCTCAATATGCCATAATGACTGCTTCGTAAAATGAATTTCACATTCAACGGCATTACACAGAGGAAGGCCACTGCATTCAATGGGAAATGTGGCTATACACACACCGTTAAAAGGGGTGTGTGGGTGAAACCTTTGTTCACATATTATGCTGACCTGTATGAGGTGCATCCAATGGTGTTTAGGCAAATACAAGGCTGAATTTAGCTTATACTAACTTTTAAGGACTGAGAATAACTATCTGCTTACTGTACTCTATTCTGATTCAAATAAAACCTTGGTAGCAGCCTGTCAGTGGTTGATTAATCACATTTCAAACATCTTTTATTTTTTTAGTTTTTTCCCAAATTAACCCAACTAGACACAGTAAAAAAATGGATTTACAGTATATGTTTTTTTTTATTTTTTTTTTATTTTTTTACACACATTCATGGTCCTGAGGTTATGACATATGTCAGTATTTATAATCTTTTGAATTTGACACAAGCGGCAACATGAGGTCTCATAATTTTCCAAGCATAGGAGAGTCTTGTTCCCTCTGTTCCCTCGGGTGTTATGCCTTCGCAGTGCCATTTACATGGCTGCACACTTTTGGTCTTGTTATTCAAAGAACCAAAAACTATGACTATTAGCCAAATCACAACATATTCCAGATCTAGTCCTTTAAAATGACATCAAATATAACCAGACTTTAATGAATACTCTGCTGAACTAACAGTGTTACCTAGCTGTCGGGTGGATCCATAGTCACACTGCCATCTCTCTTAACACATTCCTCATTCCATATAACGCTCCAGGTTCCCTCTGTGTAATTTGGTTTGTTTAAAGGGTAGGATATCTTTACGATTTGGTCAGTGACTAATCAGTAAGCCTGTAGTGGAATTCATCAGTAGCATGTCCTGGCTGTGATCTGGTAAACACTTGACAAAAATACTGCAAGAAAACATTTGGAGAGCCAAGTCCAATATGAGCTCAGATGGGTCATGGTCAGCTGTGTCTTTGTGTTGGTCTGTTTGTCTCTTACCTCTCAGACAGCAGCCTTAGATGGAACAGACACATTACCATAAAAAGAAAGAAGTTTTTCCCCCTTAGAAAAGTCTTTCTTAGTAGATTCCCCAATCAAATCTTGTGTTTTCCTCCATTTAGTACTAATAATAAGTCTCTAATTTCTTTATTATACTTGCCTGTAATATGGAGTGTCTGAGGAAATGCTAATATACTATGGTTATATACATGGTTCCAGGATTGTGGCAACAAAAAGGAAGCCCTGCTCTTCTGGATGAATTTGAATGTCTGGACTTGCTACGTCCTCCAGGATAACAGATTGTGTCCAGCAATGGATTTCTTATACAAATTCATACACAGATGGCAGTGGCTGCCATGCAAGGTGCCGACTAGCACATCAGTAGCACTTTGGGGTTCAATATCTTGCCCAAAGACATGTCGACATGCAGACCAGGGTAATTGAACCAGCGACCTTCCGATAACATGACGCTGGCTCTACCCCTGAGCCACAGTGAGAGAGAGGCAGGAGGAAGAGGGATACAGCAGCCGCAGCAGTGATAACAGCTTTAGTAATTGAGATATGAATATTAATAATACTAAAAGTATAATAATAGTATTAATAACAATCATGATAATGATGATGATGATAGTAGAAGTCAAGCAGGACCACAGTGGCAGGGCCAACCATCATACACCACCATAACTGTGCACACTGCTATTTTATGATTAAGGGGATTCATTTCAACCACCCAAGGTCAGGTGTTGACATTGAGGTTAGGGGGGGAATTAACCTTGAATCTGTAGTGTAGTAAAATATCCATGTTATTTGTATTATGTAGGTCAAACAAAACATGAGCTAAAAAACAGAATCTGTGAGCATAAGTGCTCTATTTGTAACTATGATGTTGAATCATCAGGCACTTCAACAGTCAGAATCATAGTTTGACTCAACGTCAGTATTTGGGCATTAAGAGCGGGGTCACACTTGGATTGTAAGCCTAACATGCTGATGCTACTTTAAAGCACTGCTAAGCATGTACAGCCTAACAGAACCGTTGATGTGGCTGTTAACTGTTGTTTTGCTGTTATTGTCATTTACTGAGTTACTTTCAATCGTACTGCCTAACCCTGTTTTTTTTTGTGAATGGCTCCATTACTGTATTCCTCTATTGACTTGCCGTGATCACATCTTCTCCCATTGTAACCCAAGCTTTCTGGAAGATTTACAATGGAACCTTAAGGGAATTTCTGAAAGGTTGTTAATTGTATTAACATATCGGCCAGCAAGCAATGCACTGAATTGTGATTTATTGTTAATGCTAGCATCTAAATAAAGGAAAGAACTGGAGCTTAGATTTGTATGATTTTTTTAATCGACATTTTTTTTAATTTAGTACAGACTGTGCTGTGAATGATAATGGCCATTAAATAGCAAGTGGTGCTCAGATGATGGGCGCTTACTGTTTCAACAGGGTTATGCCCCCTCAATGTATTGCCAATTGGCTGAGAATGGCGCGGTAGGACAGTAGTTAACACAAATTACATGAATCATCAAACATCGAAAAATTACTCCTCTTCCATTAGAAATCCATATAAAGATTTGCCTGACAGGGTTATTATCACTGCACCAGATCCTTTGTTACATCAGCGTGTCAAAGCAGACAAGTGCACTTCACAGTCTCCATTCAGACAATTCAAAAGGGCCCACGCACTCTCCCACTGCAACTTTGTGGGATCTATATCATGCACATGACAACTGTGGTAACCACTACATGTCATCTGTCTGGAAAGATTTGGTATGTACAGCTGATCCTCCAGAAGCCTCATTAGAGCTATTGGCTCAGGCAGAATAAAAGAGGAAATGCAGATGTAAAAACAGTGCTGAGAGCAAACTAGCGCAGTCAGTATTTCTTGTAGTTAGTGAGAGGAGGTCGTCCAAGAAAAATGCCCCGTACAGAAAAGGTTGGTGATACTTAAACACCTCTCATCCCCATTCAGTTAGTTGGTTTGGTCCCTGGGAATACAACAGGAGTCTATAAGTCTGGAATTGAGTGCACTCCATGAAAGATCAGACAACAGATCAATACTTGACATCCTTAAGGATGAGTCTGCTAAGTCAAACAGAAAGAAACAGAGTGCTTTGATATACAAGGAAGGTAGGACTAGCAAATCATGCCAGACAACAAAACTAACAAGTCTACACATCTGTGCTTAGGAGACGATCAATGGGGATGAAATATATGCTGGAATAGTTTTTGAAACGCGACTCAGATCTTGTTGCTCTGCAGCCAGGGTACATTTCCACTCTGCATTGATGCAAAACAAAAAAACGACCCTTTTCACTACTTACAGTACATACCCATGAGTTTTAACTGTAAATTCTTACATGACATTACTTTGCCTTTTGAATAAAGAGCATAATTAAACTCATCAGTCTTAAGAACAACTAAATCAAGAATTGCACAGGCAACGGTGGAGTTGCTGGACTATGAGACTTTTAATTATCAGCTAAACACAGTTGTTATGAGATGCATCCCGCAGGAAACAACAATGTCATCTGGGTATTACCTCCGGCAATCTGGGCAAACCAGAAGAAAATGATTGGTAGTACAATTTTAGATATCCAATTGACTGTTAATAGAGGTCTTTTTCTTTCTTCTTTCCAATCGAATGGGGCTGGAGTGAGCCATTCAGCCAAAATTATTTGTGCATGGTTATGAACTAATCCCAGCTATTTCAGAGACTGTCATGATGGCAGTTTCAGTTGGACAGTACCGCGTTGCACACTGGAGCGCTGGGATGGCAAATGAGATCAGCATGTTTTTTGAGATTTATTGAGTTTTGTGGCGGTTTAGGAGATGAGATTTTTTTTCCACTTACTGGACCACTCAGGTGGTTAGAGGTAAGTCAGTAAAAGCCACTACGTCTGCTCACTGGTGCTTAAATCACTTCCTTACTAGCATGTAATTTTCCCAGGTGGCAATGGACTAAGTAGGGGGAAAAAAAGGCTACTTTTAATGGGCGAAAGCTTTCAGGCATCATTGAGTTCTGGTCGGATATTTGGCTAAGGCATTCACAACTTCAGGGAAGAGTGTGTTCACCTCACCACCTCAGTAGAGTATATTTACATCAAACACCCGTACTGTCACAGTTCTCATTTACAAGCTAAGTGAGATGGATCAAGACAATCTCACAGACCTTTAATCCACTCAGGAAGGTTTGTCACTCAGAAAATGCATCAAGGATTGATTTTTAAATTATACTGCAATACTGAAAAGCAATATGGTGGATCTAACTTCTATTTAATAATACACTAATGCAGTCTCATGCATCGTATACTATATCACCAAAGTTAGAGAACTCTTCAAGGCACTGAGATACACTTCAGCACCACCAACCATTTCCTTTGCAACTGCTTCCAACCTAAGAAATAAAGACTTTTAGACATTGCTGTTGACTTTTTAGAAGCAGTTGTTTGGAATGCTTTGAGCTGCAAAGATAAAGTGTTTGGTGGAAGACCTTCATGTCAGACCAATACTAGCATGCATCCAAAAAGTGAGTTGATCCCCACAGACCTCAATATTAAAATGTTTAACTTTAAAGCAGAAATAAATATTTATAAAGCTTTGTACAACAGACAGTCTCCATGGCTTATATCCCCGTTCATGAGTTCTGAAGGGGGTGTGCATTTTTTATATACTGCTGTCATTTAAGTTATTTTAAGGTATAAAGAGGTCATGATTTTTGGGGGGGGTTTGCCTTACCTTTATTGTGTTATGTAGCATTTTTTTGTGCATGTAAAAGGTCTGCAAAGTGAAAACGCCTGAAGTCCACACCAAAGGGAGTTACTGTCTCCCACAAAAAAAAACACTGCACTGCCTGAAACACCCGTTATTTTAGATCACACTACTTTGCTCGGCATGACCCTACCTAATCTGCCTCTGATTGACTTCATCCTGTCCATCGTGCACTTAAGCAACTCTCACTAAAGACTGAGCATAGACGAGAGGTCTGACTCTGTAATTGAAACAGAGCATCCTATCCATAGTGTGAAATTTTTCTAAACCTATTCTACCAGGACCATCCCCCCACCCAAAAAAAAACAAACAAAAAAAAAAAAACTATGAACCTGAAAATAAGCCAAATGTGACCTTGTTAAAGTAATACATAATAAAGGGTGTTAAGGGTGCTGTACCCGTCAAGTTACTTTTCAGCCACCAGGCTTCATTCAACCTGCCTCAGCTTCACCCATACCACCACACTAAGCTTTACAATGGCTCTTCAGCAACCTATGGGTGACATCACAGAGACGACATCCACATGAACAGCTCAACACTACTGGTACAGCAGGTGTATCTGTTTACAGTGAAGTCAAAGACATTCAGTTTTAACATAAGTCGCTCAATACTTTTCTCAAGCTGTGTGCAAACATGATCTCATGTCATGTACACTTTGTACAGTTGGCGAGTTGGAGGCATGCAGCCTGTTGCTTGGAGCTCGTCATCTTCGTTCACTGTGGCTCCTCCTTCTAGTTTCACTTCTACCTGTAATATTTAAAACAGGTAAGCTATCAAGCTTCAAGTTTTGTTTGTGCAACTTTGACAAAAGACGGCTGTCAGCAGTCGACTCGATAGCAAATGTGTTTCATTACTTGTGTCTTCTTCACACTAAATGCCACCCTGCCGTGCTTAATATGAAGAGGCGACAGTGAACGATGGGTTTGCATTTGGAGTACCTTAGTACAGCTCTGATAAGTAGAAAGAGCAGTAAACAGTTGATGAATGAGGTGAAATTACAAAAAAGCAAACATCTTTGCCTGTAAATCACTCACTTAGGTAAATAATTTGAATCTGGTGAGGGAATGGCAGACCCTGCCACTAAAAATGTATATTACTTTATGGAGAGGTAATTACAGAATGTTGATACTTCAAATGGAAAATGCAAAGAAATTCCATTCACAGGTAGTTTGAATTATGAAACCTAAGCGACAGTAACTCTTAGCTTCATCCATTCAGATCCCTGAGAACAGCTTCACAGCTGTGCGGTGCAGTAAACAGCAGCTATTAAACCCGGTTCATTATGGCTCAAGATTACATTCACCTTGACTTTAGCTTTCACTGTTGAGTCTTCAGATCTTGACATTTCAGCGTCATAAATGTGATCATTAACTTTCTACTTTCTTGACATGTCCCGTCATGTTTGAAAGAGCCCTGACAATGAGGGATTTTAGATCTACCCGCGTCCTTCAGTTGTCAGAATAATGAAACTTTATCTAAAAAAAATGAAAATAAATAAAAAATAAAAAAAGCTTTTCTTAGCCCTGGAACTGTCTTTCCCACAATTTCTCAGGTTTTACTTTTTGGTCCAAAGTGGTCCCAGTTTGTGGTCAAAACTTTTACATCCTCAGCATTACATACTGACCTCTTCTGTTTGGTTTTAAATGAGTGTGAGTCACTTTAAGTCCAAAACACTGGATACAGGAATCAAAAGTACTGGACATATTCTCAAGTAACATAGTGTATGAAACAGTGTAAAACTCCATGGAACAGAGTAGAAAGAAAATTCGATGTAGTGATGTAATCAAAGGCAATGTGTTAATTACAACTAAAGAGACTAGAAGACAAATCTACTCCACCACTATCTCTCCATGAGGAGTCCCATAGGATGCGTGCTATTCACTTAAGAAGTAATGGCTTTAATTACTCATTATATAATAATGGGAATGTCTATATTGAAACAGATATAATTACCGACTTCAGCGAGACAATTATGTTAATAATGGTATGCACTCAGGTTCATCAAGCTTCATTTTAATGGGTATCTAGAAAGTATCAGACTACAGCCGAGCACATTTGTCAGAATACAGTACCTTTGTTGCTTTGATCTCCAGGAAACACTTCTTTAGGGAGTCCTTGAGGGCCCACTGTAAACGTCTGACACTCGATCAATTTAATCAGAGCTTAAAAGAGGCTTCAAGAGTTCCAGTGAGATCCTCCAACACATCATATTTAATGTTACGTTTTATGGGCAACAGTGTGCACTTGGTTGTCCAAGTTCAGCCTCTGATGAATGCACTGTATTTGTGGAGGTGAACACTCAAGCTAATGACATTCAGCAAATGAGCTCATAGTGAACTTGTGCGCTCTAAGAATGCATGTAAGCTCATCTTGATTTTGATAATTCTTTAAAAAAAAAAAAAGCTTGATCAAATATGAATGCTTGTGTGTATACTCCTGTTTCACTCCAATTACAGTGATATCAATAATTTATGTTTTCATTTCACAGTAGAATAAACTACAATCCTGCTTTTCCACCACAGCTGAACTTTTCTACACTGTTGAGCAACCACACAGTGGTGACACATCCTGAGCGGTACATTAATGTTTTTGTTCCAGTGCCCCAAAACTGTGGACCATGCAATAAATGAGGCATATAACTTTCCCTGCTGCAGCAAGAGAATTATAAGAAAACCTGAGCAATGATAGTTACCATGGCTGCGGAGACAATAAAAAGGATGCCATATAAACAGTAGAAAGTATAATCCTTGAAAAAGAATCAGCAACTGGTTAGACAACTAAAATGTGACTAAAATATGCAATTGTTGCTATTAGTGCAGGGCTCCAAAAGTTCAGAGCATTTGAAACTGAGCCATGAGACAGCATGACAGCATTCCTCATCTGAATATTCTCTTAATGGTGTTGTCTTCTGGGCTTTGAATTGAGTTAAAGTCCTAATTTTTGAGTACTGCCATAATTGGCTTATAGTTTAAATCAAAGGTTTATATGAGACAACTTCTGACATAAGTCGAACGTAGAGGTTTTAACTGACTAAACTTGACAAGACATTCTGTTTTAAGCTATATAAATGAAATGGCGCCTGTGTGGGCCCAAGGGAGTGTTGCAATCAAACCGTATTCATATCATATTCATAATAGCCATGCACAATAAGATGGCACATCTCCATACACCCTCTATAAAGAAACTAGTAATATAGTTCCAATTTTCCTCCAGGGCTGTGGAAAAGAACTATCTGGCATCCACTTTCCATGGACATGAAGTGACTCATGAATGTCCATCTACATTGTATCCAAGTAGCCAGGTGCGAATGAGAATAGTTTTGAGCAAATGCATTGAATAACAATGAATTTTGAAACAGGCTTTTCTCCGCATCTGCGAGCAGTGGGCAGCCAAATCAGGTGCTTCTCTGTTTGAGAACAGCAAACTTACATGGGAAAAAAGAAAGAAAGGGTTCAGATCACACTGATTGATGTGCAGTCTGTAATAGTATTAATAGATACATGCTCAAACCAACCCCTCTTCTCAATCTTGTGCCAATAACACAACTTTACAATTTCAAAATGGCTGCAGTGCATAAACCAAAGACAACCAAATCGCCAGAATAAATGCTGGCGATGAACTTTTCAGCAAATGCTTTGTTTAGGATCTAGTTAGGGTTGTGGTAGGACACAAAAACTGACTGGCGATTTTCCAACTTCACTTCAAAAACATCTGGGTTTTTTTTGTCATCACAATCATGGCAGGAAATTGTCCAGAGGTCTCCTTTTATGATATCCAGTGGTGTCACATTTAAGAATGTTGAAATGCTGTAGTGACTGGTCAAATGTACTCAGTGCTTTCACACTAAAAAATGTGGAAATGTTGTCATAAACTGCAGTCACTGGCTTGGCAGCTTTCTCGCATGTACACTCCTCACCCACCCCCGTCCCCTCTGCACAACAAATTAAGAGAAACATGACAAATTCAGTTTGTCATCTCGGCTAAGAGGCTCTGCCGTATTAAGAGTGTGAATCCAATATACCTCTCTGCAGAGAAGTAAGTTGATCATTTCAAAGGCTGCAAATCACTCAGGGTGCCAGTTGGTCTTTTTTGTTTGTATCTGTGTGAATTTAGGACAGCATGTTCTCAGTCTATGGTAGACTTGGTTGAGAATTTGCTTATTTATTAATAAAAGTAAAACTGAGTGCTTGGAGTTTTCAAACCAACAAAAAGAAGCGTGCGTGTTTGAATAAATTTGTGAACTCGGTGTTGGTCATAATTGGAGAAGTGATCCAAAATGTAGTATAGAGACAATTTGGAGTTTTATGTGCATGTGTGTATGAGTGAAAATCAGAATGTGATCAAACAATTTACACTTGTTTAAAAAAAGTGTGATGTCTAAGAATTGGCCATCTGTCAAACTCATACTCCAAACAAATAGGGGGCAGCATATTGCCAGAGTAACTGCTAACTACGTCGGTGCCTTCAGCTAGTTGGCACACTGAGTTAGCCATGCAGCTTGCAGTCCAGGCGGGGAGCTTGTTGGTGTTAAATCACCGTTAAGAAGGTGCTTTTTAAGGCTCAGGATGGAGAAGACCCAGCGGAGAATTTTGGCAGGAAGCGGTACCAGTGTGGTCATCGGAACTGGAGACAGGCAAATGGGCCACGGACAGGCTGAGCAGCCTCTCTGTGAACACGGCTGGACCTGAAAACAGCCTCCAAGTGACGGCAGCTCTGACCAGGGCTTCAGCTCCTTTTGAGGTACAACATGGTAATATGAGACTGGGCGGGCTGGGCTAGCGGGTTAGCATGCTAACTTCAGGCGATATCTGCTATACAATACATGGACATCAAAACTGTTATTTCTTCACATTCTGTTGATCATGTCTAAAAAAAAATAACTAAAATTCATACATATTGCACCTTTTGATAATGCATTACATTTTAACTCGGGATGCAGGACATAGGGCAGATAGAATATCGACCTGATAATGAGAGTTTTACACTATCAATATACAACCAATGAATAGTCTGGCAAAAACAGTGTGCAGTTGTCACGCCCATGGCGTCACACTACTGTGCCTGTGTACAGCTGTGTATAACAGCATGGAGGTTTTTCAGTCCCTAAATCCCAGGACTAATAGCACACCATGGAGCACTAGAGAAGCAACAAAACCTGTTTGCTGAATCTTGTCCAACTTGCACTGAAATACCTGTCAGCCCCCTGCACTAGTGTCCACAGTGAGCATTTGCTATCTGCTGTCACTCGTGTAGTTGATGAGAAAAGATACAGTAACCTACTTAGGTTATCAGATACGAGAAGGCAGAGATGCTTATTTTCCTCACCCTAATGCCCCCAAAGTAGCAAGTAGTAAGTTTGTTAAGCAAGTATATGAGTTGAGTAAAGAAATGTATTTGGTTTGTTGATTTCATAAAAATGTGTATGCCAACTATGTACCTTTTGTCAATGTTTTCTCTGGAGGCTAAAAAGGCTTGCCTTTATTTCCATGTTTAGGGACGCACTTCATCCATTTGATTCAATTACTTGTGTTTAATACGTGTCCGGTCTGAGATATTGTCAGTGCATTTAATTAATACTTCATAACATTTTTTTATATGAAAGCCAATGTATTTGAAGTCAGAACTGTTCTTTGTCTTTGGTGCATTAACAATCGTGAGGTCAGAGATGTGGAATATTATGGCTCAGTACATCTTAGCCTTTTTACCCTCAGGGATACATGAACGGGTTATGAACAAATTTTAAAATATAAACCTGGTAAGTTTTTATGGTTATTGGTGGTAGTATCTGCCATGAGAAGCAGGTACTTTTTGGTTATTGGTTTCGGCTTAGAGAATTCATATTGTGCATCCCTAATTTTAACTGACCCCATTAGTCGACTTATCCTACTTCGGATTTAGTCAACTGAAATCTTATATTTAGTCCACCAAAACTAGAGTAACACAATTCATTTGAGTAAAATTTGACTATTACTAAATAGAATTTTAGCCAAAAGCCTAACTCAAATTAGATACAAATTTGCTGTCAAAACTAACAATGCATTTCAATTAGTTACAGTAACTTTAATTAGTCTCAAAATTGTTCCAGCGCATATTTGGCTATTTGTTGCTTTACAGTCATATCAGTGTGCTTTCAGATGGAGTTAGCCCCATGAGAGAGATTGCAGAGCTCTTTTCTCCTCCTCCTCTCTTCTGATCCTGCCAACACAGGGGGCAAGCAATTAAACTCCTTGCTGGAGTGAGGTTATCTCTGTGTCCATGACACAAGCACAACAAACAGTCCCACTGCAGGGCTACATAAACAAGACGTGCCATGGGATGTTGGTTGCCTGTTAGGAAGCAGCTATCAGCACATGGAGGAGGTCGGGGGAGACCCACCCCTCTTCTCACATCGCCGTGAACAATACAGATTAACCTCAACAACACCCACGGCTGATTAAAGTGGCTCCGGAGGGCCCTGCTGCTGTTTTGGGGGCTGACTGTTCTGGTGAAAGGCATGCGAAAGGGCAACATTTTAAAAGACTAAATAATGAAGAGCGAACCTGCGGACCTCTCGTTACAGCTCCTGTGATTGTGCGGAGCCGTGCAACAGCGCAGCAGCGGGGGTCCTTCCGCCAATATCTAACGCAAAGATTGGAGCAATTTAGATCCAATCTCTCTCTCAGGGCCCTGACCTATTCTCTGCTCAGCTGGGAGGATATTTTTTTTTTCCTGCTGGAAACAATGACCAGACTATTTCCATCAGTATCCTGGAGCTTGTGGATATATGAGAGAGGGGAAATTATCTTACATCTGTGTTTTGGGATTTTTTTTTTTTTTTTTAAATCGGGTCCTTGTCCAATGTCTGTTCACAAAAGGGTTTCATTTCCTACCCATTTTATTGGACATTATTTGTTTCGATATCACTTCTGTTCACACAGGCCGAACACGTGCACCAATTCATTTACATTCTCAGTCGCAGTTGTAAGATGACATTTATCTCCCACTGCTGTGATACCAATTGCTCACAATGAGCTGTTTAAACTATTCTTTTCTGAAGTTTGACTACTTTTTCTCACACAATAATAAAGCAGCCATCTGTACGCCATGGGATGTAAAACAAAAGTCATTGTAATAATTAGCTGCCCTGCTCCATAAGTGCAGTCAGTGGAACAGATTTTCACCAGAGATAATTCACAAACATAAAGATTTAATTATCCTCCCCATTTCAATATCTATGTGGATTTTATTAGTCACAGTTTTTTTTATCACTTTTTAAATAATAACCTGACGTCAAATTCCCACACGTAATCGTACACCGACATTGCTTTGTCACATTTGTTGGAATCCCGTACGGATGCACAAAGGGGCATCAGTCAGTGGATGGCGGTCCAGACCCAGACCCATACATCCAGTCACAGACTGATAACCAATAAATTATTGCAAAATTATCCCATTTTAATGGATTTATATATATATATATATATATATATATATATATATATATATATATATATATATATATATATATATATAAAAAGTATTGCCACTTTTCCAGCCTTTACAGTGCTGGTTTAGCAACACCCCAAAACCCACAGACCAACTGCATGTGCTGTAAATCATCTAACATGACGCAACATTGCCAGTCAAATCAGCTTATTCAGACAAGCGGGGCGACTCGAGTGAGTAGAAAAATAAACACTCAGACATCCAAGAAGAGGCATTTCAAATGTCGTGCTCAAAAAAAGAGAAACGTGGATGACGAAAACAGAGCTTTTAATCACGAATGGACTCTAACATGTTGATCCTTCCCACAGGCAACTTAAAACCAGTACATCTCGTACATTCTGATACCGCGGCGACTATTAAAAGCAGCATGTGAAGCGCCACTGTGAGACGAAGCATACGTCTTAAAGCAAACATACAGGCTCAAATCTGAAATAAGGGCACCAGATATAATGGCAGCTTTCTCCACTGTGAACATTATCTAAAGAAAATATGGCTCCAGGCTCACATTGAGCACCTACACAGGTGTATGAGAACGGCCCTGAAACCATTACAGCCCAGATTTAAAATCCTGGCAGGACAAGCTGACGCTCATGTTGCTCACTGAACAAGAGAAGGAGTGAAGGGGAGTGAGGCATAAGAGGGAAAGAACGACCGCTCACTTGTTAGGAGGTGTTGAGACTGTTTTCATACAGCTGGTTGAGAATGTTAAGATGTAAAACGGAGTTAACTATAAGAGAAACAGGGGAGACTCAAGGTAAACTGTATTTTTTCTAAAATTAAGCACGTTAGAGGCACATTTTTCAAAAGCTCTCTGTTATGCAGCCTATTTTATTTTGAAATACAGCCCTCATTTTACTTGCAATGAGAAATGTCTCTAACTGATCTTTGAATTTTAATTGTGTGACATGTCAAGCCTTCGTGCCAGAAAGCCTATGAAATGTTGGCTTGGTTTGATCACCCAGGAAATCAGGGATTGCAAACTCTTTTTTTTTGTGACCCTCTTCTTAACTCCAGCTTCCATCCGTGTGGGGACATTTCTGCTCCGTATGCTACGTCGCGTGAAGAAGTTGCTCTGATGGTCTCATACTTGCCTCGGACTGATTTACATCTGAGTTAGTTTAAAGCCGGATGTTTCACACCTGACCTGTTTGGCCCCGGTTAAAATGGACCCTGCTTTGTTAAGTGCGGATTGTTTGGACTGGTGTTAAAGCTATCAATGGAACACTGATGTGTGCCACACAACCAGGCCGGGATCACTTAAAAAGGTGGGTCTTGCTCACTTCCAAGTGAACTCTGGTGTGGTTTATTTGTGGTGTGATGACAAGTGGACCAACCGCAGGCTCGTTAATAATACATGTGTGATGTTAGAAGAATCTGAAAAGCTAAATAACACTAAATCCATCTCATGATCATTTAAGAAGCGATAGTATAATTGAATCTGTTGTCTGTATGCCGTGTATTTATGTTAGGTTATATTATTTCATGGCACCACTTAAGCATGTCACCATGGGAATTTTCACTGCTTAACAAGTCAGAAACTGTTAAAAATGCTGTGCTCTTTGTACTTTTCACTTCATTAAATCCATTAAAGTGTGTGACAGCAACCCCACACTAATAAGCCCCGAGTCATTACTGTACGAGAGGCCGCCTTTTTCGTTCCGTCTGCAAATTTAATGAATGTCTTGAATAATGACCAACAGGTACAGTCTGCTAATGACACTTCTAATCAGTCATTTCTTCATGAGCTCTTTGTGATACCGAAGAACATAAACGCACATCAGACGCATTAAAGTGCCACATAAACTTCTGTGTGCTGTTGTTTGATTTCCCAGCGTGGGTCATAATGATGCAGGATGACAATCGCCAAAACTGGCGGATCGGGGTGTGTCACTCTGTACGACTTCATGTTTACTTCTCTAGGTTGGTTTGTAAAAAGCCATGGGGAACAGGAACCAGACCAGAAAATGCGACAAAATACATGAGCCAGACCAAAGTAAGCAAACTTCAGGTGCTCCATGCTAAAGCGTACCTTCTGTGTCTGTATGAGATGCTGAGGGATGTATAATAAATTTTGAAAAAAAAAAAAAAAAATCTCAGATAATGAGCCCTACATAAGTATTACTACAATAAAATCTATCACTGTGGTAGTTTTACAGTGAAAAATAATAATCAACAGTTGGAACGGCGTACTCTGGCAGTCATTTCCCCTCTGATGAGCCAGCAGCGCTGGCCCTGTGAGGCTTTTTCTGTGGGTTTCCTGCTTTTAGGCAAGCTGCACGCCTGGAGAAAGCCCCACGCAGGCTTGTTGTGGTTTTTGCTCATGTGTGGTAAACTACCTGGGCCAAATGACACAACAGGGGACTTCGCAGCTACACTTGGCACATCTGCCATATCTGGCCCAGTAGTCTGTCCCATTAGTTCCTCTGTAGGTGGTATCTGCTTGTCATAAAGATGATATTAAAAAAATGTAATATATATACACAGACATATAATTAGACATATCCTGCATTAGGACAATAAGGCATAATCATTTGCCCTCTTGGATCACTGTCTTGAAATACAGAAATCAGATGGCATATGGTGGATGGCAAGGCTTGTTGTCACAGGTTTTTAGTTCCTCTCACCTGTGCCAGCTTGGTATTTACTGTGGAATTGGTTGCACCCGAGGAGAGAGAAAGGTTAGGTAGAGGGTATGTCACTAACAAGCAGCGCAGCGAAGGTTTGTGTCAAGGATTAGCATGATTTGTGCTCATTTCACCCACTTGCTCAAAGAAGCGTAGCAAAAAAATCTGTCCTGTTGAATTTAACGGGCTCTCCCTGAAACTCACAGAAACAGATCCCACTTTAAATACTACCAGTATTGTGTGACGGTGTGATGTTTAACGTTTTATTTTTTTTTTATGTTCATGTAAATCCATGAAGCAAGAAAATAATAGGATTCACAGCATTCAATCCGTTTTTAACTGGTGCTGTGGTGCATGTCACGTGTTAGCAAGTGAACATTCATACACTGTAACAGTTATATTTCGATGAAAGTATAGGTTTTTATACTATGCAAATTTTCAGGTTCAAACTTTTATTTGGGGGTTCCTGGTAGAATAAGTTTACGTACTTTTATTTTCAAAAAACTCATCATATTTCTCATATGGTGCATTGCTACAGCAGCCATTTTCACACTGTGTCTTGAACGCACCGTTACAGCAACAGAGTGAGACATCTCACCTTTGTTTAGTCTTTGGTGAGAGTTGCACATGTCATCACTTAATGGGCAGCATGTAGCCAATCAGAGGCTGAATAGAGCAGGTCATGCAGGTCAAGGTAGTGTGATCCAGAATAACGCAGAAATGTTACTTGACACAAATAAGGACAGGCAAAACCCCAAGAAGCATATTATGACCTCTTTAAATTGAACAATATGTGTTTTAAAATGTCTTCATAATGGTCCAGGCACTGTTCCCTGAGAATGTATATAATAACTGTTGAATAACGCCCTATTACGCAATGTTAAAGAAAGTGAGAGAAAACTCCTGGATTCACCCCTTTAGCTGAACCTGCACCAGAATATTACTGGGGTCTGGTTCAAGAGCCATTCAACATCAGTGGAAGAGAAAATAATCATCTTGGCAGAGGTCACAAAACAAAAGAAACAAAAGAAGCCCTCTTTAGATGATTAGGTGATTATTCAGTCATGAAAACAATCATCAATATTTTATTCCTTTTGTGACTTAAATTACATACTGTGGACCTTTAATAGGTCATTCTGTGATGAATAAGCACTTTGGGGTGTTCAACAGGCCGGGCAAAAGCCTCTTCTGCTCAACAAGGTACAGAAGAGAAGGGGAAAATTTATTAGGTGGTTAAAAAAAAAAAATGGGGTTGGTTGCCACACGGTGACTTTCCACCACCTCTGGATCAAAGTTCACTCATTTTTGAATGTATTGCCTGCCCTTTGCTGCTGACACAGCTGTCATATACAGCAAGTGATTTGCCACAGCTTGTAGAAACAAATGAAAGGTAGTGGCCACTACTCATTTGCCACACTGTGTTGTCAGCCAGTTGCTTGAAAGGAAATGGATTGAAATCACTCAAAGTGCACTTAGCACCAGTGTTGGTGGTAATGCACTACTAAAGTAATGTGTTACAGTAATTAAATCTATTAGATTATCCGCAATTCAGTTTTTCAGTCATGGAAACCATAATAATTTAAGACTAATTCAAATTTGCTGACATGGTAAGGAAAGCGGTGAGTCTTTGAAGCAGTCATAAAGCTCTTATTTGTGTCCATTGCTTGATGATTTATATTCCTTTTGTCTGTAATGTTCTACAGATCAAAAAACTCAAACGGGGTTTTCATAAATTAATCCAAAATTGTCCTGTGAAGTCCACAGCTCACTGTCTGCCAACTCTGTTCCACCACAAACAAAGAAAAACATTACGTCTTTCAGCAGGAGAAATATTCCCTGGTCTCTCTTCTTCCTGCCCGGTGTTGTTGTTTTCGTTTTGTTGCCACCTGCACCATGAATGTGTTCCCACCTTTTTCAGTTCAGTTGAAACCCCCGGACAGCTCCTGCAGTATCTCAAGCGCTCCCAGTTTGGAAGGCCAGTGTGTCTTTGCTGCCATGGGAGCCAACGACAACAAGCCTGCATTGGCTGTCATCAAATCAGTAACCCACGATAGTAGCCAATCATTTTCTCTTTCCAACGGTGTGTTAGTGGGTAGTTGGGCTGCATGGGAGCCAACCTATTTCATGCTTGTGTCTTAACGCGGTGTCCCGAGTCACTGACTGCTTCAGGGCCCAGTCAGACAGATCACAGGCTTTTGCAATGATGTTGTTTTTCCTCTAGTTTGCTAAATGCAGCTGGATGCAGAACACAAGAAAACTGATGATAAACAACGAGTCTGAAAGGACAAGAAGAGGTTCTTTAGTCAATACACACCACCACACCACTGAAGCTACTATAGTGAAACGTTTTATAATGCCTCATCCTACATCTGCTGTTATTTGGCAAAAGTAACAGTGTAACCAATTACTCTGCACTGACAGTAATACTGTTAAGTACTTTATTTCTTTCATCCGTGATTGTATCTAGTATTAGGTAATATATCACATGTCTGGAGTAACTTGCCCAACGCTGCTTTGTATAGTACTCAAGCTATACTGACACATCAGGAAATGTTGCATACTGATGGCCATTTGTGTTACTAGATGAAAGTATGTGGCAACGTAACGACAACAGGAACATTATCGAGTCCGTCAAATCAAACATATTCGCCTCCATTTTTTCTCCAAATAAATTACATAAATATGGAGATTTGTCCGCAGTCTCTCTGACCGACTGACTGCCCGTGTTACTTAACATTCTGGCAATGATGCTGCATCCCATCATCTCAGACATGGATTGGTGACTATAATAAAAACCATTAACCAAAACTATGAAGAGACAAAGACCGAATTAAGAAAACATGGGAGGATATTGTTACAAATGTTGGAGCAGAAGCTTTTCTTCTCTTTTTTTTTTTTTGTTTTCACACACACACACACACAACACACAAGAAATGCCACCTGGTAAAAACACCACCTGGGACACAAACAGGGCTCTGAGTTAAACCTGCTGTCCTTTTTTCAGCTGCAACAATTCATCCAGACCAACTATGTGGCATTGGGCTGTTTCCTTGTCTCTGCCCTTCTAACCAGAATGTTAAGGTGTATTTTTAAATCCATTTCTGTGATCACGGCAAAGAAGACACATGGGGAATTTTGTTTGCATGATGATGTGGCAAATCCTCTCAAAGAACCGAAAGAAAATAACAGATAAATCAATAGAATAGTGAGAGCAAAGTCGCTGCATCCACGCAACAGCACTGCCACACTGAATACAGATTGAGAATATCCTATAATTTAGATATATAAAAAAAAAAAAAAAAAAACAATGAACGTGAAATTGTCTGCACAGCTTGTTCACAACCTTAATCTTAAACTATGATGCTTTATTGAACCCTCTAGCTTCTGGTTTGCATGTGCATGGCTCTGCAGTCAATTATACATAACATGCAAGGTTAGATTACGCTTTCAAAATAAAGCTGCTGAAGAACATCATTGGTCAAACTCAGGACACGAACCCTGGTGTCCGTGAAAATAGTCTTAGTTTGTGACCACCCCGACCATGCTTCAAGAAGCGGTGCTCGAGGGGTAGCTACAGCTTTAAACTCAGAAGCATACAGGCTGACTGGGCTGGTGTGTTTGAGGCGTTGAGAGCGAGAGCAGGCTACTGTATTTTAGCTGTGGTTCCGATGGAGCACAACACTCACCACTTTCTGAATGGCACTGGTTCTGGAGGGGAATTTCCCATTCATTCTCTCCACCTACGTCTCGGAGCGCCCCGAATCCAGCCAAACATTGACATGTGATGAGTCGCGAGCATGAAAGATTTCACTCGCAGCAAAATCTAATTTTGAAAGGCGGTCAAAACTGCGTACATAAATATTCAGGAGTAAGGACTACTGTTCTCATAAACCAAAGCCATTGATTTCTTTCCAACAACTATCGACTCCCAAATACATGGCCTGGCTTGTAGTCATCTTGTAGACATTTCTCCAAGTTCTGACCACAATTTTGATATTATACAGACTTCTATAGGAGCAAATACCATCCTTTCACAATCTTATAGCTCGTGGTGAGTCTACATCGGATGGTTAGGACATGTGGCTCCACTCAGGATATGAATGGGATTTACAAAACATGAAAACCTCATTGCTGAGCTTTATACAGGTGCTTTATTCTTGGATCCAGTCCTGGAATACACTACGATTTGTACATTTGGATGTTATTAGAAACCACCTATCAATTCAGCTTTTCAGCTGCATGTGTTTGTTTGTGTGTGTGTGGGCGGGTGTGTGTATGTATTAGCGTAAGAGAATCACCCACTGCCAGTCTCCAAGGAGAATAATGTAGGGGATGATTTATGAGAGTCAGACCACTTATCACAGCGTGATATATACATTCCACTCAGAAAAAAAAGAGGCCAGTACTTTACCATGACCTGCAATGTATCTTTCTGTAACATTCTGACATTCCACTGAGGACACCGTTATCCGAGCCTGTGCACATTGGTGTGCAGACTGCAGCGAGATGTTTGCCCCGTCACATTATATGATCTGAAATGTGGCAAGAGCAGATTGCAATAGATCCCACAGCGCTGGTCCCTCTTCTCTGAGAAGACAGTCTACACAAACAGACGAGCGAGCACCCCCCGCCACATGCCACGAAAATAGAAAACATGATTATTGATGCTTTCTCATTCTCAATACGAGGGCTGACAGTACAGATGTAGCCATTACAGAAATCCCAGTTTTCTAGACACACTGTTTGTAGCTGTGTATTCATGCCACACTGCTGCTCAAGGGAAAATTCAAATTTTGTTCTTTTCCCAGCTGTCAAAATGCACAAAAGACAATGTGGCAACCAGTTGAATGAGAGACAACAGAATGCTGTGGCAGTGTTCTCAGTGAAAGGACACGCTGGTTGAAGATGCATAGCGGGGTGTGGGTATGCACAGTAATACCAAAAAACTAAACCAAATAAAACTACAATTTAGATGTACATGATGATACAAAACTTTACTCTACAGTAAAGTAAGTTTTGTCATATTATTCAACCAACAACTGACAACTAATTACTAATTAAACATCCTCTGAAGAATTTCACAATGAAAAGGGGGGGGATCTCATCATTCTCACATCCTCTGATGACTGTCGTCATTAAAGCAACATTATGCAGCAATGCATATGATGTGCAATTTGGCTCCCCAAGTCTTAGGTTTCTGTGACAATTTATCACGTTAAACATTTTGTGCAAATCAGCACATCTGTTATTGACACGTATAATGTTTTTTGGGTCATAATATACGGTGGAGTGGATTTATCAAATCTTCTTCACTAAAAACAGCTACCTTTTGCATCAGGATGTAACATGCTACCAGCAAAACCTTGCTCCAAATGGGCTGCCTCGACTTGTGATCCACAAAAAAACCCTATGGAGGTGACAACACAAGACATATAACTCAGAAAGCCAGCTTATATGATTAATAATGTCCTTTTCAACAGGAACTAGCACAGCTCTGTGCCTGGCTCGCAGCCTTTAAGTTAGCCTGTTGTCTTTCGCAACGAAACGTACCCTGTTCAGTTTTCATTAACGCAGCCGCTGAGTCTGACCAGGCTGCGATGCTTTCTGGTTGACCTACTTCTCCCTCCTGCCTCAGCCGCTTCAAGGAGCCTTAATTAGAAGCTAATTGAGAGGTTTAACAACATCTTCAGATCATAAAATTGGAATTGCTGCAGATATTTAAGATGTGGGGGCTTTAAAACATTTACATGCTGCTGAGCTGGAATGTGGTTAGAAAACGCAGGACTGGATGGGGATGTGTCAGACATTTGGGCACTTTGGTGGGCTTGATTGATCTGGGCCTCTGAGAGTTTCTGATGTATTTTGGGACTATCAGTGCAGGGAGGGCCGGGACATGAATGCACAGTCACACAGCATCAACAGATGTTCCTTTAGTGCTCAGATTCCTCCGTGTCAGAGGTTGATGGAAACGGCCTCTTATTTTGAAGAGAGATGCCCCTTCTCTCTTCACCATGCAGTACTCTGAGTTCTGAGGGGCAAACTTTAGTATAAAGCAGAACGTACGTGGGAAAAAAAAATGAAATCAAATTTAAAAAACTCGTCTCTCGTCCCTGACATGATGTATTTGAATGTCCTCTCAAGAGCAACTCTGTTGCTGCGAGCAGTGTCACGTTTGATGGAAGGAGAAAGAATGTCTTGCTTTTCCATTAATGGATCATTTTAAAGCTCTTTACCACCACAGTCCATTAAGTATTAAAGGCATTTTCAACATCAGAGAGGCTTAAAGAAGTGATAAGCCAAACGTGGGCATGGGGGTGTATTGTTTTGTTATTGTAATTAAAAAGTTGCTTCTAGTGCTCTTCGGAGCCGTTTGAAAGGTTTTTATCATGGCATCAGGGCCACAGCACCTGAGCAAGTACTTATCAAAGAGAGAAGTTCTGCTCTGAAACAGCCTGGGTGTTACATTTGTAATCATTCCTCTGTGTCACAATAACATTTTTCTCACCAGATGAATTGCTGGGATGTAGTAGTACAATGAGACCACACATGGGTATGGCATTGGAAACAGAAAGTGTTTAAGTGGTCTTATTCCAGTGTATGTAAAACACTTATTTGAAAAGGGAAAACAATGTGGAATGCTCCATGCACGCGTCTAAGGTAAGAACTGCAGGGAAAATTCGAACCAGAAAGTAGCTCTGGCACACCAGATGTGCCTTTCAGTTCAAAATAAGTGGTCTGAAAGCTGGACATGTTTAAAATCAGACTTGAAGACCTGATGCTCCACACAGAGCCCAAGTGTCAGATGGTCCAATTTGTCCTCAATTGAGCAGGTGAATAAAAAAATCAAGTACACAACGAATATTACATTTTCACCTTTGTGGTTCAAATCTTAAATCTTAGAATGTAAATCTCTCTTGACTACTATGAAAAAAGGAAAAGAATCGCTGACAGTGATGACTGACTTGGTTTAGTCTTAACAAATGTTGCATCCTGATGCAAATAGCAGCCTTTTTTTAGTGAAGAAGCTCTGACAAATCAAATGGACTGTACACTCTCTGCCCATCACCAGCACATGGAGCATTTAGCGCTTAAAGCCATGGTTTGAAAACAGTCAACAGTAATAAATTCTTAAGAGCTGTATCACAGGCAACTGGACTTGTCTCAGTTTCTTGAGGACGCTTCTCATCCATGAGGCTTCTTCAGTTCTCCAGTCCTCTTGGATGAGAGGTGAAACATCTTTAAGAAACTGAAACTGAAATAAAAAGCCCAGTTGCCTACAATACGGCACTTAGAATTACCGTGACCTGGATGAATTAGGACCTTCATCATCAACAGTAATCAGTAATTCAAATGGTCTGACAAATAAAGGAAACAACCTAGTGTCTGTGTCTGCTTCTAATCAGCCAGTCCGATCATGTCATTCAGGTTAAATTAAATGAATGGACAGACTGCTGGCCTACACACACTCTGCCCAGGTATGAGCTGCAAAGTGGGTATATTAATTGCTAAGGCTTTTAGCCAGCTAGCCGCTCAAATGTGGCAGGGAAATGCTAGTGAAACTGCCCAGTACTAACATGCTAGTTTAATAGCACTACAGCTGTGTGTTCATTGGATAAGTTCATCCTGATGTGAATGAGACATGAGGCAGTTGTATATGGTTAGAGATAAATGAGCCAGATCATTTGTCTCAGCTCAGCATAAACAATCACTTTTGTTCTGTATAACTGAGACACATTTTGCACTGTTGACCTGTGATGGGTATGTGGGCACATATCAATTTAATTAATCGATGTAATCACAGTCACACTGAAACTCACGCTGAAATCAAATGATGTGAAAACATCAAACATGTTTTATCTATATTGAACTTTTTTTTCATTTTGACTGAAGTCAGACGTATCAGGAACTCTGCTTCGCACACGTGCTCATCTCCCTATTCTTCTGTCTGGTGTTCATTCAGTAGGAAGCAACGTGGCTCTCAGACGGGAGCAGGCTCCCATCTTTCACTTAAAAGAGCAGGCCCGTAGAACCTGCTCATTCACAACCAGCACATCAATATTAGCGATGACAACAGTGACAACAGCCCCCGAGGCAAAGCGCGAGCTGCTGCAGCAGTGACAGACTCTGGCACACTAACCAACTCTGCAGTGTTAGCACGAGCACACACCCACAGCAGCGAGCAGTAGCTGCTGTGCCAGGTAGCCTTTTCCATCTGAGGTACATTGACAGCTATATTGCTTGTGTTTGTGATCGTGACATTTAACAGTGTTGTTGGGTCATATATTTATAAGGCTAAAAACAATTAAGAAAAAAAAAAATAAAAATTTGATAAGCCTGTTGAACGTAGCCAACTTATCATTCGCACATAAGTCCCTTTCCGGCCAGCTGTAAGAGCTCAGGGCATTCGGTGCTGTTGTAATCAGGTGGGGCGTGTTCTTGTTTTTTTGGAGGGAGGCCTGGGTGGAGTGGGTGGAACTTTTAGCAACTGTGACTGATGGTAAAGGAGAATACTTCTTTACCATACGCAGGTGTTGGAAGTCACAAACTTATCATGTTACGTCTTTCTTTACCACTGAGAGGGGGCTGTGACCATCTTCAACAGCAGAGGAAACCGTCATTCTGATTCGGTGATAAAGGAGACATTTTCCTCAGTGATTGAAATGATGGGCAAATTATCAAAGCAAGGTTGAATTTGCCTTTAACGGTCATACAGCTGTAGACCTCATGTGTTGTGCTGTGCCTTCATTAAGTGCTGTGGCATTCATGAGAGAACGATAAAAAAAAAAAAAAAGAAAATACAGTAGTTCCAGTTCAGGTCATTTAATGTGTTCCCTGTTGCTCATTGTTACTCTGGTGGTCTTCATGTTAGCCTACACACACACACACACACACACACACACACACACACAGCTCAGGTCAAATATCTGTGAAATAACCCCATATATATTCAGTACTATGTATAAGGTGGCCATATACCAGAGAAATAAATGAACCGCTAACTCAGAGGGACTGTATGTTCACTGGTCTTTCATCATAGGCGATAAAGCTAAAGGAAGAATTGTTTTTTGTTGATGCAGAAAAAGACAGACGATTAATTCTCTGCTCTTATTCATGCACACGCATGCACACACGCACACACACACACACACACACCTTGCTGAGGTAAATCTAAAGCATTTAGGATTTGTGCACGTGCAAGTGTTTGTGTTTCCACCACACTGACGTTAACCACCGTTTCATTAGTATTCCAATTTTGCGTTCTCCGTCTATTTTAATGGCTCTATTTTCATTCAGAGTGGAGAAGAATATCCGCAAAACTTGGGTGGCTGAGCCATTCAGTAATTTTCAAAAAATGAACAATCCAGGAACTTTGCCAGGAGATTTTCTTCATCAGTGACTACTCTATTGCACCATCTGTTAGCTGACAATAATTTGCCCGACAATTACCTTTGAATGTACGAGGCCCACTTCATCCCCCGTAGCTGTGATTACCACGCTATACTTTTATATTCTTTAACATTACCGGTACACACCTGCAGAGAGTGTCCAGGGAGAGTGGAGGATGCTCCGCAGAGATTTTGTCTGGAGATGAAAGTACATCATTTAATTCAGAACTGACTGAATCTCATTTAGATTTGAAATTTAAAAAGTTTTGAGATAAAAAACAAACTTTTTATAACAACAAATTTACAGTTGAGCATAGTTATTTACCTTGAATAACCCCAAAAGTCTACAGACACTTGTGGCCATACAAACAGCAAATACTTGCTTTGGATAAGGGGACATTTTTTTGCCTCAAAAAGCTGTACATTTTGCACTGGAAATGTGAATACTGATGAGTTTTCTATGAGAGGCTTGGAGGTGTAATGGGGACAAATAGTATGACTTAAGATAATATAAGACTTTATTGATCCCATACTGGGGAAACAGTCAAAATTAAAAGTTGATCAGTGATTAAATGATGGATAAAAATGAAAACAAGACAAAAACATATAATTCAGTGGGACCATATACACTTTACTCTCCTTTCTCTTGCAGAAATGACCAAGGAAGAGAATTGCACATGACCGCACACAAATATGTAAGACACACATGGTGTGCAGCAATATGACACACATGTTTACCAAGGTAAAAATGAAGAGTTTAATTACAGAGTAATACACCAGTATGAACTAGAGGATTGTCAGAGGGGAAGAATGGGAAGATTCATTTGAAGCAGAATGGCAACACAAATCTGCAATGTCAAGCTGTAATTTCTTCAGCTCATAGTGTTATTGTTTTAGGCACAAATAATAATATTATTAATAATAGCCATAACAATTTACACCATAAAAAAACAAAACAAAACAAAACAAAACAAAACAAAACAAAACAAAACAGCAAAATACAATGACACAAATCAGCACTGAAATGTTGCCTGGATTGAATTTTGGTTGAGGAAGTTTGCGCCTGATATCTGAATTTTTGTTTTCCACACCAAACTTTGTGTGAGCTTTATTAATAACTTTCTTTATCGTAATTAGATAATATTTCATAAATCACCACCTGTGCTACGTAATTGGAAGATGTTAATCTGTTTCCCCTATCAGTCATCAGTAATAAAGCACAATTATTATAAATGGTTTAAAAACAAATCATTTTTGAAAGACAAGTTTGACAGATTAACTTATCTTACCTCACTGATATCATTCTTTTTTTTTCTATTAATAATGGGGAATAAAATATTGCATGCCATTTATTTTGCTTAATAAAACTATTATGGAGGCTTGCATCGGATTTAATTTCAAAAACTTTATTGATTTTATTCCCACCAACTTTGCATTTAACTGTCAAGATGTCCTCAGTCAAAGTGCTTTCACCGGAGCAGTCAGAAAAAAATAACCCGCGATAATGTCGATTTTTCAATTTGTAATTTGATTGAAAGATGATAAACATTTATTGGGACATGACATATGACGGAAATGTCAATCAATGTGGTGGGAATACCATGACTTCTACTAATTCAATTTAGACTACCAAATCGTTTGATATCATCTCAGAAATGATTTAATTTGATGAAACTCTGGTGACATTCTTCCAATATCCTCTCGCTGTACTGAAGCGCATACTGTAATTTCTCAATCCTGAGGCTGCCAGTGGACAGGGCCCTGTTTGAGAGTCTGCTGGTGTGCTGTGTGGTGTGCTGGGTCTTGGCAGATGCATGAGATGGTGGAGGGCTCTCACTGAGGTGATTAATCAAAGCTGACATTTGGATGGAAACGAGCAAAGTTGGAGGGCTCATCTCAGTAATAACACGGCGCTGCAGAGCCATTGTCCAATATATAGAATTTAACTTGCATAAAGTATTCCAGCAAAGCCATTACTGTGTTATATCAGTAATAATGAAGCAGAATCATTAGTCCAAACTGCTCATTGGCAATATGAAAAGTACACTCAACAAACCATTTACATAAAGTAAAACTTTGATATTATGATTCTTTATTATAAAGATGAGATAATTTAAATGCAGTCTTTCTCACTGACATTGGGATAGAAGAAACAGCAGGCTTCCTGGACAACATACTGTGCTCACTCTTCCAACAAATAATGATCAAAAACGTGTTATCTATGATTTAGATGTTCAATTTAACAAAATAAATAACATTTTTCAGCAAACAAAGAAACAGAAAATGAGAGCATCAAGGCTTATCACGCAGTAGAGATGATAAAAGTAAAGTAACATGAAGAGGTTTGGTGCGTGGCTCCAAGTCTGATAACCGAACATTTTGTGGAGCTTTCAGCCACATCTTGTCCTCATCAGCGAATAACGTGATAACTTGGTCATTTAGAAAGAGCATATACAGGGTTTGTTTTTCAACTGGGAAAACGAATAAAGTCGAGAAAAAACCACAACATATTTAAATTCTAAACTTTACAACCTTTGAAAATGATCGACCCACCGGTGTTAAGATCCCATTTGGGTCCTCACCTTGTTTGACCGTAAAATCCAACAACTGGCCCTTCTAAACGTGTCGTGTAGCATTCATCAGCTGATAGTCTGTTCAGTAGAGAAAATTCCAGTATGCGAGGACAGTGCCAGGTGTTTTCTGCCAAGCTACTGTCAATAATTGATCTTAAATGTAAATAGTACAAAAAATGGCTAATGCTCTGTCTTGTCCTTTACTTTAGGCATCACATTTGAAAATGTGGCATACCCCTTTATTTTGAAGTATTGACGTATTTTTGTGTACAATTTTGGCTTTTACAAATGCACAACGTCAACATAAATCATTATCCTTGGAAACTTTTTAATGGTACCTGCTGCCTTCAACAGTCAGCCATGCAGCGGGATTAGAATCTAAAGTATGGACAAATAGCAATCAGGATGCTTAAAATGAGTTTAAGTGTATGGGTTCCATGGTGGAGAGGCAGTGCTTGCACTTTTGGGGAGATTGAATTTGTTCCATAGGGCCAGTCTGCAGGATATGATTCATTTGAAACCCACTCACCACCTTACATAATCACCACTTGCTGTGCTTTTTAGGGAGGCTATTCTGTGGAGTGACAGACTAAGTGTCAGAGTCACTGTGGTGGCGAAGCACGGAGGTTATGGGTTTGCTTTGCATATAAAGCAGTGTTGCGCTGAACATGGCCCCACCCAAGCCTCAGCTTCAATGGGAGAGGTTTTTTGCAAAAAGAAAAATATTATTGCTTGCGCTTGTGTGCCGGACCCACAGTATGCATGAGGCAGACATAACTCAGCCTGCCAATTTAGCCTTGTCAGTAGGAAAAAATGTTGGTAATGGAATGTGCAAAACTCTGAATTATTATTATTATTATTATTATTATTATTATTATTATTATTATTATTATTATTATTTAAACACATTTTTCTCTGACAATACCAGCACATGGTAAGGTATAGTTAACATTAGTTAACATTTGGCAAAAAACGTGGTTACAGTAAATGGTATACTAAAATCAGGGAAAATAACTATGTCATTTTTTGCGAGGATAATTGTGTGCACAACCTCAAACATCAGAAGTATGTGAAAACCAGAATATAATGAAAAAGGGTTTGTAGCTCTCATGACATTCTGACCAATTCCTGGTCAAACTAAACTGTGACTTTCACTTTTCTTCATGATTCAGTCTAACAGTGTGCGGATGTAAGCTGTTCTTTGTTCTGAAGGGGGGGTGTTATCTTGGCAATATGAACCAGAAGAATGTAGCATTTATTCCAACAATATTGTTTTCAGTAAACATAGACATGTTAGTGGTCGTTAGTTTAATCTGCGTGGCTTGGCTATTTGACAAACTTAAGAAACAGCTCTGAAACCACTAACCACTACAAACACTAAAAAACAAACTTGGAGATATGGGCTACAATCCAAGAGGTTTGAAATCAGGCAAGCAGTAATCAGAGAGAATTCCTTAAATGCGTGGTCCACCCAAGTGCAAACCTACCAGATGTTATCCTTTGGTTTGCAGTCATGACAGCATTCACCACCTTAATCTGGTGCCATGAGTAACCACATTTGGATGAGAGGGTGGAGCTGGGCAGGATACCCTGATTGGATGGGAGAACCTTAAGACTTAGGTCATTAAAAAACAAAAAACAAAAAACAAAAAAAAGTAAAGAAAATGGCACCATAAATTACAAGAGGACATTATGCTTTATTGACAAAGATTTGAAAACTAGCAATTGAGACCATAAAGTCACTGGGAAACTTTACATTATTAACGAGGTAACAAATCAAGTGAGGAGTGGGGTCAGTTCTACATTAGCTCACATACATGTGTTTCCAGGCTGAACCATATAACATGCTTTAAAACCAATGGTATAAATTACGAGAAAGGTATTCTCAAATGCTAAAATGTGTCCAGAGTCATTACACATGTTAGAGAAGGACTTAATGGACTCATGGTTTGAAAAGGACTAAAATTAATAGTTGGTCTGGTTATCACATATGTTGAAGACTCTAATAGAACGTGATACTGGATACAGGATACTCGACTATCAACTTATCATTGAATGTACTGAGCATAAACCTATAGTGGCTGTAGTAGTGTATAGTGCAGAGGACAGTTCTCAGAGGCGCAATTATACGATTCAAACATATCAGCGAAGCTGTCAGTTCGGTAAGCCTCATGGGGGGAGCTGCTGAATCTGTACACTGTTCAGGAATACACTGAGTTTCATGCCAATACCATGTATTGTTGATTTAATCCCAGACTCGTAATGGCCTTCATCTGACAGAAGCAGTCTGGGATAAACTTTGTGGTCCTGAGTTAAAATGGTATTCTGAGTGTTAAAGCAGCATGAAATTGGTTCTGTTTGCAAGCAATTCCTGGGACACTTTTTTTTTTTTTTTTTCAAAAGAGGAGCAAGAATTTCCAATCAGAGAACTCTGAATGTTCACCCTCTGTGGGGCAATGGAAATACAAGACAACGCAGAGCTCACTGTTTTGGCTCATTTTCCCCCCAAAAAATAAAACAAGCAGCGACATTAAGGGGTATCTGTGTTAAGGAATTCGACATGAGCGTGTATTTATGGTATCACTCTCAATATGTTGTTTTAATTTCCTCATACTGGACAAATAAAGTGGACTAGAACTGAGATAATGGTGGTTATGAGCCTGTAGTTTATGTATAGTATCGTCCACAGCCAGCTGCATATATCTCTGGTGGACATTTATAGCATATTAAATACAATAAAAATGATATCTGCACACACAGGTTAGCACATATTGCCATGTTAGAATGCATAAGTGCAACTAGGTGAAACTCCATCTGATGTCAGTCAGCACAAATGTAAATAGATGACACAATGTTTTTGTTTCATTCACGTTGTGTTTGGTCCCTTTTGCCAACTTCCTCCCTCACACTCACACACATGGCTCTGTCCTGGAAATTATAGCAACAGGTGACCAAATGACACACTGATCCGTCTGGTAAACATGTGGATATCTCTTCATTTAAACATTGTTGGAAGCATTTGAGATAAAGTTAGTACACAACTCAACAATGTGTATTACATCTAGTAGTTTTGATGATGTTAGCGCCAACTACCCTACATATTGTACCTTTAACTATTACTTGGGTTTGCTAAATTGTTCTCCGAGCCAAACAGAAATAATTAAAATACACTCACACAGTCTAGTGTGATTGGTTGTTTGCAATAAACAGACCTATTTTTTGCTTTCCAGTTGTGACTAATTTTGTCAGGGTAGATTATTTTCGCCAGTCACCAGACTACAGCTCTGTGCTGCGGCAAACATGTGGCAGTTTCTTGATTGATGGAATACAGCATATGCACAGCCATATTACTGTGGTGACAGCTGGCACAGTTTGAGTAATTGCTTGCTTCTGTATCTTCTTTTATGCATAATTGGAGTATTTCTTTGTCAACAGGGTTCATATTGCTCCCGTTTGGAGTGCTTGTGTGTGTTTGAGTGTGTGTTGGCTACTGGTCTAGCGGTGCGCAGACCTGTATGTCTGAAAAAGGGTAGGTGTGTGTGTGTGTGTGTGTGTGTGTGTGTGTGTGTGCATATATCCAGACTGTAAGTGTGGGTGGGTGCTCCGTCGGTGCAGAATACTTTAAAGCAACAGATTGTTGCGAGCTGTAACATCATTATTTAATGAAGCTATCTGCTGGCTGTTCTGCGGTGTTTCACTAATGATGTAATTCCAGAATTAATGCTATATTGATGACAGGAAGACATCTGCTTTCTGCATGTGTGTGCCATAGCCTTATCTTTAATTTATGCAAAACACATGAGCACATATGAATACAATATGGGCCTTCATTTGAATGGAAATGTAAAAAGAATGCAATCTTGGTTTTGTGATTACGCTCATAGAACTGCATCTCCAGAAAGTCATTACTCACATTAAAAATGGGAGAAAAAAAAAAATTGCATTCCCAGGAATCCTTTGAGAATGTGCATTACATAAAATATAAATGTTTGACCTGAGGCAAGCTGAAATATGGAAAAACTTCAATTTTAACTCTCGGTGAAAATGTGCATGTTTGTTTCGACTTAGGAGCAGTTTGGTCACTGGAGGCTGATGCTAACAGCGGCGGCTATAATGAAACTTCACCTGTTTTGATTTCCTATTTAAGCGCCAATAGCGGCAGTGGCGGCTCCCTCTGCCTGATCGCCTCATTAAAGAGCCATAAAGCAGTTTGACACTCACAGGATGCCAATCCATCACAGCTAGGCCACTTCTGATGGGGGAAAACCTCTAGGGGAGGCAAGCTGCAATTGCTGGGAGGAAGGGGGGAAAAAAAGTCCATGTCAAACTGAGCTGTCGTCTGGTGAGCTGAGATGCCAACACCCCTGAGGCGGCAGAGCTGGATCCAGATCCAGTAGCCGACTAACACGTCCCATAAACTCATGAGCGAGGCAATTAGCAGGAGCCCCTGTGGATAGCACATTCCTCTCCCAATGATTACCCCCCCCTTCTCTTTTCGCTCCGTCTTTGCTTCTGTTAAAATTCCTCTGCTTGCTTGCCAGTCCAGCATTTACAATTCAGCCATCAACACATTTCAATGCAGCAGTGGTTGTCTGCCCAAACACAATTGTGCAGCCTGCTCCTGTTAAACAGCCATGTTCCTCATTACTCTAATTACCTCCGCAGGAAAATTTAAAAAAAGACATAACGTGTCATTTTGGAGGCCAATAAACACAACTGAAAGTTAGTCTATACTGCAGGAAACTCAGAGTTAATTGTCGACACGTCACCATTGCAGCGCAGACTTTATTTTTTTTCTTTTTCGTAGAGTAGTTAAACACAAAACAGAAGATGTAACAATGCATTAACAAATGGGTGATCTGAAAAACTGAGAACAACGAAACATAACTTGGGTTATTGGTGCCTCTCTGTGCATACATAATACTGAACATATTGAGATTATTTTGAGATTTGATGAAAGTATACACAGGGCGCTCGTTTTGTAATTGCTGTATGAAGTTAACCACTGCCTGCCGGTCCAGATGGTGCTAGTGTTGACAGGAACAATCAGAACATTATCTGTCCTGCTGCTTTTTACCCCCACACTGTGTTCAAATAAACAAATAACTCATTTTATCCTTAACCACACTGTAAGCAGCACTTCCACAATGCTGAAATGTAAAAACTGTAGATAACACTACAGTGTAACATTAATGATGATAGATTGTATAGTAGATGATAGAATAGTGTACTATACACAGTATGTAACTATGCATACTAAAGCCTACTTGTATGCTTTGACTGGAATTCATTAGCCATATTTCAAAGACATAATTTATGTTATGTATGCTGAAGTGTATACTTTATGTTTGTTGGATCTTAAATATACTATTTTATTTAGCAAGTTTGCCCCTTTAAATGACCACTGCCATTTAGAGAGTGCCCTTGCCATTAAAGGGTGCACTTGGTCTGCAACGGTGTTTGGTTGGGTGGCGTGTGAGGCATAGTTAGATGCAAAGATAGCTCTCAGTTTGTGTTGTTCATGACCAAAGATACATAAATGCAGCTTAAAGACACTTTTTTTTTTCTTTTATTACAATAAGAAGCTAAATTATTGTCAGACCGAGCAAGTGAATGCTGAGCCAATGATCGCATTACACTGCTGTACAGTATCTAACCTTTACAATATTTTCTTCCCATCATGATTTGATTTATGAGCATGGTTTCCACACCGTCCAAAGAATGGCAAGAAAAATACACACCACAAAATACACTCATCCCTGGGGATAATATCTTCACATCACCTGATGGTATTCTGTCATCAGCAACCCCCTAACCAAATAGCCTACATTATATCTGTGCTGCACACACACGCAAACATACTCCACATTCATATCACTCACCTTGCCCTAGAAGCTTCACATTTCAGTGAATGCTTAAACCCATAGTGGTTGTAACAAATAGAGTGGAACGGTGGTGAGAGACTCATGATATATTTACAATTTTTGGATTTACTCACTCTATCGAAAGAGTGGTTTGTTATGTTATACCTATCCAGTTGACAATGCCAATGCTCTCCAAGGACATTTTTTTTTCTTGAAGACATTTGTTTAAAACGATACAAATGCAGGGTAGAGAGAGTGATGTAAAGGGTTAAATTTGATACCAAAATGTCACAGAACCTGTGGGACAAATGGTAAATAAGCCCTCCCTGCCTCGCCACAGTGACACTGTAGGATGGCAGACTGCTTGGAAAAACAATGAGCGCCCTTTTTCCCCAGGCCTGCGCGTGCTGCGATATTAATAAGTGTCCTTCATCATTTCCCGCGGTGGGATCTTGTTAACCTATGCACCACACTAAATCAATCCTGAGGAAACAAACTGTGTCACCATCCAGGTGCTTTTACTTATCCAATCAGGCTAATAAATACATTGGTATTTAATGAATATAAACATTAATTATGACTTTGGACGGAGAAAATGGTAAATGTGCCCCGGAAACATGATAATCCATCTGCTGAAAACATGAACAAATTATGTGTAGAATAAGGATTTTTAATGGACACATTTGAAGGTTTGTTGTTCATATTCAGTTCAATCTGTGTTCAATATTCTATTCATGGGAATCTTATATTTTACTGCACTTTAGTACACTAATATGGGATTATAAACTGTACTTTTTGTCAAATTAAACAAAAAAGAAACAATCTGGTCTACATAAGACAGTGAACATACACTGTTATATGCTATGTATGCTAACAGAGACTTAATAAACCATAACTTGTATTGAACTAGGCAAAAACTAGAAACAGTACGGCCTTTATTACATAATAAACGTACACCATTATAAACTAAGTACAGTATGTTTACTGTCCAATATAAACCATGTTATTTCTAGCTTTTGCCTAACTTAATACAATTATGGATTATTAACTTTAATTTTTGTACTTAGCTTGTAACTGTCTTAGTTTACTATCTAATATATATATATTTACATATTATTTCTTGTTCTTGTCTAATTTTACGAAAAAATATAGCTTATTGCATGTTATTAGTGTACTCTGAAATAAAGTGTGACCCTTAAATTGTCTTGGGACCAACAGGCCAGGAAATAAGTAGTCTCACAACACAACACAACACAACAGAAAATGTAGTAGAAAAACGTATGGGATAGATTGTTTTAGTTTGATTTCATTTATAGTTGTTTCACCTTGAACCGAAGGCACGGTTTGTGCCCGCCAGGAGTATCAAGGGAAGCTGCCAGGCTTTGTGTAAGACTTCTAAACCTCAGGCTCTACTACAAACATCACTGCCATGAGACACATGGAGGGAGTTCTTCCTTTGAAGATTTCTCCTGGAGGTGAACACAACAAGGGCAATGTGTCCGATACAGTATGATTCATTTCAAAATGGGAAAAAAAATGATTCAATCACTGACAGTGGACAGAAGTTCACTGATGATGAATGCATCAAAATATTGAAGTAAAAGTTGTCCCGACCTGCATTAAATATATGTCATAAAAGCACCAACCTTATGAGATGTACTGCACAGATGTTTCTCCTTTCAGAAGACGCCATTGCTGTGGTGTTAAAGGTGCCAGGACATGGCAGAAAAGGAGGAGGACTTTATTCAGCTGATTTTGCATTAGCTGCAGTACAAAACCAACAACCACCAGATGGTACATGTGAGAAGTCCAGACTACAGCGAACACATCAGGTTCACTGAGCTTCTGAGAACCGGACATGCTATTTGATTTCCTCATTGACTCAAAGCGTGTGCGGAAGTGCATTTATTAACTGTTTGCTGTGTGTCAGAATCAAAATCCTGGTTGGATATTGTTATTTGTTTTTTTTCTCAGGGCTATCTATAGTTAGACTAGACTAGACGTTGGTGTTGTAAATAGTATAGGCTGTAAGTGAGCAACATCTAAAACTGTCCTTGTTAATCAGTTTCAATGTTGCTTAATAAAGCTTGACAGTTCAAACACCAGAGCTGCCTGCTGTCTTCTAGCCCAGAGCTTACCCATCATCTCCAGGTAGAACAATCATTGTGAAACTAAGTATGGCTATTTTCAGCTTATTGGATAATGCTATTTTTTAAAACATTGATGGCACCCTTTTTTCATCTATTTTCCATAAGTATTTTCAGTGTGCATTGTCTGCGACTTTCTATAGATAAATAATATAATATCCATTCTGTCAAGGCACATTATGCGCCAAGTTCAGATTTGCCAGTGATGCATATACTGATATAAGACTGGATGAGGAGGCAAATGTTTCTGCCCGTCTGAGACATAAACACTGAAAACTGAGTTGATGTTTTCTGTGACCTATGGATGTACAAAGGTGAAAATCCACAGCAACAGCTTCATTTTAAGAGATACCTGCGCACGTGCAGCTCTTGATCTGGCTGGGTTGTGCATTTGTTTTGTAAGTGAAAGACGGCAGGTGTTCGCAGGATGCAAAGTAATGTAATAATGTAGTAATGTAATATATCCATTCGGGGCTATGTAAAATTAATCATTGTACAATAACATCGGCAAAATAAATTAAATTTGCTTTAGTGCCATTCACAAACCCAGATTACATGAAAGCCTGCAGCCGATGGTCCTGTTTGGTAATACAGTGTTTATAGAGGCATCAGTATTAAATTGAGTCCCGTTCATAACCAGTTAAAAACTCCCTGTAGATTGTCTAAGTTAGGATTCATACCTGTTTGGTTCAAGACCAAAAGTGTTGCTTCTCTACATGTTTTCAAGTTGAACTGTGGCAACTGTTACTTGAAGGTTTACTAATGAAGACTGGGATCAACAAAGCCACAGATGGTATCACTTTCTAATTGCAATCAAATTAGATTGTCTGCCTGAGGTGCTGTGAGTTGCCCTGGCTTGGGAAAGTCAAGAAACAAACACAGTTGATATAAAAACTAACAATTGTGTTGTACATCTTAACTACAGCAGCTGACTAACTTGGGAAAACACAAGTCCTCGTTCCCAAGACTTCAGTCTACCACGCAACTGAAACCAGAAGCACGTGCAAAAAGATGTCAGTTAATGCGAAGCTGTTGTGCGCCAGTTTCTCCTTAAGGTAGCAAAATGTGACGTCAGAAATCTCGTAGCTCGAGCTAATTTGCCTACATACTCTACCACACACGCTGCACCCAACTTGATTACTGAACTATAACAGTGATCATGACCTCGGGGAGGTAAGACAGAATAAATGCATTTCAGCATCAATAGCTTATTCTATTTAACAGAATACAAATCTGTGAGTGAAAATGCAGCTTACCGCGGGTCATCACACCCAGCTCCATGGGAAGAGATCTAACTGAATCAGTGATTAAAAAAAAAAAAAAAAAAAGCGGGAGGAGGATTGGTTCCTACTGACTGAACACACTGTGATATATTCATCAATACTGCTGAAACCATGCAAGCAAGGCCGCGGATAGTTTAGCCGGTCTATTCTTGGCGAGGCAGATAGTGCCCCTCTTGTTAAATTCATCTGTCAATGCTGTGAGAGGAGGAGATAAGACGTGGAGCGATCCTCACATGGAACCAGTCGAAGTCATATCGATCACTCTTGCCTTCATTTCAGCAGGATGGTTAAAAATTATTGGAGTTCCGGAACTGAAGTTAATTCTCGGGGATTGGCTCTCTGTAACAAGAGTGTGACATAATCAATGCAAATGATCTCACACTCTTATGCTATCAAACCCAGCCTTCCTTAAAGGTGGAAGCTTAATCATGGACTATCTGTCTTTGTTTAAGATTTGCATTAAAGCCGTCTGAAAAGACCTTGCACCATAGGTGCTGGTGGTCTGCACTGTGGTTTTTAATGTTCACTGTTAAGAGGCTAAGAAAATGAGCACTCTAGACTGGACTGGCAATATTATGCATCATAAGCACAATGTACTTACATTTTTTAAATACATGTTATTACAGGAGCTAAAAATCTATATTATCACATTAACAATGAATCACACGACTAGCTCTTAAAGAAGCATAATATCCGTATGTTCTCTCAGCACATTGTTTCCAGTACAAAAAAAGCAAGCACGAGGCTGCTGTAGCTGCCGAACAGAGAACCAGATTTCCCTTGGGTGTTTGCTGTGAGCATAACAGCTCAATAGAGGTGTGTGACTTACATTTTATAGATGGCAGGAAAAAAAACATCTCACAATTAAAGCTTTCACTTCATCTATCTGCTGAAATGTGTGCAGTAAGTAGGAGACGGGTATGCCATATCAAATTGGCCCCCTCAACTACTCTCACTGATGTGCTTTTATGTGAAGTCGTTGCAGTTTTTGTATTCCTTTTGGTCTTTTCTGTTTCCATATTCATTCAATTCATATGCAGTTCCTCTTATGTGATCTTTGTACAGTCTAACAACTTCATATTCACTGAAGAGCATCTAAATATCTGATCATTGTGACTGATGTGAATTTTTACCACAGAGCAAACAGAGGCTGCCGGCAGACCCACCCAGCAGGAGCAGGGGGGTAGCTGTGGGGGGATAAGAGACGATGGAGGAAACATCGAGGCCGAGAGGAGAGCTGAGAGGACCCAGGCCTCGACAGCCGGGCCCCGGCAACAGCTCCTTATCCGACTACCCGTTCTCCCCCATCCACCCGATCCACCACTGTGTGAAAAAAAGGTTTGTTTATTTTTAATATAATTTATATTGGTTTTTTTTTGTTTTTTGTTTTTTTTATTAAATTATGTATTACATTTCTTCTGTGAAAAAGCTTTTTCAAAATTACTTTTAATCCTTATTTACATTAACTTAAATGAATATTTTGTGTTTTGCCCTTCTCCTTGGTCAGGGATTCTTTTTGGCTTGACTGTTTAGCCGTGGGATTACACAAAAACTACTGAATGATGTTTTTTGATGCCTTACGGGATGTAAAAAAAAAAAAGCCAGATGTCAGATTCTTTAGAATTTCCTCTGTACCGGACACACGAGCATGACATTGGAATACTATGCAGGAAGTGGATGTATATTCTTTATATATATATATATATATATATATATATATATATATATATATATATATATATATATATATAATGAAGGGAAAATTTAACAGTGTTGTTACAATTCCATAAAGGTCTATCAATCCACCATGATCTGAATACATCAGATGATGACAACAGTTTGTCTAACCGCATCAAAAAATAGCTAAATAACTCTGAACAATATGATTTACCGACAGTAAATTGATAGATATGTATTGATACATAATATTGATGTGCTGCAGTGGGAAAAGCACTGTTGTAAATAATCAAATTAATGATGGCTCAAGTCCATTTTACCCCCGTGGAGTCACTGTTAATGTTAATCTATTCGCTACACATATGATTTCATTCAATGCCCAGGGTCACAAAGTCTGCTATGAAAAAGGGTAACCTCTTTTTTAATACATTTTCAGTTTTCACCATTCATAATCAGTCAATTATGCAATGATGCAGAAATTATGGATTGCGTTATTCCACACCTTCTCTTATAATAACATACACAAAATATGACCATCTCTGGCAGCTCTGTTTATATGATAGATGGTGTTTAGAGGGGAGATGGCATTTTCACTTGGTGGCCTTGAGTCGCTGTAAACATGACTTGTCAAAGTCAGGGGAAAGGCACAGTGAGGGGATGTGTCAGTAACAATCAGGCAGCACAGCACACTTCTGGTGTCTTGAGCTGTGCAGATATTTTACTTATCATCTGACTGATGGTGAGTGAAAGTCACTGCAAATAAAATCAGCGGCTGCTGCTGCAATCAGATTTCTCGCTTTTGTTTTCCTCCAATGTATTACTCTGTAGTTCTTCCCTCGGGAGTCGCCAAAGCGGCTCTCATTTGTTCAAAACCGGCTGGTCAACACAAAAAATTGATCACTGAAATGTTCCATTGTCTCTTCCACTCTAGCTCTCTGTAAGCATAAGCACAGTGGAAAACATTTCCCTTGAAAAATACCGTCCAGTGTCCAAAATGTCAGAAAACAATCATTTGTAAAACACGCATTATTTTAAACACAGTGATTTTTCCAAACTGAAAGGTTGGGCTCCAGACCCACATGCCAGTCAGCAGCGTGCTGGTTTAGTAATCATTATCATGCCTTCCCTCAGTTCCTTTGACATTTGATGATTTGTGGTGTTATGTAGCACTATAAGTCACGAGAGTGGTGACATGCAGAGTGACGAGGGCCGCATCCAAAGGCAACAGCACTTCAGCCATCACGCAAGGCAACAAGGCACACTTGTGCTTTCGTTATTCAGAGAAAGGAAATATCAGAATACATCTTTTTGCAAGATGTGGCCCTTGAGTGTCGCCTGCATCGTTTTTCACTCACTTCCTGGTCTCAGAAGGGTTGATTTCATAAGAGCCCACTTGAGTTTTCAAGGAATTGGTAGACACGGTGCAGCTTACTGGAAGAGAAGCAACCATGGGAAAAGAATAAAAAAAAAAAAAAGACTAGGGCTTGTTAAAGACCTGTAGGGAGGCATCACAGATTTGTTGGGCTCCAAGGAACTCTGCTGCTAATACAGACCTGGAAACTACAAGCACAGGAATTGAAAGGCCAGGCAGCACAGGCTCCAGGATTCTCAGCATTACAAGATTTGGGGGAAAAAGGTAAGCCGAAGCAGACTTGGCAATTTACCATGAGCTGTTAAAATCTGAGCCAATTGGTGAGATTGCTGCTCTCTGCCATCCTGGAGAGGAGCTTTTAAAGTCCATGATTTGTTTTGTATTAAAGCTTTGGTTAGTTAACTGGCCTGTTGTTCTTACTCAGATGAACTAAATGTCCAAAGCTTACTTGACAAAAGCGATGTGTTGAGTTCAGTGGGCATGTAAATACTGGTGGAAGAACCACAATTTACAAATAGTTAAAAAAATAAAAAAAAATCTGTGACACCAACACTAAAAAGAGAAATAAAAATGACACTAAATTGGTACATAATTGTTGCACAAAAAAGGCTTTTTTTAAATCCCCCTTTTGCTGACAAAAGTAGACAACACTGAGAGGAAGTTAAATCTGTGCTCATCATCGAAATCAGGGCTTCTGGACTGCTTTTCAGCTTTGTTGACCAAAGGCAGCACGCATGAAAACTGTGACACTGTCAAAATCGGATGACAACATGTTTACATATTTGTGAGTCAGTGAGCCTTGTTTGATGGTTGGTGGGTGTTTTGCTGGACCCAAGAGAGGACAACAGACTGGGGAATGTACAAAGGAATCTATTGACAAAAAAGGTAGGGTAATAGCGCAGGTGAACAGCTGGCAGGAGCTGAGTGCAGGGAGGCTTGGTGGACTGAGGGGTTACCTGCGGTCGGGCTCGAGCGTCGGACAGGTGGGTCGCTGGCTGGGTGGCAGAGCTGTGCCCTTCTGTGCTGAAGCGCAGAGTGGAGATCGGGGAGGCAGGCTCGGAGAGTAATCTGGGAGGACTGATGCGAGGCGCGCAGGCTGGAGGCTGGAGGCTTGTGAGGATAGAGCCTGGGTAGGATGTCAGCACTGGAGAAGATGAAGAGGGACAGGGTTAGGTTTGCGGGAGAACAAAACACAAGCATATAAAATCTCTCACGGCTCGAATGCCTGATCTACCACGTGGGTGATACGAAACAATCTGGCATCGAATGCAGAGTAGCCCAGAGCATTTAAGCAGATTTGCTGCAGGTGTGTGAGATGGGAAACTCCAGCCCTCCAGGAAAAACACACCGGGCTTCCACTGCGCCCCTGAAACACACTGGCAATAAAGGGAAAAAACACCCAAAACAGAAAATCCACCGAAAAACTGAACTGAAAAACTGAATGATGACACCTTGTCTACAAATAAAGCAATCGAATGACATGACATGAAAAAAGTTGCTTTTCATTTTGATTCACTGTTCACACATGGGAGTGGTGCCGATGGGTGACGTGAGTTAATGACATCATCATTTATCAGTCATTTAACCTCCTTACAACTATTGTTATTTTGTCAAGTATACCCGCAATATCTCAAACCCAGAGACACTCACAAGTTCAGATGTTATTTTCATCAGCATGGTGGTTGTTTAAAGGTGTGTTCACCACCAGCAAAGAACCCTCGCACCGCCTTTTACTCACCCAGGTTTGACTGCAATATCATTTGTGTGTTACTCGCATGTGTTTATCCACCCCAACCACCGGATTACTTTACTGCACATTAGTCGTAAGATAGCGAGCAACGGCTCGTGTCAAGAGCTTATGTGTCTGTGTGTTTGTGGGTTCAACTCAAGTTCTCGCTTAACTCGTCATCCACTCTGGTTCTCTCTTCTTCTCCTCTCTGCTCTGTAACATTACATGCATGCACGTAAAACACAATGGAGGACACCTCCGCGGAGCACCTCTGCACGTGGGAAGACAAACAGGAATACAAATAAATCCACTTTATAATTGCAGCAGTTAAAAAGTACTCTCTTGGCTCTCATCTCAGTTCTGTATCCGAGCAGATTGTGATGTGACTCCAAGTGTCTGGCTCTGCACTTGACTCTCTCCTCCAGAGATCAAAAGCTCTTAACAGCATTCTCCACCCGCTCTGCCCAGTCCCACCCACACAACCTTTCTGCGAATATTGTGTTGTTCTTATAGAGAAACCCCTAGTGGCAGAATCTCTATGTTGAACAGTCATACATTGTGGCCAAGAATTGACCATATTTAAGTCAGCGAGTCACAGAGATTGTGGTTGTTTTGCTGTGTGTAGCGTTCAGGTGCCTGCCTCCAGGTGTGTGCCTTAACAGGATGATAGTGACAAATATGTCATTTGCCAAGGACATGCAAAACCACAAGACCAGCACGTTTGACAGTTGGACTGTAGCAGCAACACAGGCTCTGAACAAATACGGGGTTAACAATGTGACAGTGTTGGAGCTCATCAGGTTTCTGAAAAGATCATGGGTTGGGTTAAAATGTTATTTGTAGACACAAGTGAAATTATGTTTCATACACGACATGACTCAAATATGTTAACTCATGTGATGTAAATCTCCTGGGTGAAAGACTTGGTCACACTTTATACTCTGTCTCCCGATGTCCTCCTTTCCTCTTGTCTTAATTTCTATGGGCACAATGATTCGTCGCCCTATGAGACGACCTATAAGACTGTTTTTCAGAGGACATTGTGGACAATTCTCCAACAGCGACAGAGTTCAAGTGTGCAGAGCTGTCCAACGTGGTTCAACTTTGCTGGCATGCAAATTATAGCTGTTCACCAGCGGTAAACTGTCTTGGCACTTCTGACATCTGTGTTGGTGGTCACACTTAAGAGGCCACATCGCCAAAAGCTTATTCCATTTATATCTGACAACATGGAAATTGCAATGCTAAAACTGTGTGAGATAGCTGGGGTATCTCACATGGCACTTGTTTGTTCTTTGATTTTTTATTATTTTTTTTGTGTGTGTGTGCGCTTGTAGAAAACAAGCAAATCAACGTGTCTTTCCCCCTGTTTACTTTTTCATAAGCGAGCCAAGTTTTGAATCCAAGATGTTCAAAACATTCTCCCCAGTAAATGGCACTTATTCCGCCAAAACACTGATTGTATGAAAGCACGGGCTTGTCTTAAAAATCTTTAGAATGTCAACTACCAAAAAAAAAAAACGTTATGCTAAATTGGGACCATTTGCGTTGTTTTGTGCCCATTTTTATTAATTAAACTGGTCTGTCAGTGCTGACAGCAGCTGAGACTCCAGTGCACAACTGACTAAGGACGCAGCCTAAATACACTGGGGATAATAAGGTAGGCCTTAATTAGGAGCAGCTGAGACAGGGGAGCACAGGACTGCGTGCAGGGAGGAACACAATGGGAGCCTCCGGGACCTTCCACATGGCACTCAATCACATTGCATCTCAGTCCAAAGGCTGCATCCCCTCATCGTGTGCATTTCCAAAGGCAGCCAACCGCGTTTGAATTTGGAGGACACAAACGGCTGCACCCTTTGCGGCCCATTGTACCGTCCACAATTGTTTAATGGTGCATTTAGAAGGTCCTTGTCAACACTGGCATGTTACGGTCACATTCATATGCAGGTAAAAAAAAATAAAATCGGCCACATGCAGATTCATCACTGGCACTGCAGTGAAGGAGTCGTGGAATACATTTATTTAAACTTGTCATAAATATTTGGAACATCCAAAGCAACATACAGTCTGTAAAACATTAAGGTAATATGTAACAGCTCAGAGAGCTGAGAGAGAGAGAGAGAGAGAGAGAGAGAGAGTTTTTTAAAAAAATATAAAAAAGTAGAATATAGTTATTTGTATTGCAAGAGATCTTTTGTATCATGTACAAGTGTTTTTGAGCACAGCTTTTTAAAAAAGGGAAAGAAGACACATCACAGATCTGTGTTGATTAGCCTGGAAAGCTCCAAAATAATGCATTTGTGCCTCAAGTCCACACTTTGCTTTGACGCAGCATCATCAAAAATCAGCATCCGCGCCCCGAGCACCCTTGACTGCACTTTTCCCAATGCCCCACGAACAGCATTCTACATCAGAGACACAGCATTTGTTCTTAGAATACTAATAGTGTTGAAACGACCACAAAAAGCAAGTAAGATAAAACATGACCAAATCTAAAATTATACCCGTGAGGGCATTCAAACCTCTTTGGTCCAGCCGACAAAAGACTCTACTGCTTGAACATTTATCCCACAAAACTGTTGAACACACATCATGCAGATCCAGCGCATTTGAGAAAATAACTGAATGAATGGGCGATAGCTCCGGTGGAGACTCCTGCAGTCAGCATGCAACGTCCACGCTCGATGAAAACTGTCAACACGTGCAGTTCTTTGTTGTAAGCCAGTCAGAGGTGCACCTGTGCAGCAATCATGCTGTTTGATTAGCATCTTGGTACCCCACACCTGTCGGGTGGACGGATTAGTCAGGGGAGACACTGGAAAGAACTAGGCATTATTTCAGCTCGGAGTTGCGTTTACATTTTGGTGTCAACTCAGATAATTTCACCTCATGTCCTCAGCGCATCATCCACACAGTGAATCACAGGAAGAGGTGTCTTGGATGGAATCTGGATGGATAATGTGCCAGTAATCGGTGTGTACCCTGCTGCCGTCTAATTGACACACCCACTCGATTTTCCAGTGGCTGTCACTCTGAGCAAACAAGGTGACGGAGGACGAGATGACTTGGCGCGAATCGCCGCGGGCAAGAACTCGGCGCGGCGAGGAGGACGAACATAATATGATGAGTTGATTCTCGGAGTGTGACAATGTGTAGGAGAGACCACCCCGAACCACACCACACACCCCCCCAGGCCTGCTCAGGCTCCAACTGACTCCCCTTGATAGCAGTGTCAGCCGCTGATTGACGTTTGCTAATTTCCCACTTTTGCATGGGCAGTTTGAGGACAGTTAAAGGCTCGAGGCTCGCAGCAGGAGCCCGTGTTAATGACGGCGCCCGCTGTGCGAAAAACCAGCATTAGAAAAGTTAATGTTGGCTCCGTCTTAATAATCACGACTCCACCGAGCGTAATTGAGGGAAAGATCTGACTGAAAATGACAAACTCCTTTTTTGATTTCCAGCGTATGTAATGAGTAAGCGTTTGAAAAATACACCAAAGTGGGAGTGCAGATATTTTATATCATTACGTATGGCAGCCAAACTCCACAGTGTGAGAGGAGCAGTCTGCCTCGAGATCGACCTCTAATTTCACCGTTTATGGTGGTGTTCTGTAATTGCTGTAATCGATTTTGTCTCCGTAAACTGGCTGGGGATAATTTGTTTTGATAGGACAAACCTCTTTCAGACCTTGGAGTTAATTATTAACAAGGTGCCGCGATGAAATTTAGCTTTAAATTTATACTTATAAAAAAGATGTGTTATAACTTCCTCCAAAGACTGTGAATTATATTGCAACCATGACTTCATTTGCCTTGTCAAGTAGTGAGAACTCCCTCAGGTTAAGTTACAGACGCTGGCATTTCTCTCCCCTCTACACATTTTGCACTTACCAAGTCTGTGACATTAGATTTTTAAAAAATATCAAATCAAATCAAAAGCACTGGCTTCCTCAAAGAAAAGGAAGTCATTCTACAAACTCTGGAAAGACTTCTTTTTCTGAGAGACAACAATTCCTTTTCCTTGCATCACACTCGAGCATTTCAAGCTATTTGCTTTCCAATTTCATTCATAGCGAGTAACAGTGGAAGGCATCAATCATTCAGTTGACAGCTGTAGTTGTAGCGAGTTGATAACTCACTAGCACCTGTGCCATTTCCCCATAAACCCTGCTGCTTCCTGTTGAAAAGAGAGTGTTTTTCTCCCACTCTGCCTCCCTGCCGTCTCCTCTCAAACAGCGCGGCAAAGGGAACCAATATGCATTCAGTCCAGGAGGACTTCTATGAAGGTAACGCTTCACATGTACAACAGCACAAAAGTAGTGGCAACAAAGTGAAACGGCTCCCGTTTTGTGTCACTTGTCAAAACCATCTAAATCGATCAGAAAAAGAGGTAATAGGGGAACGTTCTTTTCAGCGGAGGCACACACCCATTCTTCAAATGCTTGCACTCAATAGTATGTGGGAGGGGTACGGTAATAACTGTCGGAAGCCCACCTCAAGATGTGTTGGATCACGACGAAGAGCATGCATTAAATCCAAAAAAAAGGTAGAACGAAATCCTCGACTTGTCATCGCAAAGATCATCAGGCCGCAGGGAGCCAAATGCAGCCAAGAGGATGAACTCCGGTGAGAAAACGTGCCCATCATTTATGCGATTAAGATTCAGTCCTCTTGAGCTCTGCGTGATTGAAGTCAATAGAGCTCCTTAAATGGAAATCTAAAAAAAAGAAGTGGCTGAGCGACACTAACAATACGTACCCCAACACTAAATTCCATGCAAAAAAAACAAAAAAAAGATAAAACAAAAAAAAAACAGTGTTGAGCAGATAATACTTCTGCTTTTATTAAATAAATAAATACAAACTCAGTGTTTCCTTTTAGATATACACCACACTAAAACAGCAGTCTAGTGTGTGTCAGGCTCATAATCAGACAGCAACAGGTGCTCCACGGACTGTGCTGCAGTGGCATTACCTCACTGTCATGTTCCCTTTTGGTAAACCTTTTTCAGGCAGAACAGCTTGTACATTTTGTTCAATATTATTTTCTTCTGGGGTGCTTTTTAATTTGTTCTTTAAAAAGAATATATATATATATATCATTAACCACAGAACAGCTCCCGGATCAGTTCCCTCCCACGCCCCAAAAGACAACAGCAACTGACCTTGTGGACAGTGTTTTCTATTAAATTTAGAGTTTAAGTTTCCTCTAAAAAAAGAGAGAGAAAAACTTGTATACATTTTTTAAATTAATAAAGGTAAAAATGATACCGTAGGCTTGCTTATAATCACTGGCACAGTGTTGTGGTTATATTTCTGTGCAACTTGAGCCTGTTTTAAATCACATGCTTACATCATTTCTACTAATGATGATTTCAAATCGAGTGGAGTGCGTTTCACCGGCATAGTATATTGATTTTGTGCATGCGAGGAATTTCCCAATGTATCCTACACGAGCAAGACCTTTTTTGTGTTTTTGAGTATGCGGCGTGCGTCCTCTGCACATACCCAGAATGCATTGTATCTCATTAGACTGTCAGACGGCAGACAGTTCAAACACTGCGCCGGAGTTGTATTTTCAATTTTTGAGAATGCTGTTCCAACACCATCTTCCCCTCCTCAGGACATTTTACAAAGAAGTCAGCTGTGTGGAGCTGCAATGTGGGGCAGGAGTTCTCAGAATTCAGAACCTCCACGTGTGCCCGCGGGTCAGGCTAGTTAGCAAGCCGGCCAACTGCCTCGCTGGTCGGCTTGCAGCCCCTTCTCACCCCGCGGTCACCCAGACCGCAGCAGCAGACGCAGTGGTTGACTTCAGCAACATTTCTGTCAACTGTATCACATTGATTTTAGTTATTTTCCTTTACAAGATAAGGTACACAGCCTGAGACAAATCCTCCTCCTCCTCCTGGCTCTTTTCACTGGCAGTCGCCCCCTCAGCTCAGCAGCCTATACTCTTCTGCTTCTCCACCCAGACGGTGGCTGATAACGCTGCTCGGTTCATCTCTGATCCTGATGGTTATTTTCTCGACGTTCTTTGTTCTTTAAATCAAACGAGGACCACAAACAATAGCCTTTATTGTATCTCTTCCTTTGGGCGCTTCACTTTCCCTTAGAATAAACCAAGGATATATTGCATTGTACGTAATGTTGATTTACAGCTGTGATAAATCAGGTTCATTCAGAGCTGGCTGGTGGATGTGATGAGGAGAGCGGTAATGTTGTTATCAGTAGTGTCTGTTGCAGGGAAGACGTTTCACTTGAATATTGTTCAGTGTGACCAGCCTGCAGGTAAAACATACATCCTCAAACAGTCACTTAGTATGCAGTATGCAGCAGGATATAACAATTGGGTCATGATATACCTGACTTTAGTGCGATGTCTTGTTGCCATTAGTCTCACGATATCAAGGCAGCTGCAGGTCTCAGAACAAAGTCCTGCTATTGCTGTCCACCCACTGTGAAGCATGAAGCATGAAGCATGACTGTAAAGATTCAGATTAAGTTTTTTTTGTCATATGAAGGTTTATTCTATCGATGAATAATTCACCTGTGGTTATGAGCACAGAGATGCTGATGAATTCAGTCCAAATAGTCAATTTGCGCCTTAAGTTATTTTTGTTCTACAGTTGTTTATATTCGTAAAGAGCTCACTCCAACCACAGTAAATATTCCACCATCATTTTATTTATTTATTTATTTTTTTTTGTCTCCACATTTGTTGAATTGCATTCTCGCCTGCAGAAATCACACATTTGAATATTCAACTGACCTGCTGCACGCTGAAAAAAGACTCTCTAGATTATGCAAACACCAGGAATACATTTTTTGGGAGTGTGCCAACTGAACACTCTACACAAGTTTTTTAATATCAGCCCAGGAAACTTCCCTCCAATTTACAGTTGCACATGAGTTCCTTTCTTGAAAATATTTAGGACACCCTGACAATTATGTGTTATTAAAAATGTAAGTGATTTTTTAACATTTTTTAGGAATATCTCATTCCCTCCTAGACGTTATCTTAAAGTTAATTGCATCATTGGTCATGCCCTAGTTTTTTTTTGTTTTTTTTCATTCATGTCTTATCAATACTCAGCATCAACCTGAGGAGAGGTCTAATCAGCCTGGACTGAAAACACCCGTGTGGGCCTTTAAGGTGACATGCAGTGGGGAGGTGGACACTGGGGTTAAAGCACGCCGGCTCTTCTCAAGATTAAAGGATCTTGAAGCGATACAGTGCAACCCCTCTGCAACTCACTCACTGCTATGGCTTTAAACGCGTTTCTAAACAAGCCTTATGAATATTTTATGTCAGTCCCAAGGGGCAGCTTTGACATCGGCAAAGCAATCAGACAATGGCTACTTGTTTACTCACAGCTGGCTGTCAGAGGAGAGGAAAAAAAAAAAAAAAAAGAAACACAGGCCCTTTTGCAAGGCCATCAAAATCATTTTTAAATAAATATTGTTCTCGGCTGCCTTTCGGGCTCTCTTTGCTCGAACGTGCAGCGTGTTGTGAGTGACATTTGCACAGGCTTGTGAGTAAGGCCCAGGTCCTTGCAAATCAATCTTTGTGTTTTAATCTGCGTGCAGTACATGATGGCAGGGATTTACTGCACCGGCACAATTAAGACTGTGGCAGCAGTGTTGAAAGGTTGTCAATCACATGAAGAATATACTAGATTGACTTTCCGATTCATTTCTGTTACTGTCAGAAAGCTAATTGCATTGAAGTATCGCAAAACCAAACAGTGACGTGCTTAAAAACAAATAGAATGTACTTGTGCTGTCGGTGGCTGGTACAGGAGATATCGATGTGGATTTTTCAGGACTGAGGCTTTGCAGATGCCAGTATTTCTTTTTGTTGATGTTCAATGTGTTTGAATACCACTATTGCACGTATTCATGGTTCTCCTTGAGTAGCGCTCCGATCAAGGTGAAGTATTTGCAGAACAACATACAGACACGAGAGCCCTCCTGAAACCCAGCTGAAATTCTGAGTTAACGGCCAGGTTACACTGGGAGGACAGACACACCATGAGATGCGCATGTTTTACAAATGACACAGAAAAAGCAAAGAATACAGTATGTCAGTGATACGGTCTGTCTGACTACTTGTAGGTAGCAGGTACAGAAGGCTCATTCCAAAGCTACTATGGAAACCAATATATTACCAAAAAGATATATTCCTCTCACAAGGCAGACATACCTTTTGGCGATACTTTTTAAAAAAAAATTTTTATTTTCTATTTTTGTGATCATGGAATTAAGTTTCATATCTTGGAGGCTGAATAAAAATGGTAAGTGCGTGTCGAGCTCTAATCTCAGAGACCCAGATCAGACAACAACAGATGCTCCTGTTCAAGGCACACCCACGCAGGTCGCTCGCTGGGATGATTAGATCTCAGCTTCCTTGTGAAAAGACATACATCTTGGTGAATTATTTTAGTAGGCAATTTTTGCAGCACCATGTTACTACAGTAGCTCAGGCGGACCATCAAACACCGAATCTGGAGAGGGCCCCTCACAGTTTGCGAGCTTTCAGCTGCCACCACCGGAGGGGTGGCTGAGTGAAGTGGTGCTCAGTTAGTTGCTATTTCCAACTTCACAGCAAGATGCCACTGAGGCCCAATCTGAATTCACCCTTTGCCCTTACTATTTTGCCAGTTTTTTGTGTTCATTCCTCAGGGTAATTTGTCCCAATTCTTGTTAGGATTGAGGGGTCGGGTCAAGTGCAAGGGCTACACAAATGTTATGAGAAGTTTTTAATGTTTAAATGCATAGAAGTCCTTTTTCTTTAGAAAAAGCATAAAGCAAGCGCCATAGTTTATCGATGTCTTGGGAGGTTGCTAGCTAGCTGGCTAACGTTACATTGTTGATTTCTGCATAATAATCCAACATCTTGACATATGCCAGTGTTAGGTGATGGGACATGACACTCAAACTATAACATAAATTGAGCAGTAAAGTTGCTGCAATTGCTAATGTTGCTATTGTCAGCCTATACAGCACTGCCAGTGGCCAGGCAGTGAAGCAGTGTTCTTTTTCAGTCTGATCCGTTCTTTGTCTCCAGCAATTAAATGGGGAATTGCATTGTGGTAACACGGGATTGTAACATTAACACAAGAGAAATCACCACAACCCAAGACGCCATTTTGTAATTGTCCGCTAGTATCTGTTTACATCAACGCCATCAGCATTGACTGGCAATGCATGTTGGTCTTGGAGGGTTGGCCTATGTTAACCACCACTCCTTGTAACTCTGCTCTGGGGGGCGAGGGGCCACTCGAAGATGTGGTAAAAGTTGGAAATGGGATTGGGCCAACATCCCACCGGTGCTTTCAAATGATTATCTTCCAATTGGCAGAATAACTGAAAGGTCAGATGACAATGAGACCAAAGCAATGCACCGAAGGACACTTGAAAACCTTTCATACAGTCATTTGATTGTTGATTTATTGTTATTCAGGCTCCAAATAAGCTTACCACATACATCTGCTGTATTGTTTTCCTGTATAGTTGCTCATGAAGAAACATGGGGATACAATAGAAGAAGAACAATATAGAAAATATTGATTAGTGGAGCTTTGAGCAAGTTAAAAAAGATAAATCTGTACTTAATTCAGTAGTCTTCCTCCACCGTAGACCTCTCTTCTTTCCAAACAAGGACTAATGGAACGCATAAATTTAGAGCGTTACACATAATCCATATGCATCCCAAAGTCCTGCGAGGTTATGATACTACAGAGCTGATTAGGTAAGAGGTGATAAAACAGGAGACGGTTCAGTTTACACAATTAGAGGGAAAATGTTTATGTCAGCTGATTCATTGGCCCTTAATGACATCACACAGTGACCGGTGGCAACAAAACAACATACAGGAATAAAACACACTGGGAAGACAGAGAGCCCATAGATTTCTGTCTCTTCCTGTCCCGTCCTCCCTCGGCCTCCGGCCCTGAGCGATGGCTCTCAGTAACTTCTGTGACGGTGAGGTTATCGCCGTGATTGATGGAGCCCCGGAGAAATCAATAGCACGCATGCCTCAGACGAGGGGAAAATGGCTACATATTTCATAGCCATTAACTGACCACAGTTACCATACTCAGGGCAATGTTTCTCAATTTGACCTGCCTCTTCGTATCAGGACGTAGGCAAGATATGAAAAATTAAAGTCAGATAGAAAAAGGTGGATACGCGCCGCTTCGGCTCGCTGCTGAAAGCGGCGGGGCCAAGCAGGAGGGCCGCCGGTCTGTTTTTTCAGGTCAAAGGAGATTTGTTAACAGCGTCTGCTCAATCTCTACCATCCCTTTTAAGTGATAGTGTTTACAGTCAGGCCAGATGATTTATGACCTTGCCTCCCACAGTCGTATATCGCTCACCATTTCTGAGATACCACATGTAAAGCAAAGTCAATTAAATGATTGGGTGACTCAGTGTTTTATCAGAGGGGGCAACGGCTCAAATGGAAGAGCTACCTGGGTCAATCATTTGACCTTTAATTATCTTCCCTCAAAACTGGATTAGATAAGGCTTCCCACCCAATGGAAACATGTTGTTATCTATCCTTTCAATTACCCCAGTCCCTTGATGAAGGGGAGGGAGGATTACATTTGAAAGGAGGGGGTAAAAAGGTTTGGAACTTGTTGCAAGTGAAGGATAAAGAGTGGTGTTTTAAATACTGTGATTATCTCAAATATAGCTTTCATCACATCTCTAACTGATGTTCTCTGTGTACCCCCTGTTTTTAATGCAGTCTTTGGATGTTAATATTCATGTCAGATTCTCATCAAAAATTCATGGACATCATTTTACCAAACATCTCTTTTAACTCTATGTAGTATATTAGTATGTATACTAATTTTCCTGTAAATCTTTGCTGTCACATGGAGATTTAGGGATACTTCCTAAACTCATATATGTCGCCTTTGTCATTTTACAAATATCTCTATACACACAAGACCGGAAATATGATTCCAAATGTTCAAACATTCAAGTACCGTCACCGTCAACATACATCAGACACCAGAGAAGAGCATTCTTAGTGAGGTAATTATATACATTTTTTAAATGTCCAAAACCATCAAAAAACATTAACTTATAATGTGATGTATATAATTGAATGTAATGAGACTTAGTAGTGCCAATCTGGAAACTACATTGGTGAAAACCAAATGTAACCTAAGCAGTATGTTAGGTAGGTGCATTTGTAAGTGAAGTTACAGAAGTGAGGTTCTGATTTGAACCTAAATTACAACCTTTTCTTAAACCTAACCAAGTTGTCTTCTTGAATGAACCAAAGGCACCCGTACAGGCACAGTTCAGTAGACCTGTAGCTGGTACGCTGAAGGGTGATGCTGTGAAAGACAGTCTGATGTCAGAGTGCTGAAATGTTCAAAATGATACAGTTTACGTAGCACTCATCATGTTAGCATGATAAGTAGCACTAAACCCAGAATACAGCTGGGGTGATGAGAATGTTAGTTGTGCAAATATCTGGTCTCAAATTGGACAAATTGAAATTTGGACCAGATGATTAAAACCTGGAAAGGGAAACTTAAAGAGTTAGTGATTACAATTCAGCTCAAGGCCCCCCCGTGTTGAATATTCTGCAAATGTAATTGGAGTTGATCTAATAGCTGACCTGAAAAATAAATGTTCAAGGGCACACCGGGACACTAGGACTGACAGTACTTTATTAACACGTCGCAATAAAAAACAACACGGAGCGATCCACGTCGCCTCATCAGATTCGCTCTGACACCTTTTTTAAATAATCAGGTAATGATTAGTAGAAGATCCAACAGGTTCATATTCCTCAATGCAAATGCACCTCAAATGTCAACAACCGTGTGTAATTGCAATCAAAACGCTGCTGTAGAGAACTAGAATAAACATTACAGTACATGTCATAAGACAATGAGTTAAAAATGTGAGTACAAAATCTGGCTATTCTATACTACTACAGAGGACAAGTAGATACACTGTGTGAGATACCATAGATAAGAATATGAAAGAGTACAAAGAACATCATGTCTTAATCCGCTGTGGTTTACCCTGCACCGCTCGGCACCCAGCAGAGCAGCACCGCTGTGCACGAGCTATCCCCACTGTTTTTCATCCGGCAGTCGTCTTTCAAACCCCTAACACCTCACTGGCGAATCCTAGACATTTCATCCAGCACCACAGAGCCTTTCAGTCATGGTTTGTCCTCTAGGCAATATACACGTTGTAATGATTGAACGAAAAGGTTTTCATATTAAAAAAAACAAAAAAAAAAAAAACAATTGCTATTCTAAACATCCTGTTGTGCTTAAGTGTACACGTTTCAGCTGCTGTATGATTTCAGAAAAGCAGCGGAGAAAGAAGAAAAAAAAAAAAAAGACTTGGCACAGGGAAGTCTGAAATTTCTCGGCATAAGAATAACTAACTAATTGGATTTCATCAGATGAAAGTGTTGATGAATCAGTGTTGAGTGAAAAGTATCCACTTGTGTGGCGGCGCTAAATTCTTTTCAGATGTGACAGCTCATGGAAGCCCCACGAGCCACGATACCAAAATTAATCAGGGCAATTTTTTTGGAAAGCGCTGGCTCTGTAAACAAAATTAACAAAGCAGATGAGAGGGCCAATAAGGGCATGTCCCATTGACACCAAAGCATTATTGTCACAATAGACACGTACAGAGCACAATATTTCCTCCTTGGCATCGAATGTCTTTCTGAGGCCCAAGCAGCTGTGGTTCTATTAATTAACTTGGCATTAGCAGCATTTGGTTTTTTTGTTCAGCTCCGAGTGCACAGGGGTGTTTTAGGACTGTTAAATTAGGGCTCGGGAACAGGGGAATTCTTGCACCAGATTCAGGGAGTATTACAGCCAGTCATACCGCAAGGGGGGGGGAGCAGCCTCTTCCGGAAGCTCTGTGTAATTTAACATGGCTGTCAATCATTGTTTCTAAAGGGCTTCTAAATCCCTTGTGTTGTGGCGGGGATAAAACAACAACTCAAGGGACCGGCGACAGCTCGGTTTCGCAGTAAATATTCTCTGAAACCCTGAAAAACAGATGTCCAACATTCAAACTAAATTAATGTTGATGGTTGAAAGTTTGTCTTGAGAGCGAGCCAAATCACCAGCGCTCAGCGTCCCAATAAAGAGCAGATATCCGTGTGTGGAACAGACACCCACTTGAATTCCTGAGGCAGGCAGTTATAATATAGAACTGACTTTGAGCTTGGATTTAATAGTTCACTGGTGCAAAAAAGAAAAAAAAAAACTCTTCTGACAGTGACCTTTCCTTGTTTTCAGGTTGATAACCATGTACTTTTGAAATATTCTATTTTAGGTTCTGTGTACTCTGAGGATTGAATTGATAGTCAGTTCATTAAACTCACCGCACGTAAAGGTTAAAGCAGATTTTCAGCGGCTTTAATCGCCTTTTTCTCTCTCTCGCCACGAGTGAGGACACATCCAATATTTTCAACGACCCCGACTGCAGATGTTGTTTGTTGGAAATCAATCGCTTGATTTATTAAGGCACATGTCATTATTTGCTCGGGGATGTGCTGATGCCTCTTGTATTACAGATCACCCTCATTTAAAGTGGCTCTGATCGATATTTCTATAATAACAACGGAGCAAATGGCGACGTGAACACGGCGTGGCACTGAGGAATGGCTCGCTCGTAGTCATGAACCTACACAAAGCGATCGTCTGAATGTGCAGCTGCCCTCAGCTTTACGGAGCGTTGTAGCGGGTTTCAGCTCGACTGTACTATTTCCATTCGCTCTCGCTGCTCTTACTGTGTCGTCTGCGGCCACAGCAGGCAGCTGTTTTCGGCGAAACTCTCTCAAAGCCCGCTGTACGCAACTTACTGTGGGCTAAAGAGGCAGGTATTTCCCTGCCGAGTTTCTGGAGACATAACAGATCTAAAAGAGGGCAACTCTCGGATTTACATTCACCAAGTGGTCAGACAGGAAAAGTGATAATGTTGCTCAACAAACCCCAGCAAAAGAACTCATTTTTAAGTCCAAATCACGCTACGATCCAAATCATTAACCAAACTTGACATATTCAGCATGTTAGTATCTGTACTGAAAGTTGTTTTATGCAGCAACACTGACTTTCAACACGCAGATAGAAGGGTGAGGCGATTGATGAGGGAAGTATCATTGTTGTACAATCACAGTGACACTGAATAACACCCTGACCACAGCTTCAACCCACAGTAACCCGCAATAACAGACGACTGCCTACAGCAGCAGCATCCGCATCATTCTGCAGGCTACGTAGCTGTTTTTCTTGTCCGATATGAACAGCTTTGATATCACTCAAGACCGGTTTCAATGCTAAATGGCTGTCTGTCCTTGGCTTAAACGCTACAGGCTTTGTTTATATTGTGCCGCTATAATCCTGCTAGGTATCCTGTCAGTTAAGTACATTCACTGGTCGGCCCACTCGGAGGCTTGGAGGCTAAATCATTCATCGCCAAACACCTTTTCATCCCCTCTTCTTGAATAATGAAAATGACTTTCGATAACGAAAACATCACACATTTTATAATTTATTTGTTGAAACTCTAACAAATCTGTGCAGATACTGACCACATCCAAAATACTTCTACAAAAAAAAAAAAAAAAAATTTCAAATCCAGTTTTGAATGCTTATTGTCGACTACATGGTTTGGTATCACAACAAAACGATGTAATACGCCCACAGGTCCACTGCGACACTGTCACTTTCATTCGGTGGTGAAGTATGAAATTTTAAAAAAATACGCAACGTTGAGTTACACTTTCAATACACAGGCACCCAAAACACTTGGTTTAGGTTAAGGAAACATTCTTGGTTTTGCTTAAAACAATCCCCATTCGACTCGTACAGGATTCAGACATCACGCATGTGTACTTTTCTTTTCTATGTAAAGCAAACTGGATCAGCAGGTCTGTTATACTGGGCTGTTAATTTCAACTTGTGCCATAAATGCTACATTATGCACAGAACATGAACCAGAGTATGTTGACTGTTGAATGTTCAGGGGACGATCAGGTACATGTTTGGCATATTCTATTCTTTCACTATGCGAGCTAAACCGGCTCTATCTAGACTCCCAACCTCAGTGCATAACATGGAAAGGAACACAAAAATCACGGATTGGTAAGAACCATGGTCTTATGTAACACACATCGTATTTTGATTTAAATTTACATTTCTAAATGCAGTACCAAACCCATATAAATATTCAATGCGATAAAAGACTAAAAATAAGCTTTAAAGAACACTAAACCCTATTTGTAGACATGTGGTGTTTGGTTTTCTTTTTGTTTTTTTTCATCCAGTATTCAAAAATGAATAATGATAAAAATAGAAGTGACTGGCTTATGCTCTATGGCCAAAAAAATGCAAATCCATTCTGCTAAGCTCCACTGTAACTGAAGTAATTAATTTGGGCAGACAGATATAAGGGTTTTATGGTAATGTTGAGGGGAGAAAAAAAAAAAATCACTTTCCTTGCGTATGGTTTTAGTAATACTTCAATGGGAAAAGCCAGGTTTTAGTTATGCTTTTAATTTGTTTGTTTAATCAGGGGTCATAGTCCACGGGAGAAATTCATCAGTTCTATCCACGGTTTTGCACACACATTGAGATCGCACAGCCCTCAGGTTACATACATCTTCCTTTTTATTCCCTCTCTCCTGTAGGCTGGTTTTGGATGCTTAAAAATTCCCTTTTCGGTGGGACAATAGAAGCGTTTCATCGCGCAGCGGTTCAGCGGAGACCGAGTCCCACTGAGGCCGCTCCGCTGAGAAATCAGTTGCACGGGGAATGATGTGGTACCTGCCACACTGCTCGAGAAATTAAAACCTCGCCTCAGCCGTAACTGTTGACGCTCTTACGACTTTACACGGAAACAATAAATAGCCAAGCAGCAGCGGTACATTAGGATATTGATTATTCAAAAGAGCCTGCATATAAATGTCCTCCGTGACATGCTTTGGCGAACATGTTCATTGGATGTTTAGCGATACTGATGAGATAAAAAGCTGGAGATTTTGACACCTTTAATGACGGAGGGAGATTCGACAGCAGACTGTGCAGACAGTGCAGCAGCCAGCTCATCCCTGATAAATTAACTGTGGACAACACAGTGCCAAACCCATCACCGCTTCGACAGCTTAAGTAGTGGTAGGTGCAATAAATGATTCAGGAGTCCTAAGAAGTAGGGTGTCAATTTGTAATGTCCTCCAAATGCCCAACCACCTCTGCCTACAGCCACAGAGCTTCCAGATTTGTCTGAAACCAGCTGTAAATTTGATTTTAATGGTGCAACACCTTTCGCTGAGTCATGCACTCGCCCCTTCTTCTCTGCCTTCCCCCACTGCTCTCTGCTTTTTTTCCCCCCAGTGCTGTCACAAAACAGTCTTTCTTTCCACCTTGTATTATCTCTGTCAGCAGAGGGCCCATGGATCTATCAGGCCAAGCTGGGAAATACAGATAGTGACAGGGGTAATGTGGACCGGGTCACTTCACATGCCTTAACTTGTCCAAACGCTCGATTCCTCTGCAAACCACAGGTTGAGAATTTATCTCCGCGACTTCCACTCAGCTTTGTGTCATTTGTTTACCCTCTTCCAGCCGAAGCAAAAGGTTGGATAAGGAGGATACACAGAGAATGAAAAAGACAAGAAAACCATTACATTTTTCCAGCCCTCCTTTTCCATCTGACACAACAGAGAGAGAGATGATACTCTTCTGCAATTCCTAAAGGCTTGTCCAGGGCTTCTTTGTGGACACATTGCCAATCCTTAACACAGTCGGCGGAATGAATGTTTCTGCAAACCACAGTTACATTTCGTTTGTTGAGTTTTCAGTGTGATGTTATGACAGTGCCGTGCTTACAGTTGGGTTAGGGCTGGGCACAAAACCTACATGGCTGGGTTTTTGGAAGAGATCAGGTTGTGGCTTAAAATTCCCGTTTTCCTTCCCGGCACAAACCTGGCTGGAGATGTTAGGACTTTGCATCGGAAATCCAAATTGTGCCGAGGTCTCCTTCAAACTATCCACTGGCATCACAAATATTGAAATGCTGTGGTCTCTGTCAAATATACCCAGCGGTTTCACTCTTAGAAACGTTGGAAGCGCTGTCTCTGGCCATGGGCACAGGCTTGCCGGTACACTACACCACCATCTCTTCCACCTCCTGGAGGGAAAGTCAAGATAGTAACATTGAAATGAAAGTGATACCACATTTCTTTTAGAAATGGCATTCTGGTATGTTGGTGATGACACTGTCAAATGTAAATGTACTGGTAGACTGCATGAACTGGGGACTGGGATATAATCCTCTTATTTAATTGACACCGACAACCCTACACACACTGAAAGGGCGAGTAAAAGCTTTGATAACCAGCTTGCACCGAACAACTCTACTCCCTGTCACCTGTGGCTTGATCGTGCTTTCCACCAAAGACATTCAGCAGAATGATGGGAAGCCAGTGAGGAATCCTGCCCTCGTTGCTCCTGCACTGGTTGGACAGGGCCTTTAATTGCACAAAGGACAGTTCAGTCTGGAGAGGTACTATGGATTTCTGCATCACTAATGCCTGGTGAAGCTTCTTGTAATTTGTTTCACCAATTACGTAGCAGTGTTCTATGAGTAATGCGCGTTGAAGTAAAGGAAGAGCTGCAATTGAGTGCTGCATGCAAGCTGAAGGAAGGTTGCTGGGATGGATTTACATGGTGGGCATGTAAGACTTTAATACCAGGGGCCAGTGTTTGTGTGGTAACAGCAAAATCAGTTAAAAAAAAAAAACAAAAAAAAAAACATCCTGGCCTTTTTCTGCTAATGGCCAGGAGTTTGGTATTTCCCCAACCTTAAAGTAGATACAGACCACTACTCTCCTTTGTGATTCTCACCGCTGCTGCACACATGCAGATCACTTTAGGTTTATTGGTACCAGGCAGGCTTAATGAAGAAACCGCCAGTCTGCTGTCATTTTCCCCAGGAGATTTCTGGGCAGGTGGCAGACAACATTGCCGCGTTAAAGCAAAGTTTACAGGGAACCAAGCTAAATGTGGATAGTGTCGTTACACTATAGCCATTACACTGTGCGATCAACATTTACGTCATCATGATACAGTAATGCAAGAAAGTGCTGCGAGTGCCTTGACATAAACAGCCAATGCTTGATAGCGTTTTTGATGTTCCAAGCACATATTGTAAGAAACCAAAAGAAATGGACTATCAGTGGACATTTTGTTTATTTATTAGTGTCGTTCTTGCCATGTCCCTCGCTTGTCTCCTGTTGCATCACTTCATTTATTTTCTCTAAAAAAATAAGGGATGGTCAGGGATTAGCAGTAGATGGCTGACAGCCATGGACTACTACTCCCTGACCATCGTAAAATCGTGACGTAAAAGGCTCTCCACCAGAGAGCACGATGAAGTGGCGTGTCCCCTCAGTGTTGCCGTGGGGCAGAGCTGTTTTTGTTTGCGACCCCAACATTACTTCTCCATGTCTTGTTTATTACTTTCTTATTAAACTGGCTCAGGAAGGAGAACTCAAGACATTTGGTTAAATTTGTGGCGGCAGTGTTTTGTTTTTTTCCTGAGTTGTGCCGTTTTTACACACTTGGCTGGCTAGTCGACCAACGTTGTTTTATGCATATGAGGCTGAACAACGCTCAGTTACGGACATGTGGTGCGTAGACAGGGACGCTTTTCAACCTGGCACAGGGATGTGTGTCGGTGTTAACAGGAGATAGTGACGCAGTTGGAGAGTCATGTCACAGCAAAGAAGAGCAACAGTGGCAGCTACAGTTGGCGAGCTGATATGTAACGACTGCCTTACGATCACGCTGAGGGGACACGCTGCCTCACATCCATGAACACGGATGTCATCGTCCATCAGGATGTTTCACTGTAGACGTTGCCCAACCCTGCTGCCCAAGCCTGCCAGCAACAGAGCCAGAGTCATACTCTTCTCTGTCATTTCAACATAAATAAATTATCTTATGTACATCGGTGCAGGCATTATGCAAAATGAAAGAAAATGTAAACACTGTGTTGACCTCTATCAGACACCCCATATTAAAGGACTTGAATCAGATGGCTGAAAAACTCAAGTGAGGCATCCGCTGGGACTGTTATTGTCAGGATATTATTATGCAAAGGAATTGCTTAAGGTCATGTTTTTGTGCTTTTTGAGGGATGAGTCATCCGGCAAACAGTGTTTATAGACTGACTTGTGTTGATAATGTGGCAGTTTACTGATTAAAGGGATTCCTGGGCACTAAGGCACTCAAAATGAGGGCTGCGCTGTGCTGAAATCCGGTGCAAAACTTGACAGTGCCTGGGACGGGCACAGCTGCAGTCTATTTATCACTGCCAATGTGGAATAAAAACCAGGTGCCGTTTGAACAGGTGAGGCGCGGGCTAGTGAAGATGCACATCAGCTGCGCCGTGTGAGAGTAGCCTTTTGACTTCACCTTCAAGCACTGATGCAGAGCAGAGGGCCTTTCCATCCCATGTCTGTAGACAAATTGTGTGTTTGGTCTTTTCTGTCAGTGCACACACACACACCACCCCCAAGAAGTAATAGTGTTGATACGGGTTACCTCGTACAGAGACAAGCTCTGACTGTTGTATTGAAAAGAGGGGGCTGTGTATGCTGGAATGGCCATGGGGGAGTTTTCGCTTTCATCAACGAGGTCAGCCTCTCAGCAAGAGCTTGTTGCTGCCTGGTAGTTTATCTGCAATACATCATTGGTGACGGATGGGTAATGGAGAAGCCATACCCTTCTCATTCACAGCACTATATCATTTCTGATAAATCTCCAAGCGATCTGTTCATTGGGTTTCAATGATAGGCTTCCGCCACGGCGGCACACTCCTGGTACAGCGGCACTGGTCTGTCCATATCTGGCCTCTCAATTCTCCATTTATATCTATACAGTTGGAGTGAGTCTCTACAAAGGTGGATACCAGCTGTGCCATAGACCATCATCATTTTTGTTTTATCATGCAGTGTTTTAAACCTTTATTCTGGGCATGATACATGCATTACAGCAACAGCAAGGGGATGGTTGCAGTGGGAATTCTTTGTCAAATGTTTATCAATAACTGATTTTTTTTTTTTATTATTTTATTTTATTTTTATTCTTTTAATTCTCACTTCTCTAACTGCAGAAGGAAAACACAATTTGTTTCTCCCAGTTATGTCATAGTGGGAGGTTATGAAGTACAGCACTTAAGTACAATTTTGAGGCACTTTGACTTGAGTTTCTCAATTTCCTGCTGCTGTATACACGCCACTACATTCTGAAGTCCAGATATTGAACTTTTACTCCACTACATTTATTTGATAACTTTAGTTGGTGGTTGCTTTATAGAGTCCATGCAGCATCAGTGCCAGTGTAGGAGTTTTTTGAATTAATCAGATTAAAAAACAAACAAACAAACAAGCAAGCAACACTCAATCAATCAATCCATCAGGTGGGTGATTGGTCGACCCCAGAGTATACAGTAGATATATACAGTACGTGTTCTTGTCATTTAAAACAGTGGAGTGGAAGCACTGCTGCGTCTTTATGTTGACCACACACAGGGGCTCTTTGGGAGACTTCGGGTGTACTCACGGGGACGTGAAATATAAAAAGCATGTCACCTTCAGAAAAGACAGAAGAAGAATGTGTAGCAGTTAACAGACTGTATGATGTGTGCGCAGAGAGAGGATTAGGTCCACCTCGACTTAGCAGCCACATTAAATCTATATTCTTTTAATTACTGAGATTTACTCTTGCTCCAGTCCTCCTTCTCCTTCCCTGAATCCATCTTCTCTTCCCTTCTATCGCCCTGTCTCCTTCTCTCTTCCCTCTGTGATATATCACTTCCTTGTTTTGGACCAATAGGCTGGCACAGTGATAGAGAGCCGCCTCAACTTATTTGTGAAATACAAGCTGCTGCTAACAATGACCCTGATGAAGACCTGTGTTAGTCATTTTAAATACACCAGTGCAGTGCCCGATCGAAAAACATGCCGCCAGACACAGATCATCTGGTAACGTGAGGGGTTTCCAGACCCAGTGTCACACCTCCTGAACTCCATGTTTGATATTTACAATTTCAATGTGTTACTACAGCAGGTTGTTGCACCACGCTAATCTCCATTTTGTTTACATCTGCTTCCCCATGGGATCTTGTGAGGAGGGTCACATGTGAGCCCAGCTTCAGAGGCCGGAGCCCACACTGCTGCACAGAGCGCTGCCATTTGATCCAAATGTTTTTTGTTTTTTTTGTTTTTTTGTTGAACGTGACACGTGTCCCAGTTCAACAAAAGGGTCCACAGCAACAAAACCCAAGTCCCTTGAGTGATGCTGATCAGATGAACATTTCTCGAGCTGACGGAAAGAAAAAGATTCCACAGTCTGCCTTGGACCGTTTCAATGTATTTCTACCAGGACTATATTTCACCCATGCAAGGAGCCTTTGTACATTTATTGCCAGAAAATTACTTTTAATACTTAAGTCCATTTTATATCAGGTACTTTAAGACTTCTACTCAAGTACTATTCATATGGGTGATTTATACTTTCACCAGAGCAATATTTCAACGTGATACCTTTACTTAAATGTTTACTGAAACACTCTTCGCCTGCACTTCCTATGTGCCGAGTGAACGGCTGAACATTTATTCAGAACAACAGCGCAAACTCCGTCCGACACAGTCAATGTGAATTTGTGTTTACTGGCGGGTACACAAAGCAGCTTACCTCCCTCATTCCCCTCTCCACAGTTGCTCTATCAATCCTACAATCCCACCGAATTAGCGTCCACACTGTTAAGCACTGATGCTGGCGTTCCATGATAAATATCTTGAATGGGAACACTGATTACTATCACAGCATTACCGTGGTCGCTTCCAGCCAAAAAAAAACAAACAAAAAAAAAAAAAAACAAGGTTATCTCCTTTATAGCGGCCTCCAGTATCAACTTAATTCCTCTTCTCATCAGGTTCATCATTAAGCCTCGTAGTGGCCATTACGCAAAGTGTTGTTTATGGTATAATAAGTACAACAGTATGGCACATTTGGGAACTGGTTATGATATTATGAGAAGTTCCGGTAGATTAAAACATTAACCCTGAAGAGTCTCATTAGGACTTTTTCAGAAGCCAGTTAGGTAACGTGTCAATGGGGTTGTTCTTGTGTGGTGTTCAATAAAGGCTCGGCTAAATGATGATGATTGCCCCTTGCCTCCTTAAAAAAGTCAAGAGGGGAAGCAGCAGAATTGGCTCTGTGATGAGACAAAAAAAAGTGAAATATTCCCCATGAGCAGCTTAAAAGTTCCCTCCGTTCATGAGCCTTTTGTCCTGGATGCGCAGCGATAAGCGCATACCATAATAAACAGGGTATGATATTGCTGGCTACAGCTTATATTCTAATACGGAACCTGTAGTGCAGCAGCAGATAGAAGGTACCACAAGGTAGCTTGAGGTGATCCGTATGAGGTATATTCCTTTCCATGCACCAAATAATCCTTGCTGTTTTAAATATAGAATAGATAACTGCTGGTCTGATGGTATTCTGGGGAAATGATAGACGGTGAAATGGAGCCAAAATGAATGGGCCCTTAGTTGAACAGACCTAAATTCATTTCACAGGCCCAGTGAAATGGAGTTATCTGAATCAACTGTCCTCCATGGCTGCCTCGGGGATATTGGAGACTGCTAAGGTCAAATTATATTGGGGTGGTGGGGGTGGCGGCGATTGCTTAAGAGTTCGCCGGAGCCTGACAGTCAGCCAGTCATCTGTACAGTAGGATCTACTGAGACGGAGGCGCAGGAGCGGGAGAAAATCACAAATCCTGTTGCATGTTAAAGTTTGCAATCGTCAAAAATGTTGTATCAAAGGAGCATGCCGGAGTGAAACCCGAGAGAGCCCCCCCCAAAAAAGGTTACATCTCATCTCTGATTCAGGAGTGACTCATAGCTGACACGGACGTGAACTCCTCTTTTGAACCGAATGCTGACATTCCAAAATGAAGAATGACAGCGAAAAAGGCCAAATATGACACGTGACAGCTTGCGCAACCCCACCACCCCCACCCCCACCCACCCGGCTCCCTATTGGAGGGACATTTTCTGCACCCGTCCAGACAGTCGCAGAGCTAAAATGAATGGGATGCTCTCCAGACACTCCCAGGTCCTCTAATGAGACTGTGCTTAAGGTGTAAATTAGTTACACAGCCTTGTTCATCACAGACACTGGAGCCGCAAATCCACTGGGTTGCTCCAGTTCCACAAGACATGATGGAGATCCATTTCATGAACATCACTCATTAATATGCTAATGGAGGTCATTAATTGTTGATAGTGAAATTAATGGAATTACAGTACTTAGCGGGTCACGGGGCGAGAACAAAGGGACAGTGTTTCCACTAAAGAGCCTTTTGGAGTTTAAAAAAAAATATATATATATATATTTCTGATGAAATGTTAAGTGTTTTGTCACATGGAACACTTTCAGATAAAGTGGTTTGGAGTTGTGTTTAGTTTTGCTGTTACGTAAGGAGAGCACTTGCTAATTTAAACACATTGAATCACTTATCCAGTCAAGCATTTGGGTAGTTTTTAATCTGAAAATTAAACTTTAACCCTTTTTATGTTTGAATTATTAAAATGAGGACAGCTGAAAAATAATGAAATCACAGCCATGACTTTATTTATCAAAATATGTTATGCTGAAGGAGTTATGTAGATGCATCAATGATATAATATGTGATTCAGGAACAGTCGGTAAATCATTTATCAGACAGGCAAAAGTAACAGTTTTCAAAAAGATAGTAGTATCAGAAATATTTTTTTTTACTGAATATAAGTCTGGATGTCATCTGCACCAAAGGGTATGTTCTGCCTATTGGGCTTCTTTACATAAAAAAGGGCCCTTTATTAAGATACATTCTAAAGACTATACAAAATTGATGTTTCATAAAATGATTGAAGTGTAATTATGTCATAATTTTGGATAAAACATGCATGTGTCGGAATCTAAATTGGCAGGATAAACCCTTGGATGCTAAACATCCCCTGCAGTGGTAACAGAATACAATGCACGAGAAAAATGTCGGTAAAAGCCAGGCAGAGTGAGGAGAAGAACACCTTAGTCACATTTTTTTCCCACTAAATATGATAATCTGTTCTCCAGAGGTTCTTGGTACGCCTGGGTCAACTGACTCTGCAGCTTCGATCGAAAAGCGATGACGTGCATAAATAAGGATGGAATTTGGGATGCGGCCTATTAAAGACGTCACAGTGGACACAGTATTGGAGCTGGAGCCCCTTACATTCTCATGTAATCTGCTCAGTGGTGTTTTGAAGCTAAAAAAAAGCTTGACAATCCTGGCTAGGAAAATACTTCCTGTTTAGCGCTCGGCTAACTTGAAGGGGGATAAAATAATTGAATCGTGCAGCTTTTCTCGACTTTCCAAATGTTACTGGATGGGAAGGCTTTGTGCAAGGGCGTTTTTACAAAGACGCTTCTCCTACAATGGGCCTGCTGTTTTGTTTTCTGCATTCGTGACATGAAACGTGACATCAGTGATGTACAACGGAACACCTCACATAAGGCTGGCAGACGGGTGCCCATGGGAAGTGGGTTTGTGGTCCATAGCAATTTTCAAAAACCTGTGAAGACCCACTACTTTAGGTGGAAACGTGGTAGAAGTAACGTTCTGGAGAGAGATGGTTGATTATTGAGCATTGTCCCCGCTCAGAGTGTCACTGGGCCTTTTTGTCGACCTGGAATTGGGCCTCGATCATGAAGTATCTTTCTTCAGACACGTACGATTTGTGGATTTGCAATGACACATACATGCAACCATAATCAAAGTGAGCTGTGAAAAAGGCTTTGGGGATTTACCACCTGCTGATATGGACATGGTGCTCAAACTCAACCGATTAAAAATGGCTTCTCAATGTCTGTCAACTGTAGAGGAAACCATGCGCGGAAGGCTGAATGATCCCAGAGGCTCCAAACAGTGTGCCGCTGGTTATTCAGCACCACGGACAGCGCTCCATCTATGAGCTTACCATCATCAACAGCAACATCCACAGAGCTGGACGGCTTTAATATGAGCGATGAATGGCCCGGGATGGGAACAACGCTGTCCGTTTGCTAATGCAGCGTGCAGATGGATGGGTACACTTAAGGAAATGGTGAAACTGATGAGATTTTTCCAACAGGTTGTCGCTTCTTTGTTTTCGCTGCGGCATCCTGATCGGAATTGACAGTCGGGAATATGAAGCGGAGTCGGTGTCACACCGAATCTGGCACCGATCTCTGCCGGGACGCGACATCACAAATCAACTCCAGCGCCACGGACAGCTATGGCAAAGCGCAGCATACTAAATGGACAGTGAACACACACACACACACACACACACACACACACACACGGGGGAACTGGGTTAATTAGCACCACACTGAGGCTGCTGTGCCTGTAGAATTCAAAGCCCTGATTGCGCTGGCAGATTGAATTTCTGCTGTTTCTGGGTAGATTGAGTTCCTCTTAGAGTGTTGAAACAGGACTCAAGGACGCCTCCCACAAAACTGTACTGTTTATCATTCAGCACCCCAGCCTTTACATCTGCCACATCCCTCACTGCTCACCACTGCTCTTTTTTTTTCCAACACATAAACTGCCACAATGATTATAATAATTCATATCCTATCTTGACACTAACTATTCAGGATTCTTTTTTTTTTTTTTTTTTTTTTTTTTTGCCACCATGGCCTTAAAATCCACTCACCCAGGAGGTTGTCCACATAACTGAGTCATTCAAGTTGTATTTCAGACGTAACTCAGACAAAAAGACTCTCGCTCTGCTCTCTGAATATTAATTGTCCCTGCCCAGCTTGCCGGTCACCTCAGATCCCCCCCACACGCTGCTGCTGCTTCTGATCAGCGCGACGCCAGATGAAATCAGGTGCCTCGGCGTACAGTTTAGCAGCGCTGATCCCCGTTACTTTAATGTGCGCTGTCACAGTCATTATGAAAATGCCAGCATCTATCCGCTCACTGAGTGGCTGTGCGCGCTGCTCTCTGCTGCATGGAGATGCGGGGCTGCCTTTGCAGCGCCACTTAATGACTCATAGTTCATGCACGGGCATGCCTCACAAGACAAAACCGGAGAGGATTAGACATTATGCTCAGCACCTTCACTCTCCTCTGACTAATGTGACAGCTCAGACAGATAAGGACTTCAAATGTTGACGTCCCTCTCTTGAGGCGCTTTTGGAGTGGACCGGCCGGGCAGTTATGGGGGATATTCAATTACTCCCAATGCCCAGATCTTTATAAATAACTGCGGCATTAAAAGAACTAGATTGGGGCGTAAAGTTAATGGCGAGGGTGTCATTTCGCTTAGTGCGCACCAGTGGCTTTTTTTTTTTTTTTTCATTTAAAACTGAGAGGCAGAGATGGAGACTGTGACCAAAAAAAAAAAAAAAGCGTGTTATTATTCTCCCCACGTCGCCCGCCACGCTCTTCCCTCCTCTGGCAGCTATTACAGAGGGCTACTTGTGTCTTAAACATGTGACTAAGTGAGAGAGGGGCACAGGGGAGAGCTGGGGCGCCCGTGCCCTGTTGTCTGCTGCCGGGGCGCCTACCTACACTTTCGTCTGGCTGCTCCGCCGCTGCGCTCCTCTCTCCGTACAGCGCTGCGGAGTAGGCGGGTCAAGTAGGAGAGAGAGAGAGAGAGAGAAAAAAAAAAGGGGGGGAAAAGAAAAGGGTGGAATTTCAGAACGGGATATTTAACCATCTTCGTGGGGCGGCTGTCCGCGTCCCGGTAGCCGCATTCCGTCGCATCTGCCCGACGCTGGACCCCGCCGCCGCTCTCTGGCTGACACAAATGCGCAAACGCGTCTTTTTCTAAATCTTCTAATCGACAGCCCCTTTGCGCTCCTTGAGTCTCTCTCTCCTCCTCCTCCTCCTTTTTCTCTCCTCCTCTCCTCTTGACTACATCTCCTGCTGGATGATTTCGTTTTGTAAAGTCATTATCCCCAGAAAGGTCAAAGCCTCTGCTTCTAGGAACGGTGAATTACAGTGGGATAAGGCGACTTTTCAACCCCCGCCTCCCCGCTCCAGAGCCCAAGTCAAAGTTTCTCACTGGTGTAGAACCGTGCGACGGATTGGTCCGGAGCAGCCTTCCTCTCCGGTTACTTTCACCTCTTCTTCTTTTTTTTGTTTTTTTGTTTTTTTTTCCGGATCCCTGAGTGTGTGTTTGTGTGTGTGTGTGTTCGGGTGTTTTGTCTTTTTTGCGGAGGGCTGTTTTGTCTCCGCGGAGTTGCTGCCGAACCCCGACAAACTGTGAAATGAGTTCCTCCACAGTGGCGACAGCTGAGAGTCACCGAGATTCAGCGAGAGAATGGGAAATACTGAGTTGAACTTTATCTGCCGTTCCAAACCGCGGTGAGTCCCCGTCATTACGCAGTTGTCTTTGGTCTAATGTGGATGTGTGTGCAGATGAAGTCGGGCGCCTTAACGCGCACTTTACCTACCTGTGGATATTTTGCTGCTTATTCCGCTGTGGGACATGACTACAGAGGAGCATTGTGCTTGCCCTGACTCTGAAATCTGCTGTGCTGTTACATGGAGGGAACGCTCTGAGGGGCTTGACAACAATGCGAGCGCACGCACACACACACACACACACACACACACACACACACACACACACACACACACACACACACACTGACACACTAAGCAGACTTCACACCTGCACATGCATGCGAGCATGTACAACGTTGCTTTTCATGCCTTGTCAGTTTCACGGAGCACAAATCAGACTCATCTCTCTCCATCGCTGATCTGCTTCTGTCCCACCTGCCCCATCTCTCTCTCTCTCTCTCTCTCTCTCTCTCTCTCTCTCTCTCTCTCACACACACACACACACACACACACACACACACACACACACACTGCCACCCTTTCTCTGCCTTTTTTCTCCAACAAACATCTCTAATCTATATCCCTTAGGGTGTGCTGGCATCCTCGCCTGTAGAGGATCAGATCTCTAACACCGATGCGCACACGGTGCACCGTTTGCCAAACACCAGCGAGGCAGCTCGCTCCCAGCCAGGGAAAAGAACTAGGGGGGGGTTAAAAAAAAGAAAAGAAAAAAGTCCCACTGATTTCGTAATTATACATTTCACCCTCAAGCCATCACCCTCAAAGAAGGCACATGAGTCAGGGCAGCCTTATGGGATCGTCGTGTGGAGGCTAATGAGCCAAATGCCCTCGAAGCAAACAAATAACATTTTGAATGCAATCATGCTGGCTCAAGGGCAGGCTGGCATAGGTGCTGTTTGTACTCATCTTTAAATTCAACTCTATATTAAACCATTATCTCAGAGTGAATCCTCCACTCTGTCAGGTTCATGCTGGAGAAAAGCAGTGAATCACTGCTGTATTCCTCATTGCCACTTGCCAGCATCAGTGCCACCGCCTCTGACTTTTTATAGGGCCACAACAGGGCCACTGTTCAGCGGTGTCCTCATCTATCCTCGGAGACTGGTGAACCCGACCGTGTCCAGGCCTGAAAGGCACACTGTCTCCTCCCATGAAAGGAGAGATTTCTCTCCTCGTGCCGCTCACCTGCCCCGCACAAAGTAAGAAGTCAACAGCTCAACACATTTCTGCATTTCCTCGCTGTTCGGCCGTCCAGCCGGCCGGCGTGTTTACTGCCATTGCTGCTCGTGCGAGAGCACATTTGCTTTTGTCGGTGATTGGACCAGCTGCCTGGGATGGACATGTACCCGAGAGGAGGCAAATTGAGCTTGAAAAACACTTCTACATGGCGACTGTGTCTGAGCAGGGAGCCATCTATAGGCTTCTAGACTAGTGCCAACAGGAGGAATTACATGCCTGAGAGAGCGCCTTGTTCTTACAGTTTAGTGTTGGCTGCCTCATTGGACTGGGTGAGACACTGTTCGTGGGTGTGATGGCTGAGGAGGGAGGAGACAACACGAGCCCTTCCATCCTCCTCCGCCACCACAGTAAACACATCACAAGGCAGTGAAAAGACTCTTCGGAGTAAATGCAGTTTCAGTTTGATGCAAAATTGTCCTCCATCACTCAGCGTTGGGTAAATTGGGCAGGGTGGGATGGGGGCTAGAATGCTAACAAGTGTTTGACTTAATGAATGAGTTCCCCTCGCAGAGAGAAATACCACTGCAGTGTATTTGATCATGACAGCTATTTGGAGGGAAGTGGGAGTTGGAGGAAGGAGGCAAGGAAAAAGAAAATGAAGTCTGAAATAAGAAAATTGGGGATGGATAGAGAGGAAGGAAAGAAGAAAGGAAAAACGGATGAAAAGGAGAGAAAAAAAGAAGGGACGCGCGGGCTTTTGGTGGTATTTCAGGGTCAAGTTTTGCCAGGATCTGCTCAATGTCCACGGCCCATTATTTTATGATAATGAGCAAACTGTCGAGTTTGACTTCAATCTGAAGTGATGGAGAAGAGCGGCAGGAGGGAGAGAAGGGAAGGGAAGACGAGATGAGAATAAAGCCAGAGGAGAAGATCATAAAAAAAAATAAAAAAAACAGGGAAAAATCGTCTCATTGAAGGATTTCAGGCTGACTAGGGCGTTAAAACAGAATATCCCAGATTAAGTGGGCCTGGGGCATTAAACTAAAATCTCTCGATGAGGCAGCTGGTAATTGAATGTTGAGTCTGAACATATTCAGTGAAGGCACATACTGATGGACGGACACAAAGACTGCTCTCACAGCAGATTTGCAGCCCGTCACAAAAAAAAAAAAAAAAGTAGTGCACTCATGTTCATTATGTTTAACAAATCAAGTGCAGAGTTCTCACTAAAACAGGCGAGTGCCATACATTCAGCTGTCGTAACCACGGCCAAAAACCTTACACCGACACTGACTACCCACTCAGATGTACCCAAAAATCATTACCAAGGAGATTTGTCTTATTTTTAGTGAAATGATCTCAATACACTTCAAGGAACAATACGGACAATCATTTCTGGTGAATGACTGTTGATTGTTGAGTCTAATCCATAGGTCATTGAATACTGATGCTTAGGACTGGCGGTCGACCTCAGCCACCAAGCCAAAGCCTTCCAGGAGGCACTCAGCAATCAGCCGCAATTTTCCTGAAACGCATATAGTGCTGCTTTAAAGTAAGACACATCCAAATAGAACGAAGCAATGCCAAGCAAGTAGGAACGTTTTTATTGTATTTTTTTAGCTCATTCTCGTAGTGGCGTTTATTTCTCCCCCCTGTGTAATTTCACCAAAAGATATGTCAAGTCACATCCTCTTTCAAACTGCCTTCAGAAGAACCAGTGACTTGGTGTTTTCCACATGGGAAGTTGGGTGCAGTGGTTTTAAAGTTCAGCCAGGTCACCTGGATGAAATGTCATCGCTTAACAGTTTTGCAAACCCCTGATGCGTTCACATTTGTGCATGTCACACATGCACATACGTCACCCTCACACTGTATTTTCATGACCTGATTTTCACGCATGGAGGTGGGAGAGGAAACACGTCAGGCAAGTCAGTGGCCTCAGTTCAAGACAAATCATGGGCGTTTGTGAGTGTGAATCTGCTGGATATATATATATATATATATATATATATATATATATATATATATATATATATATATATATTTTTTTTTTTTTTTATTTATTTTTTTTTTTCAGCGTTTCAACATTTGCATTTCTAATCCTGATTGACAACATTTGGAATTTTGAGATCTCAAGACATCACCACCCTGTTTGTGATGAACAAAAAGGGTATTTGAAGCCAAAACACGATTGTTTCCTAAACCTAACCAAGTAGTTTTTATACCTTAACCTAACCAGCCCATAAGCACAGCATTGTCACAAGTCAAATTTGAGAAGAACCTTCAAGTTGTAACATAAAGAAACGTATAACCCTAACCCCCAACCCTAATTCTGACCCAAGTGTTAAACAGTATTAATATGTGATTTATATTAAAAAAAACAAAACAAAACAAAACAAAACAAAAAAACAGAGCTCTTTTTAATGTTTTCTACATTTAAGGGGACATGCAATCATGAAGTAAAGGATGGAAAACAAAGATACAACAGAACAAAGAACCCATCAGCTTCAACATGTGTTCACCTCAGTTCAGATTTACATAGGGGGCATCAGTTAAAGATAAACCAGTTAGCTGTTAGTGTAAAAGAATGATGTGATGATGAGCTTCGAACAAGATGGTGTTTAAACTACTGTCTGATGCACGCCGTGCCTCTTCCATCTCCTGCCCCTTTTTCCTCAGTGAAAAAAAAAAAGAAGTAAGACCAGCAGAGACTAATGTCTAATTTGTTTCACTTGTGGGTATTCATGAAGCCAGTGTGGCAGCACGAGACACAAACAAGATGAAGAAAAAGCCAGAGAGAGGGCTGACGAAGGAAACTGTCCCTTTAATTTAAGAGCAGCCTCTGTTCCTGTTTGCACAAGGCCACCAGCAGAAGAGGGCTATTTGTGTTTTACTGTGATTTATAGAAGCTCCGCTCTCTGTATGTTCTTTGGCCACTCTGTGATATGCAGCCATATAAAAACGTGCCAGTGAGAAGTTTACAGTCTGGGTAGCAATCATTAAGGTGACTTTTCCGGTGTTTGCCTTCAACTTCGGTTTTTATGTACTGTGGCTTGTGGTGATTTACTGCACACACCCTCGCAGATTAAAAATCGCACGCTCCATTTTAACTTGCTGAAACCTACGCATGCACACACATATAGATGCTGATAGAGACCACGAGCTGGGTAATTGATTGAATCCGCCTAAATAATTAATCCTCAGTTGCTGCACAAGCCATCGTGGAGAACAAAACCACACACTCTGTTGACAATCCAGAAAAAAAAAAGCACACACACGCTCACTTCCTGCCTGCACTAACATAGTTACATCGATCGTCAGCGCTAGAAAATAGAAGTTTGTTTAGAATTGATCCGGAGGCGTTAGAGGGAACTTTTTTTTTTCTTTTTGAATCTTTTTTTTCGTCTCTTTACATAATGATGTGAACTTGTTGATGGCAGAGTGTGAGGTGACTGTGCTGTGCTTGCTGCTATCCATCCTCCATAATGAATTGTCGCTGCATTGGGAACAGCGCTGTGTTTGTTATCAGTTTTAGCGCTTCTTGTAGCCAAATATTCATCTTGCTTTTGTGAGCGGAGGGATTTGTCAGCCTGATCCGTTTCCACGCTGGCCGAGTTGACCTCCGCTGTAGAGCATCGCCGGCCTGACAAGCTACTGTCTTATTTTGGAAAGATTTTACAAAGACACTGTGTCTGATGTGACTAGGGGCGAACACTATAATCAACTGGACTACTGTAAAGTCCAAGAGTGCATTTGTGGCGGTGGCTGTGGCCGGTTTATTAGCTTATCTGGTATCTGGCTCCCCTGTTGATCGGACACTTTCGTCTCATATGGAGAAAACAAACAGACAGCGAGCAAACACAGAGCGAACAGATTCAGGACATAACCCTGTACCACCCTCGCTCACTGCACTGAGCCCTGTTTTGGGGTCTTGGAGAGCCATATCGTCTTTGACAGTCAAAAATAAAACACACTTCTCATCGTTTTATGAGCTTGATACTTTGTGGCTTTTGCTAATTTAATGAGAATCGCTTATTTGCATTTGCATGTTTGGGGTTTATCTTGCAGACTTCTCTGGGGACTCATTGACCCGAAGCATAAAACAGTGTCACAGGCTGTATATTTCTTATCTAAAAGTAATAAATGTCATTTATTGTCATGTCATGTGATTCATGTTTTTCATCAGTCAAATTAAAGTGCGTCTAACATGTTGATGCTCTTTAGAAACAACCAAACATAACTGATGTCACCTTAAACACAGCTGGTAACTGATCCGAGGTCTCCTTGAAAACACCGATGGTTTCATGTTGAAACGCAGTACTGAACGGTGGTCACTGGCATGGCAGCCCTCTATCCTGACTGTAACTCCACGACAGTGCCCTCTGCCTCAGTAAAGTCATTTTATACACCTGTAAAATGTCAGTGAAACGTAAAATATTACATGTACACATTTGAATGCACTGTATCTGCCTTTGCAAATGCTGCCCTAAATTAGCAGGACTACTATTCTCTGTACTGTCCAAACAAATCATTGCTGAAAGTTATCGGTTTAAGGATCATGGTTTGGGTTAAAATAAGTACTTGGCTGTTGTTGACCACCTCTCTGCACAGGCTTCTGACTGCCACTGTATAACTTCCATCCTCTCTTTCTGACATAATTACTCCGGCTGCTGCACTTGACCTAAATATGTGTCGTTTTGGGACAATTTCTGAAATGACTCACGCCACTGTTCCTCTTAGAGGACAGTCTCTCTAAAAATCCAGTGCAAGCCCAGTTTGTGGCGAAGAGAACGGTTCCCGCTTGAATACACTGCTGCACTGGGTTTGATAAGGTCAGAAGAAAAGACAGCATTAAACATTGGTCGATTTGGGCTTATTTTTGTTATGCTTACATTGAGAGGACATCTGTGGACCCCTGAGTAATGAGGAAATTAACAGAACACAAGGTTTACGGAAGCTGTGTTGTGGGTCAAAATATACAGTATTTCCATGTACAGTAGTCCACATTATTGAGGCGGCACTCCATTGCAGATAATACATGTAAATAAGTTCCTTTGTTGTGTGACTTCACTAAAACTCATTTACATACAAAGAGGATTATAGGAGATGACAAAATATTGCAGCCAAAATGCAAATCGTCAGAGTTTAAGTCAGATTTCACAGCGATAAAAGAAGAACTTATTAAAAAAAAAAAAAAAAAAAAATGACTTACTGAATCTGAATTTGTTGGATTTGAGGACCACAGCGCTGGAGTGATTTTATAGAAGTACGTCTCGGGCGGTTTGAGGATTTTATTTTATTTTATTTTTTTCTCTCTCTTTTTTTAGAGAGCTGTCCATCACGACACCTACACAACAGTTTTGTGCAGAAAAGCGCACCCTCACACTCACACACTTTCATTTGACCTTCCCCACAGAAAGCTATCACTGCTGTTCATATATTACCACTTTGAATCTTCACACTGGCTGCTCATATATATGCGTGTTTACGAATCTGCGAATGTGCGTTCATGCTGATGCGTGTAAGCGCATACATCGTGTCTATTTTTTTTTTGGAGTCTTTGATGTCTTTTTTCCCAAGACACCGTGGGAGCTCATCCCTTTGTATTTGTTTGTAAGACAGCCGGATGAGTGCGACTGGCAGTCATATATTATAATTTCACAAAGGCTGGGTTTTTACCCCTGGCGCTGGTATGAGAGGTATTGTTGACAGTTGTAGGAGGGAAGATAACTGGGTTAATTAGGGCCAAAAACCTCATTAGTCAGCACAGAGGGGAAGATGTAAAGTTTATCAGTTCCTGTTCCCCCACTTTTGAGGATGGTTTTGGGGTTGGCTCGCAGACAAGTTACAAAGTGGATCCTGTTGAAGAAATTCTAATGAAATGTTGTAATCAACCCCCCCCCGCGTCTCGTTTCCTACCATTGTTTTCCTCAAATGTTTGCGAGATATCACAAAAAGAGCATTTCACAAAACACAAGAATCATTTCAGTTTCCACACTTGAGGTGCCAACAAAGAGGATCTGCTGCGGTGAGCGTTCCAATCACAGATAAGGGGACACACACACACACACCGCAGGAAAATCATGCACAGACACACACACACACACACACACACACACACACATGCAAGCACCTACACACACAGGTGCACACACACACACACACACACAAAAAAGCTCAGGTAGGTGACCGTTACAGAACTGGCATCCTACACCGAGCGAGCAGATGTTTAGAGGCTGAATGCTCTGCTTTGTCCCAGTCTCCAATGAGAACGGCTGCTGAAATTCTCAAGAAAGATCAGGCTTGGGAGTTCCCACATCTCATCAAGCTTAGCACATTCTCCAAAAAAAAAAAAAAGGAGAGTCAGGATTCAACACTGGAGTCCATTCCTATATCTCTGAACAATACGTGTCATTTTGGCACACAAGTTACAGAGACAGATAAATCCATTCATCACAAGTGCAGATTCGTAGAAGAGGCCAATAAAGAAGCTTGTTTTGGATATGTTCTCTTTAGCAAAATCGACTGAGATATTAACTCAACACTGGCAATTTGGATAATTTACCTCAAGTAGTCTGTGAATCAATCACATAATATGAAACCACATGATGTCAAGAATATCAGCAATCACAGCTTCAATGAAAGTACCTCTTTGACTGATTGACACGCTGAACATTTATTTTGTTTCCCCAACGCTGCTCATTTAACAACACTTTAACTGCGGCGTCAGACGGGAAACAAACATTATAACGGACTTTTCTTTTTATTTTATTTTGAATGCATCCTTCTTGATCCTTTGATCATTCAGATAAAACGTGGAAAAAACAAAGAGATATGTAATTCCTCACAGAGGTTCCAAATAGCTGGAGGACATATCATGCCCACACTGTGCATGATGTAACCACCAGTAGTCCTTGTAATAAAAAAATGCCTTTGACTAGGCCCTTTCAGCATTTCATTTACTTTTTTAACCTCGTGCCTGAGGGAAGAACATTTTCAGATATGTTTTAGGTTATGATCATGTTTTCTCTTCTGCTTGGTGTGGATGTTTTCCAACACTGACTCCTGCATTTCAACCAGAATTTATGTTTGAAGAGCTGCTTCCATTCCCTGATTGAACTTATTGTGTGAAGCTGTTTCACTTTATCGGGGGCATACGAGGCTGACAAGACCCTTTCTTGGAGAACTTCATTTTAAAAGCATTTGATAAGTTACACTATATAAGTCAAGTCAAGCTGATTTAATTTTGTAGCTCAACATATTGCCGAGGTGGGCTTTTAAAGTTGTACAGTGGATGACACTCTCCATCCTCAGATACTTGATTTGAGTGAGGAAAAACTCCCTCAGAGAAAACCTCTAGCAGGGGAAAATAATTTAAAGATTACAATGAGAAAATATCTCATCATATCTTAGGTTAATTATAAAATACATGTTTCAAGGGTCGAGGAGGACGGCAACTTTCTTCTCCACCATGCTGATCTGGAAGAGGACAGGCCACAGAATGTATACAGATTTGACCAAGAAAAGTATAGATTTTAGATAGAAGACTTTACCAAGTAAGTGAGCAATGATCCATGAGGGGCCCCTAACAGTACGGATATCACAAGACATCCTCACACCTCAACACCTGAACTGATTGCCAGTGACCCCCAAAATGACGTATATAATCATTTCCAAATCAGTCAGTTTGAAGCGCAATAACATGTACTATGCAACATCTGGTTAGACATTCAAAATAGAGGCTCGGCAGTCAAGTTGGCAATAATGTGTAATTGTAAAGTTTGGTGCGACTTTGAAATATAAAGCTTACTAACAAGCAATTCACATAATATGACTGGCTAATTAACAATGTCAAACAGTCATGGTTGGGTTCAGGCACAAAATGCTCACGTAAGTTAAGTCACGTCACGTCACTGCCGTAACTACCACACGTCATTAAATAACTGGCATAAGTTACATAGGTTAACTTGACTGTTTTGCTCCTGTAATAATGACCACAGCCACTAGAGTTTACCGCCTAACAAGAAATATTAACATGGGTCACGATAAACTGCTCGCACAATCAACCTAAGTGCAAGTTTGTTTTGTTTTTTTTTTTTCTGATGAGGACAGACTGGGTAGTCCACATCCAGCACATTTGCAAGGCACTGAAAGCCAGAAGAGAGTCCAGCAGAGAGGAGTGTGAGTGAAAAGACAGGAGGAGTGGGACAGAGAGAGAGAGAGAGAGAGAGAGAGAGATGCACATAGCTGTAATTGAAAGTAAAAATTGTATGAGGAAAAAAAAAAGAAAACTAAAAAAAAAAAAAAGCAGTATTTACTCAACTGTTGATTCTCAGAGGCTTTTGGTCAAGTAATAATACGTTCAACTTTGCCCATGACGAGAATAATCACAGATGACTCGTTAAGTATTTCTGCCGCTCAAGTATTTGATTTTCAGCGGTGCTTATTAGATATAGCCTGTCATTATGACGGGCAGTGGGCGTAAAAAAATGTTGTAGAGTTTGATCCACTTTTGGCTGTACTTCACTCAGATGGCCATTTGCTTAACAACCTCCTTCCACCGTCGAACTGGCGGAACAAAAAAAAAAAAAGACTTCTGAACGGATCGTTCTCCTCTGAAGAATAACAGGACCTTGTCGTTTAACAGATGAATTACAATCCCTGTGCTCTCCTTGCCTCAAACACGTCAAAGGAAAAATCGTGCATCCCAGGCGAGACTTAGGTGATTGTGGACGGGGACACACGCTGACTGTCAGTTTTACGCCAGAGAGCTGTTCCTCAGCCTAGAGGGCACCGTAACATTTTCAAAGGCGGGGAGAAGTGCTCCGGAAAGCTCACAAGGTTTTCTTTAATTTAACTTTTAATTTTGATTACCTTGGTGCTCTGAGAATATGCCTGGCGGTGTTTTCATGTTTTCACAAAGATCCGGGAGGAGATGGCGAAAAGATTAGAAAAACAAAAACAGTCACTTGATGGCTAAACTCCACACGGATAATTGGTGAAAGACTGCGTTTGCCATGCGATGCCACAGCTTCCATTTAATATACCGTTAATATTCTCGGCATTTCCCTATTCAGGGGACGAACGTCCTCATTACATTCGTGGAGGGGAAAATCTATCCCCCCATCATTTGCACCTCACAGGAAGAAACAGAGCTTTCATTTCATACGGAGGTTCCAAACAGCCTCGGGTTACTGCTGGCCCACGTTGCGCAAAATCATATTTGAGTGGATCCACTGGAGCCCCGGTGCTTGTTTTCTGCCTGAATTGAAAATTCCTTCTTGTTGTATCACCCAACATTTGATTTGCCGTATCTAGATTATGTGAGGGCTTCCTGCCTCGAGGAGGAGCATTTTTAGCGTTGTTTGATGAAAAGCAGTGTTTACGGAAGGGGTTGGAAATACGTGACATAATGCCCTCGTAAAGTGAAAATGGCGTGTATCTGATATCACCCAGGCAGCTGATAACAAAGGCTTAGCGGATGGCTTTGTTCGGGCCGATAATGTGATTATAAGGCTGGCGCAGACCTGTCTGAAAACAATGACTGTTTACTGACAGGACTGTCATAGCAAGTGTGTGACAAAACAAACCAAAACAAGAAAAAAAACAAAAAAAAAGGATGTGAGTCAAAAATGGGGGTTTAGAGGTATTTTAGAATGCAGAGGGAGAACAGAGTGGGATGTTTGAGGAAGAAGAGACAACAGAAGCCAAAGACAAAGGAGGGTGAGAGGAGGAAGCAGAAGAGAGCAAGTGGGCAGCGGGGAACAGAGAGAGCCCGGTGTTTCCCTGCATCAGCTTTTTGGACGACTGCCTGCCGGATGATAGGATTAGAGTGTTTTAATGTGACCTCCTCGCCCTGTTTTGATATTAACACGCCACAGACTCCCCTCCGAGTCAGGTCACCGCGTACACAACACGCACCGTGCACAGCGAGCGCGGCGTTTCCAGCTACCGTCTGGACAAAGTGGATGATTCAGCCAACAAACAGGCACTTGTAGCTGTTTTAGTGCAGCAGGCGCGCCATCGGACGTTATCATACATCACCGGCAGACTCGAACGCGATACTACGCGACGGTGAGTCACATCTTCGGTGTCACTTTTTGTCGAAAACCTCGCGCGGAGCGCTACCCCCGCTCGCCGTGCGGCCCTCCGCTGCTGGAGGAATGGAGAGAACAGTGTGATGCTGGAGTTCGAATAGAGAGCATGGCGGGAGATAACAGAGGAGCCGAGCTGACAGAGGTCCTCCGTCTCAGTGCGAATAAACTATTCAGCACTGCTGGAGTGAGAACAGATTTTGCTGAAGGACTCGCTCACAGTTTAAACTGCATCAACAACAGAGAGAAGTTGTGAGAGTATCTGAGAGATTTTGCTCCATTTCAGTCGGGGGGAACTTTCCTCTCAGGGCTGTGCAGGATCGTGCCACATCCGTGCCTGCATGTTGTGCCATATAGATGATCAAGTGCAATGTGTACATGTCAGAGCTGCCATCCTGAAACTAGACTGCGGCCTGGGCCAGGCAGCAGGACGGCATGCTGGGTTATAGTGGCGATGATGATCTGGCATAATGACTGTTGGACTAAGTTCATCACAGTCTGGACCAGTTGGTGTTGACAGTTGGGATATAAAATATTATTGTGTGTCATTTCGTTTTTAATTTTTATATTTTCATTATCATCTTTGGCCGTCTGATCGGTCTGCGGCCGTTTTAATCAGCGAGATTATACAGAGGTGCGGGGCAGCGATTAATGATTATTTTCATTGTTGATTAAACTGATGGTTATTTTCACAAATCATCTTTTAGCCTGTAAAATCATCACCGTTTGCCAAAGCGATGACTTGAAATTGCTTATGTTCAACAGATAGTCCCCAACCCCATGGCTCTTTATTTACTACTACACAGTGAATGGCAAACAAAAGCAGCAGAGACTCACATTTAAGAAGCTAGAACCAGCACATGTAGATTTTGATCGACTAATCGATTAATCAAGTACACAGCAGGGGTCAGGATCAGGAAACAAAACAGCAAGCCAACTAATAAAGCAATAGGGTGCTATGATCGAGACTTTTATTTATTTATTCGCGTTCTTCAGGTTTCAGCACGGAGCCACGTTCCAGCAGACTTCACCTCACTCTCATAAAGTTGACAAACCTCCACCGTCGCATCCAAATCTAGCGTTCTGCTTTGTTCCTGTGGCTCGTCAGTAGAGAAATGCACACAAACAGTTTCTGATGCATGTCCATTTCTGTTTCGGTACAGTAACGAGGGACTGTAGGAGGTATCTGACTCTAATCACCGTCTACCTGTTGGGCTCCGTTCTGCCTGTCAAGAACTAGACAACATCTGTGTCTGCTGGTGGAAGAAGTTGTTATGTTGCGTGGGGCGTGCTGTGTGGTCTTTGTCTGGATTCAGTCGTTTTTATGGTGGATGCAGGCTGAAATCACAACAATGACAGTGTGAACACTGAAGAGGGGTTTACTTTCAACTCACAACCCTGATTCCAAAAAATAGTGTTAGAACATAGTGTAAAATGTCGACTAAACAGAATGTGATCATTTGCTAATCATAAGAATCACAAGAAATAATGTTGCCTGAGTATGTCTCTTCAAAACCACAGAGAAGTTAAAAGCTAAACATTTCTTTGTGTTTGCTTGGTTTGAATTTTCTATGTCCTTCTCGTGACAACACTGTGCTTATGCTCTGGTTAGATTTACAGACAACCAAACCACCTGTAAATATTAAGGAAAGCCTTGTGATTTGGCTTGAAATAACTTACCTGTTCTGGTTGTCACAAAAACTGCAACAGAAAAAAAAAAAAACAAAAAAAAAAAACGACTTTAGTATCAGGCTGCAGTCGCCTGTTTCGCAGCCTTGTTAACTTGTAATAACGCCACCACCCCCCTCCATCTGCTGATGTGAAAGTCAGCCAATTTCAGCATTTAATGCAAATGTGATGTTTGGTACAGATATCAGCCTTGGATGTATCGGTGCTTTGCAGATTTGTTAACTGCTAACACTATATCCTAGAGTGTGGGCAGTGTTTTATTAACATTTAAAACATGTAACAGTACCGAGAGAAAATATTCAGTGTTTGACCTCATCTGCTGTGAAACAGATTTTGTTATATTATATTTATTTTATATTTTTATATAGATATATTCTTCTGAAGGTAATGCAACATGTAGCAAGTGCAGCTTACAGACTGGGCCAGTTGTGGAATGATCCAGAAACACATTCCACAGGTAAACAAGGCTAATAAGGGATATCGCCTGGAGAGCATTGTTGGGTATGAAAGGGATGTGAGAGAGTTTCACCACATTGTGAAACACGTGATTATATGAAGGATATCACTACATGGACTCTTGCACACTTCGCAAAACTGTGGTTGGTAAACACAGATCGTCTACGAATGATTGCATTCTTTTTTCATTGTGATTTACACAGCGTCCAGACACTTCCAAGCCTTTAGCTTACCTCACGTGAAAACACCACATAGCTTTGAGAAAAAAGAAAAAAAAAAAAATGTGAAAAACCCTATTAAAGACAAAATAATCTCAGATTAAGACTTTTGCTCCACCTGTCGGTTTACACGTCTTATAGAGGACTTCTGAGCATGTGGGGGGGAACAAAACTCCAGAGGGAGCTGTGTGAAGCTGAATAAACAGTTACTGTAAAGTTTTGTTACGTAAGCGGAATCTGCTGTTGCTCTCTCTGTTAGCCAAGTGGAGCCAGACACTGAGGTGAGGCGGATTAAGTCACAGCCTTTGGACTGTCACAGAAAATCCGACCTGAAGTCCACAGACCAGCAGCATCAAACAAATCATCCACAGGCTCGTCCAGGCAGCAGAGAGACACGGGGAAGGTCTCATTTTTCAATACACGTTCCAACTGCTCGCATATGGCCAATAAAACAAGTGATTAATACATGCAAATTGCTACAAATTGTTACATAGAGCCCCTTTAAAGGAGCCATTCATAAAACTTTGAAAAAGGTTTTGCATCGACATATCGTTTAATTAATGGTACGGTAAAAACTAAAGACCTTTATACACACAGAAATGCACACACACACACACTCTCCCACACACTCCGAGGTCAGGCGGACTGACTCTGCGGCGCGATGACAGCGACGTCTGACTGAAATCAATTTCCAAAGTGCCAGCTCATCTCCTCTTATTAAAACTCTTAATTTAAAGTCCTCCCCGCATGTTTAAACTTTCAATAATCAGCCTTTGTCTCCGTCTCTTTGTCTGGATGAATGTATAATCGCATTCCGTGTTACATTTTGAATCTGTCGCTGCTCTCTCTGTCCACCTCCAGCTGCTGCACGGCCTTCCCGCGCTGTCTGTTTGTTTTGTCTGGGAGTAATGATTTCTGAAACCCACACACATGTGCACACACCCACACAGACGGTCATATGGCTGAGTTAACTTGACAGATTGTCATCGGAATACCGTAATGGGACTCAAAACACACACCAACACACACACCAACACACACACACACAGCAAAGGAGTGTGTCACTGCGGGGGAGATGATTGACGGGGCTCGAGATGGTGATGGAGAATAATGTGAGCCCTGGACAACATCCGAACAGCATGGAGTCTGATGAAACCCAGCAACCGCTCCCCTTTTATTTCAGCAAAGAAAGTACGTCTGTGTGCGTGCATGTGTGTGTGTGTGTGTGTGTGTGTGTGTGTGTGTGTGTGTGAGTGTGTTTCTTTACTTCACTCCCCCAACGCTCAATAGATGGGTTGCAGCGTTACAGCGAAGCAAGTCCTGAAAGTATGAGTGCAGTTTATGGGAAACAGCAGAGGAGTAATTACTCGCTGAGTTAAGACGATGAATTCACAATTACAATCACAAATTTGAGAATCAACAATGAAAAATCGTCGCAGCGGTTGAGAAGCAGCCCAGGCGAGTCTCTTATATCATCATATCTCTGTGAAGTGAGGCTGCGACTGAAATGTGTAACTTCACTCCACTTATCGAGCCCGCGACAAACTTTCTTCGCCCAAATTAAATTTCCGTCTCGCACATGAAGATCTGAGCTCGCAGGGAACGATGACTCGTAACAAATGCAAACGACTGTTTCCTAACAAATTTGAGCTACACTGCTCCGTCTCCAGGGCCAGATGGATTCATGATTCACGCATGTCAAAATGCATTTAACTTTTTAAGCGCTGTGATTTTCTTTCACGCAATGACTTATTTCCTCACTAGCCTCAGAGGAAGCTGGTTTACACACAAGACTAAAATAGTGAGACAAAACTAAAAATATTTCAGTTAGATAAAAAATGTAAATGGTAAAGGATCACATTTAATGCAACATGTTTCTGTCATTTGGAGTGAATACATTATATAGGATAGGAAAACACATTGGAAATGTGTTACTTTTATTTATGTATAATATTTGAATAATGAACTAGTGAACCTTTGGCTGTATGTACACCCTGCAGGCCAATCTGTATCGTCTTTCAAATGTGCTCTCAGGCTAGTGATCAGGTCTGATTTCCGGTGTCCAGACTTAACCAACATATCTGCATGGGCTGCTATGGTAACAACGGAGGCGGCAGTGCTGGTGACGCGGCCTTCTGACGCGAAAGTGCGATTGATAATCTCACGCTCTGGACCAAACAGTCACTGGTCAAGTTGTGGAGCCGGCAGTTTATCTCAGAATCCATGCATTAAAAAAAAAAAAAAAAAAAGCTCATGTGTTTGTTTTGGTTTGTCTTTATGCTGTCCAGACTTCCTAAAAAGCTGTCTGGATACAATCTGGAGACGGAAAAAATAAGGAATTTGGGCTTGTGGTCTCAACATAGCCTTTATGTTTATGCCGATCACTTTATGGTTCAAGTATTGGTCTGCATTTATTTCATTAATGTAATATGTATGCTGTAAATACACTCAAAGTCACTGTAGGGAAATCAATCTTTGAACTGCCACTAATAATTACATTTATCAATGATGAATCCTTAAATATTTATTTTCATTTTCTTGCAATAATCTATACATATACAAAGTATAAAGTACACCATTTCCAAATGAAAGAAACATGCACATCTCGATGTTCACACCATGTACACTTTTTTTAATTCCAACTATCTAAATTACTTATCTTTCTCTTGGAGTTTAAAATATGCATTTTTTAAAGTTTTACCATAGGGTTCATTCTTGTTTGGACTGGATTAGCCTGACAGAGAAAGACGGTAATTAAAATGGGTTATTAGAGTCAGTCTAATAATATTGATTAACAGTGTGCAAATCATGTACTCTGACTCTCCCAGCATGCACCAGGGCGTCAAACTCATTGACTCTGATATCTTGCATTCTCTATTTAGCTCTACATCCTGTTCTGCAATGTTTCTCCTGTTTCCACACAACCACTCTTTCCATTTTGACTGATGGTTGAGTGCCCAATTTGTGACGCTCTCCCCAATTTGAGCACTCAGAGTGCTGCGGATCAAAACGAGACTCTGGGGACCGGTGGCTGTAGCCCCGGCTCTTCCTGTCCACATAATGAATCGTCTTTGATGAAGATACTAAACCCCAATTTGCTCGCGATGAGTAGATGGGGTGCTTTTATGGGATGGTAATATGAAAATACGACGCCGTCATATTTTACATGGCAACAACTCAAAAAGACGATGACCTTTTTCAAGAAGAGTGAATCCCTACCTCGGTGTTTAAAAGTTTAGTCAAGGTTATTTTTATGTAGTGTAAGGTGACTCACAGTTACTCAGTTAATGAATGATTTTTTAGATGGTGTGTTAATGAGTACTCACAAGCGTAAGTAGGCGAATGTTCATATTAAGCAGGGGTCCACGGTGTCAGATATGACTCATACTGATCTTTTGCTCAGTCCATTCTTAATTAAAAGCTCTGTTTTCACTGTCAGCCTTCCCCGGTTGTTGCCTCTCGTCTTTGTCTCTCTCGCTTAACAACAAAAGCAGATTTTTAATTGGCCCAATTGCGTCACATGAGTCATTCAGGTGGTCGGGAGTGTCCTCGGCCACTAGTGCCGTAAAATCTACTGAAGCCATGCCACTTAAAATAGAAACGCTTGAATGCTAAGAAAAAAAAAAATAAATAAAAATGGATCAGTTACGGGACCGGGTCCAGATAGGATGGCATCTGGCTCCAGAAGAGAGATGGCAGGTTTAACAAAGGGGGACGTATTTGGGTCTTTTTGCTAAAGAGGAGGATGGATTCCCCTCTTTTGTCCCCCCTCAAATCACCTACTAGTTATAACTCTTTTTAATTGGAAATAGTATCAAATCCTCACATTTGAAGAGCTGCAGCATTTTTTTTTTCTTTTTTTTTATCCCGTGATTAAATTATTAAAATGGTCATTTCATTTTGAACCTCGCTGAAAATTAATTGCCTGTCAATACACAAACGATGAATCATTTCCACACAAATTGACTGTGGAGTTAATTGAAGTCTCGGCACGCGTGTGTAATTAAACCCCCCTAAAACAATTAAAAATGCAAGCGTTTGTGTCATGCTACCTGATGCCGGTGTTTGTATGTGTCCTCATCTGTATGCCTGTGTTTTTTCCTGTAGGTGCTCCGGGGGCGTTGAGGTGATGCAGGTCCCCCGGTCATCCCAGTGGAGGAGCCAGCTAACGACGAGCGGCTTTGGCTGCTGAACGCCCCGCCCACCATCACCACCCTCACCCCTCCGTTGCTCCCTCCATCTCTGATGGCTCTATGGGGCGTCATCAGCCTCAGCCTTCACTGCTGGGTGTGTTTACGGTCTGCGGTAATAGCAGCAGCAACAGCCAGCCTCCCCAATGACAAGCCCGGGGGCCCCCTGGACTGGCTCCTGTCTGATAAAGGGCCTTTCCACCACTCCCCGGAGTACATCGACTTTGTGGAGAAGAACCGGCAAGGCTTCTCCACCAGATACAAAATATACAGGTGAGTCATGACTGCAGGATGAAGAGGCACTTTAGACTGTATCTACTACCTCTATATCACTACTGCTATTATATGCATGACAAATCCACCTGCAGCCACAGTCAGTCAGCCTCCGAGATTGTCCTTGAAACATTAGCTCCGTGTAAATAAAGGCCACACACCATTATGTGCATGTGCTCATAAATCACAAGTCGCACATTTTGCCCTTCACTACAGTATCTAACCAAAAAGGTATGGGAGGTAGCATGCTACTCTGATAGCCCGTTATCACTCTGCATTAAATATCGCAGCTTAGTCAGTGGCCCAATGCTTCAAACTGTGATATAGCTATCCCTCTTGTGTCATTTCTGGCGGTGCCTCTTGAAACAACCGCCTAGATGAATATTGGCAAACAGATTTTAGAGAATGGAACACTTCCTAAAACATCAAACTGTCCCTTTAAATGTAGTCAGCACAGCCATTACACAGAATATAGTTGACAAGCAAAAGCTGAAGATCGATTGCTATAATTATTATTTCCAAGGATGTTGTTTTCAGCCGTGTCCATTTGCTGGTTGGTTGGATTGTCAGCAGAATTACACACAAACTACTGACCAGACTTCCAGGAAACCCAGATGGAGGATTGGTCATGGCCCAAAATAGACCCCATTAACTTTTAGTATGGATCCAGACAAAGGGACAGATGCAAGAATTTTTTTCCTTTTTTTTTCCCTCACTTTCTTTAACACACCATGACAACGAGTAAGACCCCCCTTCAAGAGATCAAGTTTGCAGACCGCTAGTTTACGTAGTTTTAGCAACCTCAGAAAAGACCGCATGATAACAGTACATTGCAGTATACACCGCCACCAACAAACCAGCATCAAAAAGCCACAAATAATGCTCAGAACGGCACCAAACTTCAGAAGCTCAGTAATCGTCTCGCAGGGCTTCCCCTACAACAGGAATCTGTGGCAGGAGAGGGGTGAGTTGTGTTCACTTAACAATAGCAATCTGGCTAATCTAGCTGCTGTTTGGTGCCTCGATCTATGTGCTGAGACCCTATTTGTACTGTTGCTGAAGTTTGGTGCTGTTCTGAGCATTATTTGTGGCTTTTTGATGGCGGTTTCTTTGGGCGTATACTGCAGTGTATTGTTATCGTGCAGTCATTTCTGAGGTTGCTAAAACTACGTAAACTAGCAGTCTGCAAACATGATCTCCGAGGGGGGATCTTACTCTGTGTCACGGTGTGTTAGACCATGGATTAAATTTACACCGGAATATCCCTTTAACTTATCAGCTAACAGTTTTGATATTGGATTGGGTTTGACTCAATCAAAGTGGACTGCCATGGCAGAGGTATGCACTCTACTGGGTGCAATTCTGGTTCAACTGCAGTTCCACAAGCATTACTCTCATCACGTGTATGTCTACAGTATATGGTGGTTTGGGGGGTAAAGATTCTATATATAAGAGCTTTTGAAGTATAAATCCGATGATTAAGCATCCTGCTTTAATGCTGGAAGACAGACCTCCTGCGTGTTTTCATTAATACTGAATGTTTCCTGCAAACCTGTTCACAGTCAGCCGTGTTTTAGATGTCCTTTCCTACCAGTCCTTCCTTGACCCCTATTGAGGCACTCTAGTGAAAATTATACTGCTTGCAATGAAATGCACTGCAGTCAGATCAGGTGAGGTTGAGTTAAGAAGTCGAGAGGAGAAAGGAAAGAAAGGAACTTTCATCGGCCTCTGTTGAATTAACTTGCAAATCTGCACATCTGTTCTAATGCGCTGGCTGAGGAGCAGATTAAAGTCGAGGAAGAGGTCATTCAAGGGCATTTCAGCATGTATGTGATAGGGTCATCTGAGCACACTGAGCTGTAGTGTGACGGCAGTGTTCACAGCTGCGGCTGCAGAGGGTTTTTATGAGCGGCACATTCTGCCTCTGCCTGCAAACTGTTTTATTGTAACATCAAAATGATGTAAGGGAGAAAGTGCAACGCGACTGCATATCTTATAGTAGCGCACACAACGGACAGTGCGCTTTAGGAAAACAATAGTCAGGGTTATCGAGCAGACTGCATTATTTTCCCCCGCGTTGTCATGCAGAAAAGGCTTCATGTAATAATAAGAACAGCCAATGTTCGCAGACAAAGTGGGGATGTATTTCATGTGGGCGTGTTGCCATCAGCCGGCTGTAAATCACCTTCTGCTGCCTTCCAAACCCCTCGGGGGAGTCACCTGATCAGGTGGTCAACTGAAATATGTTGATTAGCGGCGGGGGAAAAAATGATGATTTGTCATGACAGCAACACAGTCTGAGGTATCGGCATGCGACCGAATTAGTGGAGATTGTGTCATGAATCATATCCTTCGTCATTTAGGAGGATGTTGTCTGGGCTTCTGGAAATAGATGGACAGGGTTCCTGACATCTATGGATCGGAGCGGGGATACTTTATGGCTTTGGTGAAACGGTTGCTGCATTAGAGCTTTTTAATATTTCCTTCTCTGGCAAAAGGCAGCGATCCGTCGGAGTGGAGCTGCATGGGCGGCAAGATTAATAGTCTTATCATGTGGCCAAGTGATTAGTGAGCTCTTAGTACTTATTACTCTGCATTATCACAGAATCCCCTGAGAGGCTTCTGTCAGCTGCAAGGTTGTGTTTGAAGCCCTCTAGATTACCACAATGCGGCATTGATTAATAGTGATGATATTAAAAGGAAAAACTAACCTAAAAAGTAAATAGCCGGTAAATCTTCCCAAATTGAAATTCACTTGGATTCGATCCCATTCGATTTCAGAGAGTAATGTGAAACCCAAGACGGGAGGGATACAGCTGTGGCTGAGCTTCTGGATTTCTTGTTTTGGCAAATGACAGCTCTCTCTTTCAGTGCCGGTGTTGGTGGAGTAAAATGACAATGACAATTTTGGGAGCACACACCTGGAGCTGGCTCATGAAAAATTCAGCAGGGTTCTGTTATTAAAGAAAGTGGGCCCTCTGCAATATTCTCTCTCAAGAGAGCCACATTTCATAGCTGAGCTCCTGCTGTGTAAAATAGGTCCTTACGTTTTCTAAAATCAGGCGCCGACCGTCGCGTATCAGCGGGAGGAGCAAGTCATGTTACGTGGCGTCGATTCACCTTTCTGCCTCGTAAAAAGCAAACTGAACCCCTCAACACAGGCAGCGGGCAGTGAGCAGCCCTGTTACAGGCTGATGTCTCCTTTCGGGCTGTTACATTTGAATAATTGCGATCATCAGAGGTTAAACAGATTTTAAATCTTTTGATACTATTGCAACATGATACCTGAGCTTCAATACTGATATCAAAATTAATTATGTTAGATAACTTTGATTAAAGAATGGATAAACAAGACTAACGATAATGTTGATTATTTTTTGTGAGTGACCTGGGGAAGAAAGGATACTCTGGAAGATGTGACACATTACATTAAAGTATCTGATGAACCTTGATACATGTAGTAACACAGTGCAGTACTGCCACTTCTGAATGTCACACATCGGTCTGTGACTGTTCAAGCCACTACGGAATACTCTGTGGAATCATGCATGCCTAAGTCACGTTGCATTTGATGGGAGAATATGGGGAGCTGGGTGTATCGTGGCGCCAGTGCATTTCTGGTATGAGATACAGTGAAGGTTAAGATGCTGGGGGAACAGACTGTGACCTCGGTTGTCTGGAAGGCAGTACCTTATCTCTACAGGTGCCCCAAAACAACTCTACCTCCGGCGTGAGCAGAGCAGAGTATAAAGACAAATTCATTACTGTGAACTTATGAGACTAAACGTATGAAAACTCCTTTATGAATAAAAACAGGAATTTCGATGCTTGACAGTTTTTTATTCACTCGATGATCTATTTATTTTTTGCTAGAATTTGATGTAACATGAACCAGGCTGTAGCTCTCCAGACAAATCAGGACTCAGCTGTTCCACTTTCTTTAATTACCCAAGTAATTGTCTATTAATGTAAATTAGCTTGGTTATCAGCTGCCTTGAATTACTATTTGAGTTTTGGGTTTTTCTATGATGTTAGCAAGCTAACTGCTGGGTGCTAATCAAAGGTAAGCAAAATTTGACAGGGAAATTAAACTGTTTCCTTTTCACATATACCTATATCATTATCACCAGGGCATGCCTTTTGAATACATTTACACACAGTAGCGACACGCATACATACCTGTGAGGCAAAAAGGCGTTAGTATAACTAAAACGCTAGCTGAGCTAGAAGCGGCACAAAAAACACAGTTGCCAACATATATTTAGTTGGCTTCAAATGCGACGTGACGTTCACAGAGTTTCTCTTGACTGTCTATCAGTATTACAACATTGCCCAAGCTGGGAGTAGCCAAGCAACATGCTAATGCCTAATTCAACAACCTGACCCACAAACTAAAGAGTAAAACAACATAAAACGGTCAAATTTACAGTTTACAAGTCTGAAGTCAGATCACGAACATCCAGCATTAATCTATTTATGAGCTTGTACAGTTACTGGCCATCATTGATAATGCGGTCTGTAGTAAAATCCACACATCCTTGAACTTGTGAGGTTAAGATAAACATAAACACAAACACACACACTCACTCATATAACAAAGTCTGTAATATTTCCATCAAAGATTAATCCACTGGGTCTCGACATCGTCAGGTGGGAGTAGATGAAGACTTTTGTCTTGATTCTTGCAGCCAACAACAGAGCAGCTCCCGTGCTAAACTTACTGGCCCTGGTCTTGTTAAAAATATCCCATGGTTTCATGCTTACACATGTTGCAACGCTGTGGTCCCCTTTTAAAATATTGCTGGTCTTTGCCTCCAACAGAAGAACAGCCATGCTTAACTCTTATTCAACAACAGATTTTGCTAGCACTAATACATATTTTGGCAGCCTTTCGGAGCAGTAGCTCTGATTTCCAATTGTATTATTATTCTAGGTATATATATATATATATATATATATATATATATATATATATATATATATATATATATATATATATATATATATATATATATATATACTGTATATGCCCAAGCATTGAAAAAGTGGGTTTTCATAAGATGTCCCCTTTAATGGTTTGACCTTTTTCCCACCATGAAAACTTCACCACCACTGGAATCCACTTTCATTCACAGACCATAGCTGCTGTTCTGCTGAAAACCTTTTAACGTCTAGTCACCTTTCAAGCCTACATTCTATTTGACTTTAAAAGGATTTGCGTCCCTCCTGGTCGCTTAAGGTCGAAACGAGATTCAAAGTGTTGAACTGGACTATGGCCATCGTTTCTGTGACAAGCTCCGCGGCAAAGTTGCTGAAGCTGCTGTCAACGCTGCTGTTGAAATCATCAACAGTGAGTAATTGCTTCATACTTGAAGTGAAGGACACCCAGTTGGTTCAGAAGGGAGTTAATTACAGTAGATCGTGTCAGTGTGTCAATAAGCATCACTGCGCATCAAAACATAATAAATTAAAACAATGGGACACTAATAATTGTCGGCAATTAGTCTTTTCTTGCAAACCGGGGGACGCAAGACACGCCCACACTTGGAGTTTAACTTGATCAGAAGCTCACTGTTTGGTGTACTTCAAGCTCAATGAACAGCAGATTTCTAAAACCACGGGGGAGTCTGCAGGTGCTCTGAAGAGGGCTGAGGTGAGTGTTTTAGTGCAGACTCCCCCAGCACTGCTTCTCATCATCCCACTGTTACATTCTTACTGATGTTGTTTGTCTCGTCGTTTCGCCTGAAATTCCCTCAGAGGTTTTGGCAACCCCAAGTTCCTCCTCATGGTAAATAGACTGCGTGAAGAAGAGCAATAAATAGTAGCTTTCCACCCCAAAGACACTGCTCCTCACTGACTTCTTAAAATATCAGCAAAGTCTTGGTCTCATTTAATGAAGTCATAGGAGACACAAGATTAGACGGTCTACCCCAAATTAGCCACATTAACTGCTCACTTTTTACTTTAGTTCTCACTTTAACTCAATTTGTTAATGCTGCAGGCAACTAAAGTCAGACATTTGTCACTGTGGTCGAGCTCCCTCTCTTAACTTTGATTCGATAAAGATCATACAAGTGTAAAAAGAGATGATGATTGCACTGCAAACAAAGGAAAGTGTCATTGCAGTTTCCCTTTATATCCCCATTTTAGGTTTTTAGCCACGCTAGCAGCATTGATGGATGATGGTGTGAGTCTGTTACTTTGATCCAGACTGAAATATCTCTACAAGTACTCCACTCCATGGATTGCCATGAAGTTGTATTCAGTTATTGTCCTCAGAGGATAAACCCTACTCTAAATTATATCCTGATACTAACATCCCTGCAGGATGAGTCGGGAAAACTAACCAGATATGAGTTGGATTAAAGATAGAATATGTTACATTTTCACAATAAAATATCCAAAAACAACTAGAAATTTAGTTCCCAAATGATGTGTTCATGATGTTCACACCAAGAGAAATACATAATTTCATTTCAGTAACAGTGCACTCCATTTAGTCGTCTGTTGCTATACATTTTGGGGAAACATCAGATTGTAAGTCAGGGAGTGAAGAAGGAAGGCACAGAAATGGACTAATCATAACATGAATGAAGGTTGAATGCCTTACCTCATCTGTGAACATTGCTGTCTGAGTCAGAAACATTTTCATCCGAAATGGTGGTTTTTTACCAATAACGGACAGCAACTCCCATGAGCCCATGCAGCACAACATCATAAAACTATATTTTTGCATTTGCGTGCAGCGTGTGCATTTAACTCTCTGTAGAGTCGGTCATCGGGTCACAATACTTATTTCAGACTCTGACGTACTTTGTGTTGAGGGCTACCGAGCATATGCTAGCATGCTAACACACTAAACTAAGATAGCGAACAAACCTGCTAAAACATCTCAGTGTTGTGATGAGTTCAAACAAAACCACTTCTCTGCCTAGATATAGTATTACTAACTAAAGTTTGATAACTATCAATCATCATCAATCATAATGATGATCATTACAAAGTGTTACCTACATTTTTCATGAGCTACTTTTGCTATTTTTTTGCTCAGTCTGACTGCTGACAATATTTAGACAGTTGATAAAGTCTTGCGAGGAAGAGCTGTGTAATGTTATTGTTATATTATTAATTACAGTTTTACAGCAGGAAAAGGTAAAAGGACATGAAAGTCTCTCATGCCAACATTTCATGGTCTCAGCAGTTTTGGTGCTGAATACTACACATTGTGTTACTTAACAAAACTGTCATTGTCCATTGCTCAGATTCAACAATAGTAACCTGGCAGATACATCTTAAGCTTGTGTTTGTTGTAAATTATTATTTGTGGGAGTCAACTTAAAACGAGAAAAGATTGGATTGAAAGTGGCGATTATTATTCTATCTGGTCTTTCTCATGTGTGGTCCGGATCTATGGTAATCTGTCTTTGCCTGTATTTATTAAAATTAAGCAGACTCTGTGCTCCGAGCTACCTCAGCAATGATGGATTAATGGATTCACTCCAAGTCATCCCTCTATTCAATTTCCTGCCTCTTACTGTTTGAATTTGAAAAAAAAAAATGTAACTAAAGGAAATGAAAGAGGGTTTCTGCTTTATGTGGATGTGTGAGTGTGTGTTTTGGCGAGTCACTGGAGAGCATTCCCATTGCTTCCATTGCAAACACAATGTGGGCCTTCCGCCTTAGCCACCTGTCCTCAGGAAACACTGCCAAGGGAAAGCTGCCATAGCCACCGGGGTGAAGGCAGGACTGTTGACATGTATTTGGCCGCGTTCTGAACACATTGCATTTGGATAATGCATGTGATTATTTTTTATGGGATAGGATTTCATTATAAATATTATTTGACTGTGGAAAATTCACTATACTCATTAAATGTTATTAAACTGCTTAAACATTAGGCTGCCTGCCAGCAAATGAATGTGGATACAAGAAATATGAGAGCACGGAGGCAGAAAAATGATTTCCTCTCCTTGGGTAACAGTAGCAATACACTAATCTAAAAATCCTTTAATCTAAATTATTACAAGTTCTGCATCAAACCCCTATTGAAGTGTTGTCAGCTATGTGCACTTAAAGTGTCAAAAGTCAACATACTTTATGTGCAGAAAATATTTTTTTCAGTGCACATTTGATACACAGAGATCATTAGATTGTTACCAATGCAAAATTGCACATGCAGCAGTTTACCTTTGTACCTGCTATTGTAAGTATAGTCCTGTGGTTCCTAACGAAGGGGCTGGCCCCTGTCCAGAAGTCTGGAGGTTTGTGACATGATTGATACTGTCTGAAAGAAGAAAAATACATATGTATTTATATTTATATTTTTTAAACACTCTTGTGAAAATTGGGTAGTAGGCATCTATTTGGACCTTGATAAACACATCATCACATCATGACTGAATAGGTTGGTTGTAGATGGCTCCCAAATTGATATATATGGCCCAAATGAATCACGTGCTGACATTTGTGACTGCTCCCACAACCACACAAAAATATTTGACATTTGTCCGATGGCGGTTGGAGAGCACCAGCGATGGGTGGAGTGGTCCAGATGTCATTGTTCTGCAATTATTGTTGCAAACCAATTGCAGTTTGGTAAGGTTCAGGCAACAAAACCTGGTAAGGGAATAAAAAGAGATCATGGTTTGGGTCGAACTGAGTAATGTATGTAGTGTGATGTAATGTAAAAGATAGTTAATAGTCACAAACGTCTATTAGTTTTATTTTTCTGGGTAAAAATCCTGCGCTTGTTTGTTCCATCCTCCACATCTGCAGACAGTGTTGCACACCTGATTTAACTAGAGGTCGATTCCCAGCAAACCAAAAGGCGCAGTAATGGATTGGTAACTTGGTAAATGGACTTGCATTTATGTAACACTTTTCCAGTCTACTGACCACTTAAGGCACTTAACTGAAGCAGGTTGTACTAAGCTGTCTGCACAGACCTATAGAGCTGTTAATGCTTGGGAGGACAGGCGGACCTTAACAGTTAAATGTGATGATGTGTAATATTCTATTTTTTGATGAGCTTACAATATGTTTATTAGTAACGAGCTATGAAATGAATTCAGTAAAGAAAAGGAAAATGTGTTCATCTGATAGGCGCTGGAATAGTAGTATATGGTGCATGTGGCATAAAATAGAAATACTCTAGTGCCAAAAGATTTGACTTGTAGGACCCATATTATACTTTATTCAAAATGCATTGCCCTGAACCCATGTGTGGTCCTGAATTTCAGCTTTCTAGAAGTTGCTCAAGTGAGCTCTACTGAAAGCAGGCTGTTTCTGTGCCTGCACCTTTAAATGCTAATGAGCTCCATCTGTCAACACCTGTCTTGCCTGCTACATGCCCCTGTCAGGGAGAGCATGCCACTTACACCAGCAGTAGCATGCGCTAATGTTTATGGTGGATGTATATATATATGTATCGCTGTGGCTCGCGGAGATGCTGTCATTCAACCATACCAGTTTGACCCAGAATTGGACCCAGAAAGAGAGGCTCCTGAAGAAGTACAGACTATGTGGCTGCAGCAGGACGTTTCAGAATGGTTAGTGCGTCTGAATAACGTTAGTTTGTTTGTGTTGTTACAGTTACTACCATGTAGCTAATGGCTAACAGCTAGCAAAAGCTGTGTTTGTCTCCAACACAGTCTCCAAACTCAGGCACACTGTTCGCGCCGTCTCTGTCTCCAGTCTGCACATGTTTCCAGACTTTTCACTGTGACAACCAAACTCCCTTGTAATATTATTAACATTAAACTTGCTTCAAACGCCATCGCATAGCGGACCAAAGCAGAGCTAGCTAGGCAACTGTAAATACTATCAAACTGCTGGCAACACTCACCTGTGGCTCAGGTGCAGTTGCTGGGTCCGGTATGGTTGAGACTGATCCTTTTATGAGGGTCAGCGTCGAGGCAAAGCCAGCTTTGGACTAAACCCTCGTATCAACCCTCGTAGCAATTAGCACACACACACAAGCTAACATGAACTGCAGCCGGCACGTTGTCATTAAAAATAAAATGCAACCACTGTCTCTCCTGTTGACAGAACACAGACGGAGGACAGAATATGGGCACTTATGTAGATTTTTATAACCAACAACAGAGCTATTTGCGTGTCTGACTCTGAGTGCCGACATTGCAAAACACTGCTGTCTTACCGCTGGACACACCAAACTTGACCTCATGGATGAGCGCCTCCCTTTCGGATATCTTCTATCACCACGCAGAGGAGGTCAGCTTATGAAAATGACTCCTGACGTTACATAACGAAAGGAGCTGAATCTGAACAGCTTGTAAGAGCGCTGTATTATAGGAAAATGAAAATTCAGTTATTATCCACTCACCCACATGTCCATAGAAAGCCATGTGATGTGTCATAGTCCATGGAAAAAAAAAAAAAAAATGTTCACAGCAAAACGGCATTACCAAATTCTTTTAAACAACTGAATTAGCTGGTCTGAAGTTGGTGCATGAGCTTGACCCCATTCGTTTTTGGGTGAACTGTTCCTATGAGTAAAGTATTCGAGTTCCTTTTTGCCACTGCAGATATTTGGAACTGGCCAGGAAAAAGAGGGGTCTCTTTAAATCTGGAGGAAATTCGACAACTCAAACAACTTGGCCGTGACAGGGTCCACAGAGTTAAACTGATGAAAGTGATGTACCTTGGCGAAAAAGGAGCACTGAAATTGATAATAATAATGACTTAGCTGGTTGTAGGGAGGATTGCAGGCCCCAAAAATGAACTCCATGGTGAAACCCATTTCATTTCCTCCTCTCCCCGCAGGACGAACCATTTGGCCTATCGGGGGTTTAAGATAAGACAGGGCTAGCTTATCACAGTCAACGATAACTGAAGAAACGAATGACGGAGGGGATTCGCAAATACTCTACCTGTTCTCTGCCCCCCCTCCCCCTCCACTGTGTATTCCTCTTTTTCCTCAGAACGTGCTGCGGCTTTGAACTAGCGCTCTCGCGCTTGCAAAGTGGAACTCGGGCGACACAGTGTCCCATTTGAAGAGGTCATTTATTTGTATGGCATGAAATGAGGTGAAGATTAATAGCTACACTAGATATATCTGAGCAAGAGATTAGTCACAGCCTTTGTCTGAATACTACAGTGTCAGCAAAAAGGTCAGCGGGTACCACATATCCATTTAACATCATTATGTTTACTGCGCACACACACGGCCTACAGTTTCTGCTTAATATAGTGTGAATCAGTGTCTTGTTTCGCGATTATGTGATGGCAACTGAAATCGATGCGTGTCGCAGGATCTTTGCCACCAGCTCGCTCGAACTTTCGCGAGCAGCAGTTTGGATTCGGGGGGAATTTACACTTTGCATCATTCAAACATCTGGGTGTTTGCGCTTTCCTCATTACTCCTGGTTTAATGTGATATATACCCTTTCAAAAGGCCACACTCTCTCCATCCATCACGAGCAGCCAAGGTTGTTCAACCCGTTCTGATTACAGCAGTCAAGCTCGTGTTTTTGGAGAAAGAAAAGTGCAGCACTTGAGTGATAGAGCAGCGCAGTTTGCGTGAATCCACGGAGCATTTATTTACCGCCACGTAATGAAATGTTGCGAAAATAATCCCTCAGCCAAGACAATGACTTAGGTGCATTTCTACACGGCTGCTTTGTGATTTTGATGTTCAAAGCTATCCTTTTGTTGCTCTCTGAAAAGCATCGGGATGTGGCCCATCCGAAAAAACAAAAAAAAAATGTTCTTTTTTTTTTTTCAAATGAACAGTGTGCTCTGTAAAAAAAGGCAGACGGCTCTTTGAGGGGCATTTTTCCCGTTTCTTTCTTCTCGTATGAACGCGATTATGTGAGTAAATTGGGGGCAGAGCCAGGCGGATTGCAAAAAAAAAAAAAAACTCCTGCAGCCTCCCCGAGAAATTTCAAAGTAATCACGACCGATCTGTTATAATTACAGCTGTGATATCTGTCTGTGACTTCATAACAGTCTCTTTATGCATTCATTGACGTGCAGATCTGTGACGGTGGGAGAGTGCTTGCAAAAAATAAATACAATCTCGCCCATGGCCTAATAATCAGAGTCACGCTTTTTTTTTTTTCAAACATCAAAGATAGTTACGGTCTTCAAACAGTGTCTTGATTTTGAAAGTACATATTTAATTAGTCCTAGTTACAGACTTTGAAATAGGTTAACAATCTGCAGGTGGTTTTTTTCTTACATTTCCCTGTTTAGCTCTTTTCCGTCGACACCATTTTGATTTAAAATTAATACCAACCCACACATAATTAACCTCTCTTTATCTGAGTTGTTCTTACTTTCTCTGTCCGCTTGTGAAACAATGGATGAGCCCCGCTACTCTGATGATTACATGCTTGAGGTCTATGGGGGAACACACCCTTTGCTAACAAATGATTTAATGAACACTTGTTTTGTTTCTTTACATATTGAAAAATAAAAAAAAAAAATACTTCATTTGGGAACTCAAATGAACCAAAAACTTTTGATTGATTGAGCAGATTAAAAAAAAAAAAAAAAAAAAAAAAAAAAAAGATCCATGAATCTGTTTCAGGAAGTCAGAAAGTAAAAGAACACGGTGCAGAAATCTGTGGAGTTCTCCTCATCTCCATTCCTCAGAGGTCGTGGCCTTTTCTCTGATGTGCCTGTGGGCCACACTGAATTCTGAAAGGAAGAAGTGAATCAAAATGCCTCAGAATGTTCCCACTGTACAAAACTGGAAGCTACATATCGATTCATTCAATGTGCTTTACATTTAATGTTTCCAACAGCAGGCATGATAAAAATATAGTCCCAAAATATGTTTTTAAAATGAACCTGAAATTATGATTCTCAGTGGATTAGATCTACTCTTCTACTGCTTCTGTTCCTGCTGTCATATCAGTAGTGTTATTTTTCAGCACAGCACATTTAATGTGGACGTGAACTTGCTTAAAAATCTTAAACATTTTAACATGAAAAACATGTGCTGAATGAGCAGCAATCAAAATCAAATGAGAATAAATCACGTCATGACCTCAGCGATTACTACCTCGGAAACACGGGTGGATCCAGCGGCCGAGGCTGTGTGAGAAATCAGCTCTAGCTGAAATCTTGATTGGCCCTTAAAGTTCCGCTATTTGACTCGGGGCGCATCATTGACTGAATTTTAAGAGAATCAATGATATGTTGATAGAGAGCATTAATGTCTGCCACCTGAAGTCTTGCTCACCCCGAGTTGATTTGCTGTCGGGGGTGGGGGGGGGGGGGGTGTTGTGGTTGTTAACATGCATAAAAAGTTTCCAGAAGGCAATTAAATGTCTAATAGTCAACACTAAAGGACTACCCCACATGTGTGGCATCTGCTTTAGAAAACCCCTTAAGATCATTCCTTACTTGGGATTGGCATTGGGACCAAATCCCAAAAAAAGGTCCATGTATATGTTATTGAGCCTGATTGTATCACATATGTATCCACTTTTCTGATCATGTTAAGGAGCGCTCATCCATGTTGACTTCAAAGTTAAAAATGAGTAGTACTGTAACTTACAAACCAATCCAACCCCATGGTGAAAAAAATGCCCAAAAAACAGATTCTGATCGATATAATGTTGTTATTATATATATATGACATCATATTTTAAAGCCTTCATACCCAAGGCAAAAGATACAGATCTGGAGTTCTGGGGCTGAATGCTCAGCTCTGAGAGCATATTTTCTGTAAAGCAAGCTGTTTTGACCTTGCATTTCTGATCTTGTGCTGCTTTGGTCATATAGAGTTTGGCCGTTGGTTCTTTTATCCAATTTGTTATGACAGCAGGTTAGCAGTGGTCAGAGTACAGCTTGTAGCCGTGCCTGCTCGGGGCAAGTGAAAGCACTTTCATCGAAATTAGCCGAATTTTTCTTTGGGAGATACAGACCTAAACAACCTGGCGTTGCAGCCTACTGGGTGTGTGTGCAGGCAGGTACTGGCACCCCAGTGTGTGTGTGTTTGCAGGTTTGTATCCACGGACACACGATTGGAGTTATCTGTGAGGAAATAATGGACAGAGCATTCACAAGGTGAATTAATATCACTTCAAAGGTTAAACCGTTTCCATGGTTCACATCCCCTTAATTTTACTGCAGTGCCACCTCCGGGGGAAATTCACGAGTTTGACATCAGTTTGAGTGGAAGGTCTCCATGAATGTCGGGTGGATTGCTTTGAAACACAGCTAGACACATTTGTATCCTGCGCATGATGAATTGTAAAAATTTTGATGACTGATCTGAAAACTGAAATGAGTAAATGCTTTGATTATTTACCAAATACCTGACCGTCACCTGGCGGTATGCAGGTGCAGAACATACACGCAGGCCGGCTGTCAGCTGTAGAGTCCGTGGTGCGTTTGAGTGCAGCTTTTTAAGCGAGACACAGGTGTCGTGAGACGACGTGACGGTTGGGTTTCCTTGCCGCTTGTTCTTTGATGTTGCTCTCATGTGTCGGGGCCCTCGCTGTTAGCAGTGTGTAATATCTCAACTCCGAACATTTCATGTCAGAGCTCACAGCTCAGCTTCTAAGTGGAAGTTGCTGATTTAGTTTTATCTTTGGTTTTGCTCCGTCGGTGATTAACTTCGCACTCATGAGGCTTCTGCAAAGCTGTACAGTCATTAGTGTCTCAGATCAAAACCGAAATGATGAAATGAGTTACTTTCTGCAATCAACCTTACTCATACCGCCTGTACTAGGAGGCTCCTGATTTTTTTTTCCTTTTTTTTTTTCCCTGTTCCAGTTCCAGCTGCTATACATGACATTGTGTTGACATGATGATATTGTGTTCTTTCTGAAAGAAACAGTAGTCCATTTTAATTTCAATGGTACACCTGGTTCTGAATAATACACACTGAAGGTAGAGATTTTTTTTTTTAGAGCGAACTAAAATGTATTATATTGAGATTCTAAAACAGTAATTCAGCTTATCAGTCTTGTTTGTCTTGTTTGACTTTGCCGAGCTATTCAGATGAAGGATGCCATGCACACCTCTGATCTAAAAAACACAGTGTTCTCAGCCTGCACTGTTTTGCCAAATGCCAGACGAATGAAACACACGTACTGTAAACCTGCCTTTTAATTCATAGAGCGCTCTCTCTGTTGTGCTGAGTGCAGAACCGCGGGTCGAGGAGTCTACACCTGCGAAGGACGTTTCGCATGGAAATGTTCCGCTAAACACATTTAAGTCTCCGGTAGGAGAATAACTTTGTATAGGCTGCGAGTCAAAGCACTGCAAAATGCGGCATCAGTTCAAAGAGCTGTGCCTTTGGGCCAATGTTCTACAACAATACCTCAGAATGCCTGCAGAGTGCCAGGTTGTTCTTTGTTGATTGAACATCCTTTGGCTCGTCGAGTTCTGCCTCACTTCAACTTGCCATGCTGCCTTTGACATATCTGTTGTTTTTTTTTTTTTTTCCTTTGCTTTCCCTCCTGTACATTATGTGTTTGGTTTTTACATGAAAAAGAAAGTCACAGGAGCTCAAAGGCTGTGAGAGGGAGATAGAGGAGAAGAAAGTCCTGCCTGAGCAGCATTCAAAGTTTTATTAAAGATTCCGCACCGTTCCTGCCGCCTGGACCGGCATCGTCACTGTGTATTGCATTGCGTTATCATCTTAAAGCAGCCCGAATACAAACATGCCCAGAGATATTCTAATCAATGAGGTGTTAGGTATTCATATAAACACAGTCTATAAGCTGCTCTCATGATCGAGGTCAGTGATATTCTTTATTAGAGGGAAAATGTCTTTTGTTCACACTGCTCGCAAGCCACCACTTTTTTCCCACTCTCTGTACTGAATACATCCTCTATTTGAACAGTATTGCCATTTCTTGTACCACTTTGTACTTGATTCATTACAATGTATATCTCTCTGCCATGATGGGGCTATTACGGAAAACATCTGTCAGCTGCGTGGAAAGAGCACAAATCTGTCCCAGGTGACAATCAAGGTTTCGTCGAGATGTGTTTTGCTTTTTCTCTTTTTCTCATTCTCTCTCTCTCTCTCTCTCTCTCTCTCTCTGTTTCACTATCAATTCACTTTCACTTTGGTTTAGATGGTGACGGCATGGTCGAGGGATTTCTTACATAGCAAGCGCACAGAGGGACATAATGAATCGAACTTGCTGCTCTCGCTTTTCCCTCTCTCTTTTTCTGTCCCTCTCTGTCTCTCTGCTCGTCATTATTCCAGTTGCATCATCAGCCTCAAGCAAAGTATGCACCTATAAAATGTTGCTGTATTTTAATAGTCAGATTAATTGACTAATCCATTTAATTCTCCTGTGTCATATTCTAGACTGAACTGAACAATGTTAACATGGTGTATACTTACATTGTTGTGCTCTTGTTTTTCCTATGATTTCCCGCAGGGAGTTTGGGAGATGGAAGGTGAACAACCTGGCTGTGGAAAGGAGAGATTTCTTGGAGTCTCCGTTACCTCTGACTCCTGAGTTCATCAGGAACATAAGACTCCTGGGCCGCAGGCCCACCACCCAGATGATCACTGACAATCTGATCAGGAAGTATGGGACTCACTTCCTGTTGTCAGCCACACTGGGAGGTAAACACGAACAAATACGAGGTTGATTGCATTGTTAAGATATTATAGTGGTACACATTAACCCGTATACGCTAACTAATTGAACCTTTTGAAAACATTGGACTAGAGACTCGTGTTTGTTCGCAAAGCCATTCATCCTTTTAGTTTTTCACTTCAAGCTATGCAGTCTGTCTCAGCAAGTGTGCAATTTCCAATAACAAAGGAGACATGTTCAAAAATCAGAGTAATCTCTAGAACAACGGGTTTTTGATTTCAAACAGATTCAGACAAAAGCAGTATTTTTCTTTCTCAGCAAGCAACGGACAATTTTGTTGGATAAAATGGTTACCAGCGCTGGCAGATTTTACGATTAATTCGGCAATTTGGTTGAAATCTCTCTTTGGTCGATTCTCTATTGTTTCAACTGATCTGATTGAAAATTAAACCCTAAAACAAAGGAGCCACATTGATGATGATCATGCCCCATCATTTCAGCAATAATGTAAATTCAGTAATGTAAAAAAAAAGTGATTAGGTATCAAATCAAATCAAATCAGTTTTGTTTAAATAGTCCAAAATCACAGTCACATGGTCTCAGTGGACTTTACAATCTGTACAGTGAATAACATCCTCTGTCCATAGACCTTCAATTGAAGTTTACAATGTTTGCAAATTGCATTGACAGAAAATCTGATATAACTTATTACATAGGTAAAGTCAGCATGCTCACTGCCTGGTGAGCGATGTCAAAGAAAGTATTCCAGCATAGAGCTAATTCACCCAAGTGTTATTTTACAGTAACAGGAGGAAAAATATGCTTGAAGGAATGAGGCGTTAGTAAAATACGCAATTTGTGTTGACAAAAGCTTTTAGAATTTGCTCTCACGGGAATTGCATATGGAAAACACAATAACTCAGTCACAGTAAGTGACTGAATAACACATCACAACAAAATAATATACTGGCGGCAGCACAGAATCACTCTTCAGAGATTTATGTATCCATGTAAAAGCCTGTGTACTGTGACTCCCAATCACAATTACTTCATTTTTGGTTTTCTGCGCTGTGATGAATGGACAAGCATTAATGGTCCTCTGAGTGAAGGGGAAAAAAAGAAAAAAAAGAAAAAGGAGACAAAAAAAATAACTCCAGATGCCGGAGAGGCCCGGGTAGGTCTTGCAAAGCAGATTTGCTTTTACAGAGCAACACTTGTCAATTACTTTAGACCTGACTCGTAGCTTAGGAAAGGTCGCTGTTGTGAGTGGCTGTATGTAATGCGGCCCTACCAGCTGCCTGAGCTGATGCAGCCCCTCGCTCTGGCTCTCAGCCAGCACTTAGTGGTATGAAGAGAGGAGAATGAGGAGTTTGCACTGGACTGTTGCCAGAGATATGCCTCTGTGGTTCTGAATGGATCGCCTCTGTGTTGAGAAACATATGGACTTAGTGAAATTAATAAATAGATTGTGATATTAAGAGGGTGCCCTTCAGCAGCGGAGGAAGAAAGGCGGTGGAAACGGCCCTGAAGCATTAACACTGCATTATGATGGGGAATATGATGTGCAGTGTCTTGGGGACTCTCAGACAGCAGAGAGAGTGTGCTGCACCGTGGCCCCTAGACTTGTGAAGTGCTGATTGCTATGATCAGCGGCCACTGATACGCGCTGACATGGTTAATCCTAACCGCGGTCAAGTGTCTTTGTGCTTCGGAGACGCTCGTATGACGAATATTTAGCAAATGCGTCTCTCCTGGAGCAGAGCAGGTGACAAAAACGGATTATTTTAATTATTATTTAATTGGATTAATGTAAAACAAAAGCGCTTTTATCCGCTATGAAAACAGTGGCAAACGCAGGCACTCAAACTTCATTAACGGAGAATCCGAGAGAAGCGAACAGACACTAGCCGGCACAATTTTTGGATGAAGTGTTTTGTGGGAGAGTGCGATGCATAAACACCCCAAAGATAGAGGCACCAAACACCCCAAAATCACTTAGACACTTAAGATATTACCTCTTTGATTTTATTTCTAAGAAGCGTACCTCAGCCTTCAAGAAGCTTAAAGTGGGATTACACTGTGAAGCCCTTAATGGCGATAGATTTTGTGCACACCCCATCCCCTTTAATTATTTCTATTAATAATTGTTATGTCTCTGTGCAGGAGAAGAGGCCTTAACGATATTTGTGGACAAGAGGAAGCTGAGTAAGAAAGCAGAAGTGAGCGATTACTCGGGTAACTCCTCCACTGTGACTCTGGAAGCTCTGCACCAGCTGGCTGCCTCCTACTTCATTGACAGGGAGAGCACTCTGCGCAAGCTGCACCACATCCAGATCGCCTCCACTGCCATCAAGGTAACGCCCTCGTATCTCTATTGTTGAATCCTCGAGGCACATTGTCAGACAAGCGCACTGATTGTCAAGTATGTCATCTTTCTTCAGTCGGTCACATATTAAGTAACAGTGAACCATCTATCCTGTTTCTTTGGCAACCTTTTTGTTGTCTCTTTTCCTACAGTATCCGTAAAACAAAATGTCTTAAACTGTTGTGTAGCCGAGACTAAGCTAAGCGAAAATCATATAAAAAAAAACTGAACCAAGCTGTTTTCTACAGCAGCAGAGAGCTCTGCTAAGACTTGAATCCCTAAAATTAGACCTTGCTCTCCCTTCTCTCTCTCTTTCTTTTCTTTTTTTCTTTTTTTTCTTTTTTTTTTTTTTCTTTGTTTTGTTCCTTTGTTATGAAGCATCAGACTGGCTTTGATTGTAAACATGAGCTTTTTCCAAAATCACAGTACATGATTTCAGGGTTTTAGGATTTAAGGTTTACCTCTTACTGCCATCTGGAGCTGCTGTAAAATGGGATGCTGCCCAGAGAGGCTTCGTGTAAAAGCCCCTCTTTGACTGAAAGCAAAGTGTATTTACCAAAACTGGAAGTGATACGATATCCTCTCCTTCAATAACTTCATCCCACTTCCGTGAGAAACTTTCAAATACATGATGTCTTAGGCTCTTTCAAATGTATAAATGACAGAGCTCACAGGGAACCTTTTTGGACATAATGACAGCATTGAATGATTCAAGGGACTGATATTGTTTTTGTCTGAGACAACAGAATCACATTGCAAATACTAGCAAGTGAGTAGGGTTGATCACTATGCAAAAAGAAGTCCTGTATATGTGAGTCATGAGTCTAGGGGGAATAGTCATTTTTGACTTTTTTCTCTACCAAATAAGCGTGATCCCTCACCCAATCAGTGCGTTTCTTCAAAACCACAGATAAGTTAAAACTGAACATTTCGTTTAGGTTCAATTGTCAGTTTCTCTCTTGTCACAGCGCTGCAAAAAAACAATCTCACTCAGTATATTTGTCTAATTCCTACACAAACTGTCTCATCACACCTAATATAAGATACAATAGCCTGGAAATTATAATTTCAGTGTGCTACATGGGACTTAATTTTAGACAATTTTCCCTTCGTTCCATTGGCGGATACATTTACTTATCACAAGTAAGAAACACCATGTGTTCCTTGTTTTTCACCTGTTTTTCATGAGTCATTTTTTGTGCTTGTGCTCTGGTTAGGTTTGTCTCACAAAACAAAACAAAAAAAAAATCACTGGTTAAGGTGAGAAAAACATCATGATTGGGCTTAATGTTTTGGTTGGCTCGGTCACGGATGGAGATGGTCTCAAACTTCCTGTGCAAAATAGCCATAGACAAAAAAAGAAATCATATCCTCAGATGTTGTTACAAACACGCGTCCACTGCTGTGACGTGAACAGCGGGCGGTGATTTGACAGCCTTGTTGGCTGTAATGACATCACCTCTGCCCCCCTCCACCTCCTGATGTGAAAGTCAACTATCAAGCATATACAATAATGTGAACCCTGTTTTTTTTTTCTTTTTCTTTTTTTTTTTTTAAAACATGTTAACCCTGGACCTTTCTGGGGTAAACATTTACTACTAATATTGTCTCCTGGTGAGCAGGCTGGCCTGGAGACTATGGTTCATAGGCAGGGACAGCTCTGTAGCACCATAATGCTTCAATTACAATGGCCTATTGTTACACAGTTTACCTTTAGATTTGAACATTGCACCATAATTCAGTTTTGATTAATTTTTCAGCTCACATTCAGAGACTATAAGAACATTACATATATATGCATATATTCATCGTATAAAAAGATAGAAAGACAAACACATTAGAGATGTACCGGTAAGCGTAATACCACTATATAATTCTGTGCTGAATGAATAGAGAGTCTCTAAATAGATAAGTAAGTTTGAAAATATGTAAACTCATTCCTCTCTTGATCTCTTCGTACCCGTTAATCTCTGTGTAAAGTGCACACACAGAAACAATCACAGATTCTGATTTTTAATCTCAAGTTTAAATTTGACTGCTGCTTCCGGTTGTCATGCGCAAATTAGAAAAGGCGCGTCTCTAAATGTCACACGTGTCGTTTTCGGAGCGATTTCCTTGTTACAACACAGTGATTGACGGCAAAGTGGAAAACGATGCTTTTTATCAGCCTGCTTGCGATGAGATATGATCTCGAGCCGCCGCGAGCACACCGAGGCTGGAGGAAGCTCTGTGATGTGCACATATGGTGAGGGGAAGATAAATGAATCTTGTGAAACACAGCTCGTGACAGGTTCCTGCCTCCGGTTGTCACCTTCAGGTAGCGTGGGGTTAATAGGGCTGCGGAGAGGCGGATGACCCTCCTTTCTGCCTTTTTTTATTCCTCTGAACACAGTGGTAGTCGGCTTGTGAAGTGTGGCTTTCTCGGCTATAGCAGAACATGAATCAGACTCCCTGCACTTCTATCAAAGCTCTGTCCTCGCACTACATTGTGTTCAGGGAGGGCTGGGTATTTCTTTCGCAGCTAAGGTGGGCACATCAGAGGTGCAGAGGCAAATGCTTTTGTGTGTTTCATTTCTTGGGAATTAGGGTTTTTTCTGTAGCTACAGAAAAGGAAGAGAGTGTGCTTTCATGCTCCAAAGGCAGTCAGCGGGCGTAACTGACAGGTAGGAAGTGGAAAGAGGAGAGGCTCACCTCCATCACTGGTAGAAGGGGAGTCAAAGGAGTGACACATTCTTCCACGCATGTGCATCATTTGCCACAGGGCGTTGACCCACGCAGCAGTGGAACAGATACAGCTCCTCTGCATGAATTTGTAATCGAGTGACTTGAGGAATGAATGGAAAAAGGGCTGGCGAGGCAAAGGCCCCCCCGCTGTCTGCATGCAAAGGGGAAATTGAAGCTCATTTTGGAGGAAAAGCTTGTTACTGTTGTGGTATGCTGGAGGTTGGGTGTGGAATTTTTTTTTTTTTTTTTAAAAAGCCATGGTGCAGAGCAGAGTCTGTGATCATATCAGCTTGTTTCTACAATAAGTAATGACTCGAGTTGCTCAAAGAGCATTTCTGTTGTGTTGGAGAATTTTCCTAGACTGACCTGATGGCGATATCCCCAACTGACTCAGGCCATATTTGCGATTGCTGCCGGCTTGTTCATCAGTGCCTGTGGACAGACTTGTGGGAGGAAACTGTGGGGATGTCTGGCTTCATATTTTCATCTTGTGGACAGCCTCACGGTTGTATAGTGTTCTCATTATGGTGGAGAAAATACTTTTTTGTGTTCCCTGACTCAATCGATTGCCGTCTGGACTATCACAGAGTAGATAGACGGCTAACTACGATCACAGTCAAGACAAACTCCGTATTTATGGCATTTCTCCTGGCATCACTAAATGGAAACATGAAAAAAATAGTTTTAGACTACAGAGCAATACATTTTAGACAGAAAAACACAAAGTTGGCAAATCAAGTATCCACATACTGACACACTCATAAATCCAAGAGTAATGGCTCAAAGCTGCATTGAACACTGAATCAAATGAGTATGTGACGTGATAATAACACCTCGTCATATATTTCAGTCGTGTTGCTCTCATCAGACCTCAGCACATAAGACTGAACATAATGTGAGTAATACTTTAAAATATTACCTAGTGCATGAACGTTTGTACCCAAATTTGACAGTTGGGATCATTTGTGTTTATTCTTATTTATTAGCCCCGAACAGCCAGATTAGTTTACCCTACACTAGCTGTAAACTAGCAAGCAGTGGCGCCTATGAAGGGCATGTCTGTCTGTGTGTTTGAATTCAGTTCAACCGCTCACTTAACTCAGCACTCACCACCCAGAGACTCCAGTTCCCTCTCTTCTTTCACTCCCTCTCATCTGTGTGACGTTACACTCATAAAGTAAACTGCATTTCCGCTCTAGCCCCGGTTGATTGTCAACGCAAGAGTACATGAAGACAATCTGTAGTAACCGTGTTAACTGTAAAAACTGTATAGCATGCAGTATGTCTGTAGGTGTGTGTACTGCCCTCTAGTGGCCAACAATTATTCAAGTCAGCTTTGAGGAAAAAAAAAGAAAAAAGGTTCTGCCTTCCTTTAGAAGAGGTCAAAGTTGGAGCACATCTCAGCTCCTCTGACAGACTTCTTCAAGAACCAAGAGCATACATTGTAAACATTTGTGTGCCGGGCTGCATTAAAGGTTTGCTGTTATTCAGAAATCCGCTGTATAATAATAACTTTGCTGTGGCTATGATCAAAGCCTCGTTCTGTGCTTCTCTTCCTCCCACACTGCTGTCTGAATGAGTCATTGACATACCTGAACATAAAGCTCACATCATGAAATAAGAAAGGAAATATAGCAATGAAAGACAAAAAAAACAAAAAAAACAAAACAAAACAAAAAAAAAACCCTTCCACAGCGCACCAGCCTTTGCTTCATTCCCTCATATAGCCATGTGTCAAGATACAGGTGGCCAATAATGTCCTATTAAGTATTTTTAATATACCAGAATGCATCTACAGTGAATAGCAGCTGCTATGTGAAGCGGAAATTGAATACTCTGCTCATCAGTCAATGTGTTGCCATATGGCATATCATATGGTATATCAAATAATTCCTTATATGGATTCAATATTCATGCGGTGTGAAACACAGCATTGTATCTCATTTCCTCACATTCATATCAGGATTAAAATCCCTCACGAGGGAAACAAGGGATTTATAATGTGATATAAATATTATAGTGGAAGAATTGCACTGAAATTATCTTCATTTTCCTTTTCCCATTCAGAGAGGATATTTATTCTTCCGCTCACAAACCCCTTTCTTCTGGATTAGGCTTTTGATTAAAGAGCCCCACACTGGGTTTTCACTTCCCTGCAGCACCGGCCTCAATATGAGTTCCCAAGCCCTTCAGCCCTCTATGATTGTGTTACTGATCGACTGACCCTCATTGTCTCGCCTCATCCATCTGTCACTTTACACCAACTGTCCTCTGACAAGCCTGACCAGGACAAATCGCCAAACAAAATATGGTGTCCCCGAACCACAAAGAGAGAAAAATGAGAATCTGTTACATGCTCCCTGCCATGCCACAGCGAGAAAAAGGAGAGTGCTGAAATAAGAGCTCTTCTTGCAAATGAAGTGAAAAAGGATGCTTTGCTGGAGCTGCTTTGTGGCAAAGGTCAATCGAAACATCTTCAATCAGTGACTGGACCGAAAAAAAAAAGAGAGAAACGTTTTAGCGTTCTAGCAGAAAAATGAGTGCAGCAAAGTACTCTTACAGCAATTTAAAAAGACTCTAAATGAGCTTACCCCACTTTCTTTCTGTTTCTTTCACATTCACAAGTACAATCGATTATGTAGAAACTGCTTTAACAGAGCGGAGACAGGCTTTTATGTTACACAAGGCACATTTAATTGGCTTCCGTCTAATTTTATATCTGTAATTTAGAAGTACCTTCAAGTACTGCGTGTGTGTATGTTCTAAAATGGATGCTACGGAGAATTTATATATTAGTTTTTTTTGGTTTTTTTGTATTTGTTGTTGCCCAGGTGACAGAAACCAGAACAGGTCCTCTTGGATGCAGTAACTATGACAACCTTGACTCCGTTAGCTCCGTGCTGGTACAGAGCCCTGAAAATAAAGTCCAGCTGCAAGGTTTGTCTGATTTTAACTACTTTTGCTATGATTGTAATGTTGTGTTTTTTTTTGTTTTTTTTTGTTTTTTTTTTTGAGGATCAAACAATCTTATGCCAAGGGATAAAACAAAAAAGAAGGCACACAAATATACAGTTTTATGGTTTTTATAAGCTCAGCCAGCCTGATTTTGCCACCACACTTTCACTGCCACTCCCAGAGTTTACAGTTTGATGACGGCACTAAACCCAGCTTCATTTTGCAGGCTTGCAGGTGATCCTTCCGGACTACTTGAGAGAAAGTTTTGTGCAGGCTGCTCTCAGCTACATAGCCTGCAATGGAGAGGGCGAATTTGGCTGCAAGGACAACGACTGCTGGTGCAACTGTGACCCCAAGTTCCCCGAGTGCAACTGCCCTTATATGGACATCCAAGCCATGGAGGAGAGCCTGGAGAGGATCACGGAGACATGGGAGATCTTCTATAAAGAGTTTGAGGAATCAGGTAATGAAAGCCCCGCGGAAAATAAAGAATTCTCTCTTCCTTTTCACATGGCATCCCCCATCTTAATGCGTAGGAAATCAAAATTTAAGCACATAAATCATTCACATGAGAGGGAGTTAAGCTGAATTCCAGTGTTTTTTTCTGCACCGTTAAATCTGACTGAGGATCCTGTATGTATGTTCCTCCCTTTTCTCTGATTTATGGGTGATCTATAATAGCTGGTTGTGAATCCTGCGCCCTGGCACACTATCTGCATAAAGCAAATTAACAAGGCGACAGCACCGGGTTAAAAAAAAAATCAACAGCTTTCGGCTCAGGTAGTTTACAATATGTCGTGAGCAGATTAATCAGCTATAAAACCCATTTACTGCGAGTCCGGCTTTTCATATCACCGGGGAAACAGAGTTTGAGTGGAAGCTCCTAGCATAATGTTTGGTTATTATTGCTGTGCTCAGTCACCCTGCCTTGGTGATTATTACTCAGGTGAAATCAAAATGGATGTCTTTTTTTTTTTTTTTTTTTTTTCTTTCCACTCCTCAGATTTGGCTGAAATATCCCTAAGTGCAATTACTTTCAAAGTTTATGTTTTAATAGCTGGGTGTGAAGTGAGGGCAGGAGCGTGCTCAGAATGCCAACACGCACAATTGTTATAAATGTGTCCTTCAGCGAGGGATACACACATCTCTGTTGCACTGTTTTATCAGCAGAGGAAGGGGCCAGGACAAACTGCTGATGGAGATGGAGGTCATACTTCTCCCTGGAATAAACATAATTTACTTATTTATTTCATGTCACTGACTGTGAAAAAACTAGTGGATGGAGCCACTGTGGCCACAGATTTTTGAAGAGCCAGAATTAAGCTCATAGTGCCTTTTGAAACACACCTATTTAGCTGAAAACGATCATGTTGGTTAAGGCTAAGAAGTTATCTGTGTTCACACATAAAGAGAAGCAAATGATGCTATATATTTAACATTCATTTTGCAGCTGGTTTATTCTTCCTAAAAAGTAAGAGCACCTTCAGGAAACAAACAAAAAAACAAAAAAAAAAAACAAAACAACAACAACTCTGTGCTCTCCTCAACTCCGGTTGTCCATTGATTGCTTTAAAAAAGTCCTAACAAACCCTAGCTCACAGCTAGCGGTCACTCAAAGTGGCCACGCCCGTAATTGTGCATAACTTTAGGCCTTATCATTTTGGTACCAGGCTTTGAATATGATTATCTTTGTTGTAAAGTTGTGCATTTTAACATGCTATCTTGTGTGAACTGACTTGCTTTTGGAGCCATTCTCAACAGGCCACTCCGGGTACTGCAGCTTTTGGTACTTCAGCATTGGCTTCAATTTTTTTAGCCTCTGAGGATACCGCTAGTTTTACATACGTTGACATACACTATATAGTGGCCATTATGTTGGACAGTAATGAAGTGAGGATGATCATTGTGACAAAAGTTATCATATTTTTTTTCAAAATAAAAGGTTTTGAATTCATGTAGAGATATCCACAAAACACATGCAAATCAAATAGGTTGGTGCAAATTAGCACATAAAGGAGGTTCACCTTTCAGAAAATAAATATGATGATCTTGATAGTGATACTGTTATTAGCAGTAGTAGCACAGATTGCTGCAGCTGTAATACTATATCAGGGATTCTATATTTAGCCTTTTTAATCAATTTACAGTGTCATGTTCAGAATAATTATGATTCCTTGGCAAAGTTTAACCTGTGTTGACGTGCCAAAGTTTGGAGTAAATATTTTGCTTTCTGCTTTCAAAGTAGACCCCTTCTCATTTTTACCATCTTTATTGCAATTCTGGAGGATTTTTGTTCCGTTTTTGCTTTACTGAACGTAATTGAAAACGTGGAAGTGACTTTTTAAAACACCACCTCTCAGATGCTGTGCCCCAATTCAGATACTCCAATGCCTGCCTCTCTAGTTCAAATAAAATCAGGCTGGCAAGGTCCAAACAATTTCAAAGGCTCCTTCAAATACAACTGAGCCATCTCAGGCAAACTTATTTCCTCAAACTGGAGGACATGGCTGGTGCACCATCTGTGTTTTACAGTATCCCACAATCCAGTGCGCACTGGTCAATTGTTTAATGGAGCGTTGCGCTTATGCTTGTCAAGTCATAAATACAAGAAATATCACCTGACCATATTGTATTTATGAGGTATTTTGTTTTAAGTGGTCATTATAGACCATAAATATATTATATGATCTGGACCCATGAAAAAGTCACCGATGGATGTTAATAAGCATGAATATAAATGTCTTCTTGTTAGCAGCCAAGACAAATTGCAAACACAGGCCACATAGATGTATTTAGTGTTGACATGCCAGTTGTCCGCAACTACACTATAATCTAGTATCACCAGACCCAGGAGTTATCCAGCAAAAGTAGCATAATTTCACGTGTCACGTGGCTGTTGGGAAAACAAACTGAGAGAAATGGGTTGGTTACCTCACTGAGAAGATGGAGGTGTGCAGACTGTCGCCTGCAGGCCCTCATGCAGTACCTGGGCCACATCAAGTGTGTGAGCAGTGCATGATGGATGCAGCACTGCCACTACTTGCCCTATCTTTCAACGTGGGCTTTGCTTTTGAAAGTGATCGATAATGATGATTTTCTGTTGTCCTCGTTAAGACAGAGAGAGGTAGGATCACACCCAAAAAATACTGCCTTTCACCTGGTATGATGTGAATATGACTATCCACAGATCACTTCCAGGTCTATGTTTTTTGTTTTTTTTTTCTGATACGGAAAAAAAGGCAAGATCCCAGACACCACTCACACAGGCTTTAACCTTTTTGCAACGGGTGCCGAAATGAAAAGCAAGGGGTTCCACAACACATACGAGCTGCTGTCGCAGGCAGTGTGGCCCAGGCTAACACCTCACTGTGGCTGCTCCTTCTTGTTCCATTACTCCCGGCAGTATTTCAAACCGATCAGCTGTTAACTAGTGTTGAAAACACACATTTTTTTGATGAACGATGGCGGCTAGTGCTAAGTTCGCTGACAAAACACATTGTACTTCCTGTGACTAATTCATAATAGGAGTCAGCTCTTGTTAAAGCAGCGCACAGATACCCAGTGTCTTGTAATATTTATTGATTTCCTGTGTAACTGGTGACACCGCATGGGTATGAGGTGTTCACAATCCTTTAGGAAAATATACAAATCACTTTTTGCTCTCTTGTAAAATGCTACGATAACTCACTCTTCTGTTACAGATGAATTCAAGGCTTTTCATGCGAGGCTGCCCCAGAACTATTTCCTCAACGTGTCAACCATCCAACACTTGTGGTCGATGGACAACTTGTTCCAGTGGCGGTATGAGCAGCTGGAGAACAGCATGCGGGCCCTCTCAAGACGAGCCCAGAGAGTCATTTTCAAGCTCTTCAGCCTCAGTAAAAGATGTCACCGACAGCCCCAAGTCCGCCTACCACGAGAACGGTGAGCACAGCTGCCGTGGCGCAAGTTCCCATGTTTGTTAACTATGTAAATCTGATAAATAAGAATTCTTTTAACTATTTCACAATAATTTAATGGATCTTAGTCTATTAAAGTGTGACAACAACATTTTGATATCAGAGCAAAGTCTTCTAATCATGTACTTTTCTTTCACTTTCTGTTTGATATCCGCCCTTGTGCTAGACGCGAGGTTGTTGGTGTTTTATGCCCGGAGCTGCTGTACATGGAGTCACAGGCTGCAGTGCTCTCCATAGACTAATCCAGGGACGTAGGTGGAAGCATACAAGCTGCCACATTGTGGTGGCATTTCACTTGTATACCCTCACAACAAACCTTTGGCGAATGCAAAGGATTTCTTTTTTTTTTTTTTTTTTTTAATCTCTTTTGTGTAGCTTTCATCAAGTACATTCTGCTACACAGTGAAATGCCATCTAAACAAGCTTGACATCTACAGAGCAGTACAGTTTTTTCAACATGGTTTTTATTAACACACATCGTTCCTTCTGAAGATCACCATAAATGAGCTTACCTGCCTCATTTTGCCATTTTCAGCTGCTCCAACTGTAAACTTCGACTTTACAAGTCACTGCCGCATTACATTTTTATCGAGCCTTGTGAATATCCCATGAAATCGTGAAATCTCCATTTCATTTCACCAGATGAAATCCCTCTGAAACCAGATTCTTTGCGTAGGTTTTATGGCTGAAAGGAAGAAAATTCAGCATTTACAGTGCCATATCTGTGTCAGTCTCAGAGGTTTATAGAATTTTATATTTACCTCACAAAATCAGATGGCATTTTGAAATAAGGGAGTGAATGTGTGTCACAGCCCCACTGTAATATGTTACATATTAAGTTAGAGCAGTTCTCACCCATTTTGATCTATTGGAAGTGTCACCATTGTTTTTTTTTTTTGTTTGTTTTTTTTTCTAACCTTTGTTTCAAAACCAGTCTGTTCAAACTGAAATTGGACTGACTGACACTCCTTCTCATGCCTTAGTTGTGTGTTGGTATTTTCTAAATTGCCACCTATGGCTCTGCATCAGGGCTTAATTTGTCACACATCCTTATGGAACAGGATCTGGGGTCTTTCCAGTCCTATTTGATTGGACCTGACTCCTTTATCACTATCAAAATCTGAAAATTAAAATAAAATGTTGTGGGGAAAAAAAAAAAGATGTTATCTTATCTGTCGTTTTTCTATTTCCTATTAAGGTCACTCGTCGATTGCGATTTAAATCTAAATTTCAAAGAAAGATGATTACTGTAAGCCCCACAAGCAAGTAGGCATTTGTGTTGTGAAATGGTTTGTTGAGTATGGCTGAATTGGGAGGTGCCTGTGTTAGTGCAGCACTGTCTATAGTGTTGAAACGGAGCAGAGGAGATCGATCAACAGACGGAAAGCCAGACAGAACATGTCACCGAGCTCCGGTGCAGCCTGCCTGCTTTTTGCAGTTGTAAATAAAATATATTGCCCTACTTCCAATTTTCCCCATTGGAGCGATTCACAGACGAAAGGGAAACAACATGGAAGTGAAGGGACAGTTTCTAAACGCCTCTCTACTGATTGAGTGATTGCTTTGAGTGCTCGGATTAATAAATGAAAGCAGATAATGGTCTATTTGCAAAGCAGCTAGGCGATGTCAAATGGTCTCCAAGCACTGCGCATTTTTGATGTATTTTATTACTTTTCTGTCCCACTGACCTTCATGAACAGTCTGATTTAGAAACTGTGCATTATTCCCCAGAAATTATGAAAATAGTGACAATCTTATCCTGACGTGCTCTGAAACATTGATTTTGTTTGAGTTTGATTGCTTGTTTTGCTCTGTTTTTTTAGTCCACTGCGACTCTTAAGGCAGTTCCAAAGTGCATCACTGTGTTCTGATCCGCGACGTGCACTGTCAGGGTTTAGTTTAGGCAACTAAATGTGTTCGGTTAAATAGGAGAGATCACTGTCTTTGGTCTCCAATGACAAAGTTGGATGTTTTGCACAACCTACACTTTGACCTCCTCCACGACTCTTTTTGAAAGTTATAAGATCATTCCTTTGGTGCTGAGAGAGGACAGTCATTATTCATATGCCAGCAAGAGGTCATTTGTCATAGACCTAGGTCGCTTTAAATGTCTGTCCGAGGTTCTCCGTTGAGGACGTTCTCTGAGTTTTAGGCCAGCGCTCCATTAGAATCTAACCGACACCGGCAGCTAAACAGCGTTCAGATCCACTGAGCTCCCACAGTAACGGTAGTGATGCTAGGCAGCGCGCTGTCTCTCTCTCGCTTTCTTTCCGTCTGTCTTTCTTTTCTCTCTCTCGCCGCGCTCACCACTGTCTTGTTTTCTCCAACACATTGCCAAAACACACATTAACCACTGATCTATGCAGCTGATGTTCCCACCCCACTTGCCAAGGAAAAGGTGCGGGAGCGTCCTCGCCCTCATCCAGTCGGTGTTTATCTATGTTATTACCGTTGTGTCAAATGTGAAGCTTCCCCTTTCATTTCTGTCTTCGCAGAAATCTCCATACTCAGTGGAGAGAGATTGAAAATGGGATGTTTGTCAGTTTGCCTTGGGAGAGAAAAGGAAGCTCTTGAAAAACCCCTCACACTGCCTTTAACATCCTGTTTTGAGGCACTCGAGATAGATGAGAGATATGTGATTGATTTTGCTTCCTGGGGGCTACTTTTCCACCACGCTGACAATTATGAGCAAATAAGCCAGTCGGAGCGGCAGTCAGCTTGCCTTTTATTAGCCGGGTAATGATAAGACTACACAATACACTTCGCGCTCAAACTTTCACCATCAGGCATAATGACGCACATTGTCATTCGACTGATGTTTTCAGGACTTCTGCTTTAATCAGCTTGGAAAATGTCTTTCTAATGCACAGCCTTCTCCCCCTCCCAAAAAAAAAAAAAAATGGTGCCTGATTTTCTTCACGAGCACCCGCACTCTTTTCTGGAGGAGTATTCTCGTCTTTGTTTGACAACTAAGAGAGTGCAATTAAGATTTGAGTCCAAAGTGTTGAATTGCTTTTTAATGAACTTTTCAAAAACAGTCAGTGGATCAGAGCGGTTTCATCTTTACAGTTTCACACTGTTTCAATTACATTAAATATCACAAGAAAAAAAAAAAAAAAAAACACCCAGAAGTTGTGATTATTGCATATCATGACACTGGGTCTCGTCTTTCCGTACATTCTTCACATTGATTGCTTTTGTAAGCTTCCCTGAGGATTTACTGGGAAATCTGCTGGTTTGCCAATTTTCTCTAAATAGCATATAAACAGTACCTCTGACAGAAGATAAATGTGAGTTAATAAGAAAGCCTCTGAAAATAAGCACAATTTTGCTCCTTTGGGGCGCCTCTGCTGACAATAGAAATACTATAAATATGGTAAGTGGACTTGCTTTTCTAGTTTCTGAACCGCTCAAAGCTCTTCACAACACATGCGACATTCACCCTTTCACTCACGCAGCCGTCCAGCTGATGGCGGAGGCTGCCGTGCAGGGTGCCGGCCCGCTCATTAGGAGCGCTGCGACGCATCCTAACCAAAGCAAGTGTTTTTATCCTCAGTCGCTCACAGATGGAACAGCCACCGGGAGCAGTTTGGGGGTTCGGTATCTTGCCGACGCTGTTCGAATTAGTGGATGACCCGCTCTACCTCTTATAGGATCTGAGACACAACCACGCAAACCAAAAAATGAAAATACCACAATTAAACATTTTCTAAGCAACATCATGTCACTTTTTGCCTCAAAATAACAGCTTCCAAAGTTGTGTCTCTCTCTCAGCCACTCCAGCCCCCCCACCACTTGTTTTTGCATCCTGTGACTTCAGTGAGAGGCTCGGATCACAGCGTCACATGCATGTTTACTTCCACATGCAAGTTTTCAATACAACATCGTTGTGACGTCATTAGTTCTGTTTGTCGTCGGCACCTGCGCGAAGTCTGGCAAACTGCTTATGACCTGGGATTTGCATTTACAACAGTGTTGTTGCACTGTGAATCTGTGGGGCGGTCACAATAGTTCCAGAAATAATTACAAATCAGCTTCATAATTACACACAATATCCTTTTGTGGACCAGAGTTTATACAATCTCATTTTCACAAATGTTATCTGAAGGAGCCCACACCACATCGTCTAGAAGCACATTTCATCATTTTTCATGCATTTGCAGCACAGAGTGAGATTTTTTTTCCCCCCCTGTTTTAGAGAAACACTTTAATGGGAGTATTTTCAGTTAGTTCCCTCGGTAATCATGCCTATTATTCAAAAAGTGGACTATAAGGAGGGAAGGATGGAGCGTGAGATTGACAGGCGGATCGGTGCGGCGGCCGCAGTACTGCGGTTGTTAGACCGGTCTGTCGTGGTGAAGAGAGAGCTGAGTCGAAAGGCGAAGCTCTCAATTTACCGGTCAATCTACGTTCCTACCCTCACCTATGGTCATGAACTTTGGGTCATGACCGAAAGAATAAGATCCCGGATACAAGCGGCTGAAATGAGTTTCCTCCGCAGGGTGGCAGGGCGCTCCCTTACAGAAAGGGTGAGGAACTCTGTCACCCGGGAGGAGCTCGGAGTAGAGCCGCTGCTCCTCCACATCGAGAGGAGCCAGTTGAGGCGGCTCGGGCATCTGTTTCGGATACCCCCGGGACGCCTTCCTCGGGAGGTGTTCCTGGCATGTCCCGCTGGGAGGAGACCCCGAGAAAGACCCAGGAAGCGCTGGAGCGACTATGTCGCCCAGCTGGCCTGGGAACACCTTGGGATCCTCCCAGAAGAGCTGGAGAAAGTGTCCGGGGAGAGGGAAGTCTGGGTGTCCCTGCTCAGGCAGCTGCCCCCGCGACCCGGTACTGGATAAGCGGAAGAAGACGGATGGATGGACGGATGGATAGACTATAAGCTCAACAGTGAGATCATATATTCAGTGAACAACCTTATAGACTCAATCATGTCTCCTCTATGTCTCCTACATACTAGAGTTAGTCACCGTTACCTACAGTGTTTTATTACGATCTTTATTGTAACTGTTTTGAGAAGGGCATTCTCTGTGTTCACGAGAGAATGCAGGAAACCAAGTTCACAAAAGGGTTTTTTTTTTTTCCTCTCAGTTTGGAGTGGAAGAACTTGACTGGCCTGCACAGAGCCATGACCTCAACCTTTCCAACGCCTTTGGGATGAACTGGAATGCTGACTGTGAGCCGGATCACCTCGCATCAGTGTAGGACCTCACTAAAGCAGCAGCAGCTCAACGGGAGAGAATCCAGGCAGCCAGTTTTTCGAAATCGTGAAGAAAGCTTGACACCAGAAGAGTGCAGGTTATTGCGATGGATTAGTGCCCGTGGATTGAGAACGACACGTAATGTAACATGTGGAGGTCCACGTGCTTTTCACCAAGTATTACTTGTATTACTTCAAAGCTCTAGAGGTTGAAGCGCGTACTAGTTTTTTTGTCAGGGAATCCAATATGGATAAAATCCCTTTATCTTGTTCGAAGTCCCTGAGTTCTTCCTTTATTGAAAATATTATCAATAGAAGCAGAGCGTCAGTGTCTTTTTAATCACTGGGTGTCGTGGGGTTTTTCCAAAAGCCAACAACTGTATATTCAGCTGGACTCATTCTCTCGTTCATACGCAGTGTTGCTAGAAGACAGTCAGAAGACTGTGAGATATACAGCAGTGTATTGGAGGAAGAGTAGCAGAGAGCAGGACGGCTGCACATAATCACGCTGGGGAGCTAACAGTAAAACTGCAGTCTCGTCTTGGCCAATGCTTTGCTCTGCTGAAGCTGTCGGAGGTGAAATACCTTGCCCGCAGGTAGCGGGTGATGGAAAGAAGGAGCCCCTTCAGTTCATTTCCCATCACTGCTTTTTTCCATTAGCGGTTCTTGATATTCAAATCTGTGATTTTCTGAACTCAGACTTGCTTCCCACTGTCAAGCACACAATGACATCAGGATACACAGGAAGGATGCCCCGAATGTGATCCAGCAAACATTTTCAGATTAGCATAAAGTTTACCACAATACACCCTCATCAAAGAAAGCACCTTTTTTTATTTTTTTATTTGGTTTTCTGAAAGGAAAAGCCAGCGGTATGTGCTATGCATTTCTTCTTTTCAGCACGCAAAGAGGATAAGAGGCATAAAGGGATCACAGTGAAGAAAGTGCTACTGACGGGAATCAAACTCGGCCCACATAGGGGAATTATGTGTGCATCTGAGAGTCAGTTACCCCGCGGCTGCAGTGCGCGTCTAATATTTATGTCACAAACTGATCAAAGACAACTTTCTCTTCGTCTCTGTATCTCGCTTTCTCTTCCTTTTCAAACACCGCCGTTTGTGCTCATATTCTTTGCATGTGTAACCTACTGTCATCATGGGGCACTTTGGGACAACAAAAGCAAGTGAGTGAGCGAAAGTGACAGTCTTGCACACAAATCTCCCGCCAGCTCGACTCCATAACATTAAGGTTTTTGTGTAAGTGATTTTTTACACTTTTGACATGATCAGCAAAAACATTTGAGATGCAATTCGAGCTCGAATGTGGGAATTGCATCTGTCGGTCTGACCCCGTGGCCCTCATCAGTGATGGAGTTTCCTCTTAAAATGGAAGAATTACAGCCACAGTGCAAAAGTCATCTTTACCGTGATAGGGACATTTGTTTTATGTTCCGCGTGGGCTTTTTTCCTTCCCTCTCCGGCAGTTTAGCTGAGAGGGGTACGTGCCTGTGTCGCCCTCAGCTACTCTGAGCCCTGAAGCCCCGCCCTGCTGGGATGCGACTGTGTGTTTTTCGAACGGTCCCCGCTGCGCCGCGAGTGGAGTGTCTAGCCGTTCGTTTGTTTTGCCAAAGTGTGCTTTACGTGTCACGTATTCAAACAACTTCCCACTGAACACTAGACTTTGCTCGAGTCCTCAGTAACGCAACCGCCAAGTGTGAAGTCGCTCAGATGAATGGCTGTTGAGAGGAAACGATTCCTGATGGCTGCAGTGCATTGTGGCTTTATCTGTGTGGCTGCCTTAATGGATAATGGATCCGCTAAATATTTGCTTTTAGTGATCTCTTTGGCATTTCGCAAACCAAACAATGCATGTCCTTTGCCGTCTCCAGCCGTACGCCCACCAAGTGTGAAGGAGAATGACGGAGAGACAAAGATTCCCTCCTTTATAGTCAGAATAACAGTATTTTGCAGCGGGTAAAAATGTAACCTAGACATGTCAAGTTAAGTCAAATGTATATCAATAGCAAATTTTAAACATCATGAGTCGACCGAACAAGACCAAAGGAAAATAAGGTCAACACAACAGACGATGAAACATTGTGTGTACACTCAGAGCTCAAGACAAAATCCCTGAGACGCATCAAAAAAAAGTTTCACAAAGGTCTTTTGACCCGCAAATTACCTAAACCACGCTTGCTTGAATCCTGTCGGGCCTGTCTGCATACTTTACATTATGCTGATTACGCTTTATAATTTTAACGAGCAAGCTGTCTGCACACCCAGTCAGGTGTCCTGGACCCAATAAAGCAGCAACCTATTAAACCAGCTCATCCTATAAGTCCTGTTGAATAATTATTCCCTCTCTGCCACCCTCTTCTCTTTCTTCTGTTTTCCTTCTCTCTCCTGCACAGGCCTCAGTCCTACTGGCTGAGTCATTTCCAGTCTCTCCTGTATTGCTCGGAGAACAACCAGCTCGGCGCGTTCTCCGAGGAGCTCCGCAGCTGCAGCTGTCGATACGAGCACAGCCCCTGTCAGCTGCCACCGCCCTGCTCCGTTGGGGAAGGCCCGCTGTGTGTGGCATGTGCACCAGACAACCACACCCGCTGTGGGAGCTGCAACCCAGGCTTCGCTCTAATGCAGGGAGCCTGCAGGCCCATGGTGGCGGACTCTACAGAGAACTACCTGGGATTCGAGACGGACCTCCAGGATTTGGAGCTGGGCTACCTGCTGCAGAGAGCTGACCGCAGGCTCGAGGTATTTTTTTTTTCTTTTAGCTGTTGCTTAATCAGTCAGGTTGACCGAAAGCCGAGCTGTCTTTCTCAGTAGCAGCCTAGGGAGGATATACTGACTCGTGGGAGCTGCTCAGCATTACAAAGTCTTGTCCTTCTGGCTCCCGAGGAACTTCGTAGTTATCCGATGTTTTCCTTGTATTTTTTTTGCACTATACCATGTTTTAGATGTTCTGTTTGACTGAGGAAACAGGCAGTGTTTGACGAGACCTAGCCCAGCAGTGAGAAGTGAAAAAGAAGAGGAGTGAAGTGAAAGCATCATTTTTTCACCCAACACAATAAAAGTTTGATAAATAAAAACAGGTCAGCTCGATGGTTCATTCTTGACCTTGTAAACGGCTGTCCTGTGGTCTTCCTTAGTGGGTGCAGTTGCTCTCAACAACTCTGGGATGACCATGAGAAGTCGTTTAAAGCTTTGAAACAACAAGCGAGACTTTATGTTGGGATTTATTTTTCGTCAAAGTTACTTCAACACAGATAAAATGCCCCCTTCACTTCCTTGATACATTTTCTTTCTGTTAATGTTGGCTCTGAAACAGAGCTGTGCTGCCAAATCGGCCCATGGATGTATCAAGAAACAGGAAAACATGTTGCTAGATTGCGCCTCAGTCATTTCATTGAAGGTTGCTCTCTGGACAGCGGAAGAGTTCCTCAGGCTTTCACTTTTTTTGGCACAGAACATGAGCAATGAGAACAAGAGCAGCTTCTTCATGTGTGGGAGAAAAAGTGCTTTTGGGCCCGAGCAGGTCACTATTGTTATAACATTGTTGCCCATGATACAAACTTCAAATGACCACAATATGCCAGTTTGAGCTGGGTACCTTTGCTGCATGTCAGTTCCTTTCTGCAGAACTGCCCAAAAAAGCACCACAGTGAAATTGAGCCATATTTCAAACTGCTACCTAACATTAGACAAAACCAAGCGTTAGCATTCAACAGCTTCCTAGCTAACATTATGTTTGATAGTGTTATTCAGTGTGAAAGGTCAGGTGTCAGTTAAGTCTAAAATATCAACATTATTTAAACCCGGAAGCAAAACACACTGGATATAATCAAACAGTAACGTTAGCTGGAAGTAGCTGAATGCTAACATTAGTTAACTGGTTATCAAATATTGCATGTGGTTTATGTTTCCTGTGTCTTATAGGTCCACGCAATCTTCATCAGCAATGACATGCGACTGAACAGTTGGTTTGACCCGTCGTGGAGGAAGAGGATGCTGCTGACGCTGAAGAGCAACAAGTACAAGTCTAACATGGTCCACATGCTGCTGGGAATATCCCTCCAGATCTGCCTTACAAAGAACAGCACCCTGGAGCCTGTCCTTACTCTTTACATCAATCCCTTCGGAGGGAGCCACTCGGAGAGCTGGTACATCCCAGTCAACGAGAACAGTTTTCCAGACTGGCAGGCCACCAAGCTGGACCTCCCCTTCGAGTGCTATAACTGGACTCTGACGCTGGGCAACAAGTGGAAGACATTCTTCGAGACCATTCATATCTACCTTCGGAGCAGGATAAAGACTCAAGATGGACTGAATGACAGCATGTATTATGAGCCTTTAGAAATGACGGAGCCCGCTCGAAACCTGGGCTACATGAAGATCAACAGCATCCAGGTCTTTGGCTACAGCATGCACTTTGACCCGGAGGCTATCCGTGACTTGATTCTGCAGCTGGACTATCCGTACACGCAGGGCTCCCAAGACACGGCCATGCTTCAGCTCTTGGAAATACGAGACCGGGTGAACCGTCTGTCCCCTCCAGGTCAACAGAGGTTGGACCTGTTTGCTTGTCTTCTGCGGCACCGGCTCAAACTGACCGCCAGCGAGGTGGTTCGCATTCATGCCTCTTTACAGGCCTTCAGCTCACGTCTGCCCAATTCGATGGATTACGAGACCACCAAGTTGTGCAGTTAACAGCTGCTCGATTGAAGATCTGGACTGTAAACTGGATTCAAGGAGAAATTCCTTGACCGGCGAATTGTGCCCATTGTGGGGCAGATGCTCACAGTCTGTATGGATAACCAAACTGTCTGCTATATCAGGAGAGAGATCAGAAAGAATGTACACATCTGGTTGTTTTCTGTTTTGTGGCAACTACCCTCAGTGCTATATCATAGAGTGAGGTGGCTCAGCGAGAAAATGCACAACTGAACAACTGAACGAAAGAATTCTACAGTAGAAATTCAAATACCGCTATATTCAAGTTGAACCATCCTGTTTCAATATGACTGCTCATTTATACTGTAAGTACCAATGCCAAATGAATGGACATTTTATGGTAAAAATGGTACAGTCTGTTTGTTTGTAATTTTTATATGTTCCTTTTGCTTCAGTGACAGTGCACTTTCCATGAAGACCAGAATACAGTGGTGTCAGTCAAGATTTTGTAGATAAATTGATATTAAAACATTAAAGTTATAACAGATTCCAGCTGTTGGAATATTTTTCATGATACTTTGAATGTTCTTCCTGGTTTTGATAAATTAGAGTCGAGGTAAATTCAGTGGATCAAAGGAACTGTGACAGACACACAGCGTCGTTTGGATCCCTTCTTTTCCTCGATCACTTTCATGTGTCTCAGTGTTTTCTGCTCGCTTTGCTTACAGACATTCACCGAGAAAATTTTGTTCCACGCTCAAACATCCCAAAACTTGAAGCTCGGCATGTGATCACACAAACATCCATCCATAAACTGCCACTGGTAGGTTTAGTGTAAGAAATAGACCATTATGGATAAAATGAATAGCCTTTATCCTGTTGGTGTTGTATAACCTAACAAAAATTAGGATTCCCGAAGTCCCATTGCAGTGGAACCTATTTGTTCTCCCTTCTCTTTAAGAACAAACAAAAGCCCTTTCTTAAGCTAAACACCCTCTGGAATCCAACGAGACAAGCTCGTGTAAAATTGAAACCATGCAATTTGAATAGTAAAAAGAAGCTGTGTATTATTAAAATTTAACTCACTGATGCTGGCAAATCATTATATTATTTTGTCTCTCCAAATCTAATACAGTGGTGCATAAAAAAGGAAATGCAGCATGGAAGTGAGTACATTTCAGAGGTCAGCTACACTACATGACTTGAGTTTAGGTGTCAGGTTTGAGAATTTGACCACTGAGCGTTTTTTGTGGGCGAGAAATAGGTCTGTCTGCTACCTTCAGTCTCTGTCAAGTAACATCCTGCATACACTGGATGTGTTTGTGCAGTGTTCTTTATTCAGACTGGACAAATACATTGCATTTTTACCAATGCAGCTGACTATACCAGCTGTGTGGTGGCATGTGCCTCATTTGCAACATGCATCTGTAACCAGAAGTGCTCTTTTCTTTTTTTATCCCTTACGCAAACACATACGCTTGTGCATCTGGCCTGCGAGCTTTGTCAAACATGTCTTGAGTGCACAACAGTGCTGGGGCTGAACAGATCCAGTGTAGACACTGACAGAGGACAGCAGCTGCTGCTATTGTGCTGCTGACATGCTGCTTCCACTGCATGGCCACTTCAGACAAGGTGATGGTACCAAATACCAATTAAGCTTAGGCAGCACACGGCACTTTCTGTACAACCGGAGTGTGGCAGCTCAACAAACCATTGTTAAACGGCGCCAGCAAGACAGCTTTTATGTCAATCAATTATCAATGTGCCGAGGCGCACTGTGAAGAAGAGCGAGACTTTTACATTCAGATAACATCATGTACAGTTCTTATTTGTTTTATATTTACACATGACTGCAATCTATCCTTAACCACCCATCGACTGTTTTAGCCAACTAAAGGCCACCATAACCACCAAGTTATTTGCCAGGTCTACTATCCTTCCATTCCTCCTAAGTGGACTAACTAATATGTAAGGAAAATTCTTCAAGGGACAATCAAGGATGGAAGTACGATAAAACAGTCTTAGATCATCTTTCGCTTGATATCACTCACAGTCCAACAGACAGACACATCATCACCACACTTTTCAATTCAAGAATATAAATATCCATGCATTTAACAGTTGAGATCCAACAAGGTACGCTGCAATGCTGCAAGTTTATAAGCGAGCAAACTAATTAGCAAGTTGGTGGTTAACATTTCCTTAGTGAGAGAGTTTTTCGTTGTGGCTTAATATGTCTGAAAATGGCAGCAGGTTGCAGCCTACATCAGAACAGCAGGTTGCGATTGGATTTCAGTCAACAGAATGTCTTCTTAACAGCACGATGGAAGCTGCTGCATCAAAACAATTGTTGGCAATGTGTGTTTATGCGAACTACGGATATGTTTAAACTTAACATTCCTTTATGTTGTAACTTTACCTTTCTGTAGGTAAAATTGTAATCGTATGTTGTGCTAGAGCTGTGCTTATGATCTAGTTTGGTTTAAGCACAGAAAGCCACAGGGTTAGGGTTAGGAGGGTTAGGGTTATTTTGGCTTAAAATACCAGTTTTAACTGGCATCAGACACTGTTGGAAATTGTCACAAGGTCTCCTAAAGGTGTCACACTTACAGATGTTGAAACACATGCTCAAAATGCAGTTACTGACTCCAACAATGGACATGCTATGTAATGTGAACGTGATATGGCACGTATGATACAAATGTCAATATGGTGTCTGTGATACAGACACATTTGATAGTACTCCTTTAATTTTATTACTTAAAATTGTTTGAAGAATCAGTATACAATGAACCAAAAATGTCAAAAGACGTACTTGAAACTAAACTACTAGTTTACTGACAAGCAGTTCATTGCTCGCAAAGCCTGCTGATAAATGTTTAAAGTGAACTCCACTAGTATTTGCCAAGTGATGGAAGCATACTGTAAAGCCAGACTTAGCTGTGTAGTCTCTGTATCAGTCATGGATGGGCTCATGTGTTTTCCTTTTTTCTTTTTTTCGTTAATGATACTGATGTCTGCGGATTAAAAATGATTTATTGAAGTTAAAGAGATACAGGGTCTAAGTTCAGTCACTGATCAAACGCTGTCATGCCTCTGCACTGTCGGTCAAAGAGTCCGCCTGTATTATGCATGCCGAGCATAGGATTCCACCTCTAATCTATTAACATGTGCGTGTCTTAGTGACCACGCAGACCAAAGAGAAGTCAAGCGCCTGTGAAGGTTAACAGCCATCACCTCAATTTGTCTGCTCCTCCTACCAACACCAACTCGTGTCAAAAGCTACGCTGGCTGACGGCTGCACATGGATGAGTAGTGTTTGATGAGATGTGTGAGTGGTGGAATGTATTACTAAATGTCAGCACGTCTTTTCCTGGATACTGCCGTGTCAATTACGGGGAGGAAATGAGCGCTCCACCGCGGCGTAAAGAGAGCAGGTCTGGAAGGATGAGCGACAGCACCTCCGGTTGTGTTTGGGGGTCTGCGGCGACTTTGGACATTCACTGACCTTAAAGTTGAAATGAGCGGTCTCTCCCAGCTGTTGAGCCATCCCTCACAGTAAGCAGTCAAACCGTTTTTTTTTTTTCATGCACAGGAGGTAAAGGGTTCAGGAAACAGGAAACTACAGGAGAAAACCACCAACAAATTTTACTCATCCTCACCAAAAATGCATTAAACATCTGCACAGACAGAGTAATTAGGGATCTGGATGGTGTTTTTCAAAGAAAAATGGAAATGGAGGACAGGAAAATAATTCTGCCCTCCCAATAGTACGTGTTCCTCCTCCAGCAAAATAAAAAAAGATCCCAAGCACTCTGCTCATTGCGCAATTATCCAACTCGGATCTAAAAACCCATCCTGCAGAGGCAGTTAGCCATAATACATTACCAGGAGCTTGTAAATAGCTCATTTTTTTATGCTACCGGTGTGTCCATGCAGCCTCCCTCATGACTGTGTGAGTGGGTAGCAAGAGGCGAGCTTTGATTAGAGATGCTTTGACCTTTATGAGTTTGTCAATCAAGTATCAGAGGCAAGAAAAGCCCCTTCAGATTCTCCATAAATCTGCCTGATTAAATTCTCTGTTTGTGATTTTTCAGGATTTCTCTAACTTCATTTTTTTCTTCTATAGAGAATTTCTACCCAAAAGCAGAATACTTATACCGATCATGACCTTGGAGGGCTTAAATATTCAGAATGCAGCAAAATGAACAACCTTCATTCAAAGCTGGAAACTCAGACAGGCAAGGCAAATTCATGAGGAAAAACTTTTTAGAAAGCGTTAAACAACTGACAAAAAACGAAAAAAAAAAAAAAACTGAGAGAAGGACAAGCTCATTGAAGTTCATCTCGGTAGATACAGAGATGGTTGTTTGGACCTCTCTTTCTGTTCTTCCCTTATATTGATGTGTTAATAGGCTGACTGTCACGCTGTCAGGATGTCATTTTGAGTCGACATTTATGAGTCCCGTGTCACTTTTCATTCAGCAGCAGAAAGCGAAGATGGACACTTAATTTGAAGTTTTCACTTTTTCGCAGGCAAACACAAGTGATTTGATGTTTGCATGAAAAGACGCCATCAGATAACTAACTAAATATATCTCTTCTCTTCAGTAAAGTGAGTGTCTGGTTCCATCCCAGTCAACAGAGCTGATGCAACACACACACCTGTCAGTAAACGTCGATGGTGTGCAAGAACTTTGTGGAAGTTTCATCCTTAGGGATCTCTCCCTCCGAGAAATGACATTTATTTACTGCAATACTCATTTGCAAGAGCAAATGCATTACAATAGAAAGCCGGACTGCATTTTTTAATCAACATAATGAGGAAACATTGTTAATGGACCGCTCTACCAAGCTGCAAAGTGTTGATACTGAATGAATCTGAAATGTTTACTGATGACGTATTTCTATTGTTTTCCTACAATATCCTCTTCCACTGGGCCCTTTAACCAGCACATTCTACAGTTCCACTAATGGCTGAACTGAATGAGCTGCTTAAAGGGCTTTTTGAAGTTTCTCTTATGAGCAAAGTAAATGAATGTTTACATTCTTTGATACTCACTAAAATACGACTAAAATACCACCCCAAATCTCATGTACTCATGTCAGACTTACTCGCATCCAATCAAACCCATGCTCTCCCCTCTACAGTAATAATACATGCAGCATGTCTCTGCTATTATCCAGATCATCCTCACGCTCACAGGTGGTGAGCCAGCTCCCACTTCTTCCTCTTATAGTCTATCCTTCTTATTTCTGGCACCCCAATTAAAGTGAATTCCATAGCAATGAAATTCACTCAATCATTAGCATGTAGTTAGTTTAGATCAGAACATGAATCAGGTCGTGGAGGCTGGCCATCTGCAGTGCACTTTTGACCTTGCATGCAAAAATGACTCATGCCATCTTCAGGAGAGGAGCTTTTCATGATGAGTCAGGCTATTGTTTATTTAAGCAACACAAAAGAAAATGGTAATTTGCGTGGTTTTAATGATTAATGGTGAGTATTTTGGTTCTAAACAAAATGCGGTCCTTACATGTTTTCAGAACCACAACTTCTCTTTATCCTTAACTAAATCGATTTTGTTGCCCAAACCCAAAAGTGGAGACAGAGCCGCCTTAGGACATGTCCAATCCAATTATCCAATCATTGATTCTGGTAAATGCATTTCCAATGCGATTCCAATTCTAGTTGGCTAAATGAGACAAAATGAACCAATGTGGTAATACAGATGAGCAAAGTGTGGGGCTTATTTAAAATGTCATCTTAGAACAGGATGTAGGAGCTGTTTTGAATGTACGGAGGGTGACCTCTTCCTTTATGATCACAGTTTATGTGAAAACAAAGCACTGTGGAATAGCGGCGCTGGTGAACATGTCATCTAGCTGAGTCAGGTAGCTTCTGCTCTCACATCTGCCACTTTGTTTCCTGCATTAATTCCTGCTCACATTTACACAATTATGGATGCTCACAGTTATTATGACAACTGGAGGAGATAATTCATCACTGAGTGGAAATTAGCACTGGGCCTGTTTTATCATTCAGAAAATCAACAATCACATTTGTACACGATGGCAAAGCCCCGAGTCCCGACTAACACCCGTTCCAGAAAAAATCTACTCGTCCAAATCTATACCTTTGGCATTGTGTTTTCCCAGGGATAAATCTCAGTGTCAGTATGGATGTGCATTGTGCTGTAGCAAAGTGCAGCCTTCAGCTTCCATACAGACCAAACTTTTCCTCCCCCCGGGGACCCGACAGCGGAACGAAACAGCGAACAGGAGGAGGAGGCAAAAGGTAACTGTCGCCCGCCAATAAATCAATACGCTCCTTTATTACTTCAGAGAACAAAAGGCTCTGCACCGAGATCGATTGCACCGCCGAGGAGCCTCCAATAAGAAAAAAAATATAAATAAATAAAATTCTCCTGGCATTTGGCTGCTCTGTCCCCACGACCAGATCAGCATCAATTTATTACCAATGTGATGGTTTCCGCCTGATGTGTTTTTGTATAAGCACAAATCAATCCTGAGTTTATTAGCTGCTATGATGCATTGTAAAATGACATTACTCAGGGTGCCAGATGAACGCCATTCATTAGGAAGTAAGGTTGCATCGACTGTGGATGTGCAGAGAATAAAAGAGCGAGAGAGAGAGAGAGAGAGAGAGAGAGAGAGAGAGAGAGAGAGAGAGAGAGAGAGAGAGAGAGAGAGAGAGAAGATGTTTTGAAAGAAAACTGCTTTGGCTTTTCAAGTTGGAATAGGATAATATGGTAATGATTACAACAATAATAATAATAATAATAATAATAATAATAATAATAATAATAATAATAATAATAACCATCTTCATTTTGACTATAGAAAAAGAGATAGATACAGAAGCAACTGAACAGTTTGATTGCCAGTTACTCCTGCAGCACAACTTGTATCACTGTTGACTAGTGACAACATGACTGCTTAGCATAGCATCAGGCGTACCAGAGCTCTGTATGGTTACAGTTTGGTTAGTCAAACCATGATCTGACACCTCACCAGCTTAGGTTAGATACTGGTCATGATTTCGGTTTGGATTAAAATGTGTACCATTACCAATGTAACTTAAGTAACGGACAATTGCATGTGTATAGGTAAGCAAATAAAGTTTTGTTTTGTTATGTAAATGAACTACATTACTGTGTGAAAATGACATTGATCTTTGGTTATGGTAAATCACAAAGTTGTTTCCTAGGTGGAAGTCCTTAATTGTTTTGACCCAATCATCCTCATGCCCTTTATTACTCATCTGATTACCTCCGTTTGCACAGACGGCATATGCTTGTGTCTGGTGAGGAAGGCCTGGATAGATATATATATAGACTATGTCAACTTATGTCTCTACATGTATATGATCTAAAGTTGCATTTCACTATTTTGATGTATTCTCTAATTTGGCTGCATGCTTATGTTGCTAACATGGTGGATACAGGAGAGGAACATGTCTGAAGATTCAATATGTCAAGATCTATGAATATTCCTGTAGGCTGCTACATAAAAAATGATTTAGTAAAGCATCCAAAGTAAAATGGGCAATGGGTTATCTCAAAATGTTTTGTCATTCGATATTTGTTATAAGACTATCTCTGATGCAGGTTACGGCTTACGTTAAAAACACGGCAACACTGATTTGATGATGACTTTCTTTTAGAGCCATTCAAGCATTTGGTCTCTATTACAGAAGTTAAAAACTAAAACTATTTTTTTTTAACCTGCTCAGTTCTATACACACACAAAGTAACGTCCTTGTAAGTGAAAGCCGCACAGTTGAGGACAACATCATAGGCGTGGATGATGAGAGACCGACTCCAAAACGGCTTCTATATCCTTTCATAAGTCACACACCACGCCATAGTGCCTCTGATGGTAAATACTACTCGCCGACACTGTTCAGAACCACAACAGAACACAAATGTGCAACGCTTGAGTGAGCAAGAAGCTTAATGTGAGCTCATTTTAGAGCATTACCATAATTGTCAGATGAATGTGATGTATATCGCACTGCATGCTCGGGCCACCGGGTTCAGCACAGTGAGGCAGCCGCATGTTAATCTTGCACAATATTCATAATATGTCATACATTATATATATCATATTATCATAACGTGCAATATTCAACAGTACACAAATTTTAACCATCTGATGCTTATAGATTACTGCTCATGTGCCTAAGTGTGCACCGAAGTGCTTTGAGAAATTACAAGGTTCCGTACACAAAGACATATTTCTGTTCTCTTCTCCGTGTCTGTTACGAGGACGGGGACTCAGCGGAGCACACAGCTGATTAGATTTGATGAACCCTGTTGGATCGAGGAGTAAGTGGAGCACCAGGACATTTGCATTGAGTCCCCGGAGTCCATGTGGCAGTGAATACAGAAAATAAAACAAGGACGATGATAGAGAGGGGGAGCCGGGGATAAAAGACGGAGAATCCTTTCCAGCACATTCGTCCACATAAATTATAGATCCTATTCAGCAATCCTGAATGAACTCCTACACCATGTCTGTTTGTTTTCACTCCCATCCATCAATGCCTGTGACAGTGGTCGATAATCAGACTTTAATATTAATATGCAGACACTTCTGGTCTGCAAACACGCATTTAGAGATGAGAGACACGCGACGGGACAGAAGCGAATGCGGTCGTGGTTAATGGGATAATTGGATGTGAAACCATCATTCCACCTGGTGAGTGAGTGCTGTGCGAGGCGAGCGGCTAGACGGCAACAAAAAAAAAACAAAAAAAAAACAACCTAATCAGCTGGGCCCGCTGAGAGCCATTTTATGCTGCAACATCAATTACAAAAGAATTGCTTTAGGGATCCTCTGGCCAGGCTCTCCAATGCATCACTTATTAGACAATCCTTTGCTGTGACATGTACTCATCAGAGGATTGAGGCTCTGGCGCTAGACAAGGTCATTTATGAATTATTTGGATTTGTGTCACATTTTTTACAAATACGCTGCTACACAGTCAATGCCTGAGTCTTTGTGTGAGTGTGTGTGCGCGTGTGCGCGCGTGCTTGTGTGTGTGTGTTAGTGGAGTGGACTGTGAGCTCAGCACTTATTCCTCTCTGGATAGCTGAGGCCCAACAGTGCTGCGATGCTTGAGTTAAGTATTACTCGCCTACTTAATGCTCATCAAACATTACACTTGCCCTCAGATAATGGTAATGTGGTCGTTTAAATAGGGCTCATTATGTAATATTTCACAAAAGTAATATAAATGGTTAGGAATACCAACATACACTGTGTGTGAAGCAGGAATTCAGCGGTGAAACGAATCTGAAAATGTAATGGCCTTTCATTTTTCTATTAGAATGTCTGTGTCTTAACGCAGATGCCGCACCTGTCACTGTATGATGGAGGTCATTTTCATACAAATGGCAGTGGTGGGAGAGACATCCTTTACTCAAGCAGAAGTAGGACCACTGAGGCCAGATTAAACAGAGAGGCGGCTCCAGGGCATAAATGAGCTGTGGGCCCACATTCAACCCCCCCGTGGGCGGCTGTAGCTCAGGAGTAGAGCGGGTCATCCAGTGATGGGAAGGTCACTGGTTTGAAGAAAGTTTCTTTATTATTCTCTTTACATATTCCCTGCTTATGTCTCACAGCCTTTCCCCCATCATTGTTTTTATCTGATGCATCTGATGGTGTGCGCACAGAAAAGATTCAGCAAGTTGGCAGGAAAAAAAAAACAAAAAAAAAAACTGAATCATCATATTAAAACTTTGTGATGTGTTTCATACTGTCTTGTATGGGGCGGCTGTGGCTCAAGGGGTAGAGCGGGTCATCCTACTAATTCGAGGGTGGCAGGCAAGATACTGAACCCAAAACTGCTCCCGATGGCTGTTCCATTGGTGCGAGTGCTGAGTGGATGTGTGAGTGACTGAGCATAAAAAAAAATAAAACAAAAAAATTGAATTGCTTTGGTTAGGATGTGTCTCAACAAACGCTCCTGATGACCAGGCTGGCACCTCGCATGGCAGCCTCCACCATCAGTGGATGAATGTGAGTGTGAATGGGTGAATGTGATGAGTGTTGTAAAGAGCTGTGAGCGGTCAGAGGACTGGAAAAGCGATCAAGAAATGAAAGTCCATTTACCGTTTACCTCCCAAGCAATAAGTAAGTGTAAGACCTCCAGTAATTTGTTAATTGTGCAGACCGTCAGTGTAAATCTGCCATGCCTGTAATTTGTAGAGTCACAATTCAACCACAAGTTGCCCACTGCACCATACATGTGTATTTATGCTTGTACCACATGTGGAAAAGAGGCAAATCAACTCAAAACTATCAGTAATGTGACTGCTGAGGAGTTATAGATGTTACACCAGAGTAAAATACAGACAAAATATGCGAAAATGCAACAGGTATGGTAATACTTGTCCTGTGTGAATGGGGCAGCCATTAAAATTCTACTTGAAGTATTTTAGCTTCAAAGACTGTTACAGGTTATTTGATATGACATAATTTGTATTCCTTTAATTTTGTGTAGTAGTTCTCAAGTTTCCAGTCATATCACACAGTCTTTCCCAGCAGGAGTTTAACCTTTCTTGGCGCTTGAGGGACTTCCTCTCCATGTTGTCATAAAAGTTGAGATTTACAGCTCATTTTTGAATTTGCAAACGGTAGCCCATGACAGTGATATAGATATAAAGTGATATGAAGTATAATTTGTATTTGCTATACTTGACAAGTTGATTGTATGCTTTTTATGTCAAAACTGAATATGTATAGTAACTTGTAAATCATTTTGATATACTTCTTTACCAGCAGCACTACTGCCACCTGTTGATAAGTGGAGTCTATCACTGTGTGTCTTGTAACCTGCATAATCGTGCGCATCCATGTAAGAAAAACATCAGAAAAATGCATTGTTTCAAAGCCTCCACATGTTTAAAGCTGCAGTGACAGCCACTTTATCTGGAAAATGGTCTGTAATATGATTCATATGGAGATGCTGTTTTGCCCGGGACAAATCAAATGTCAGATGTTGATCGCATCCTTCTGATGTTACAAGACGGCAGCTTTTTTATCTTGCACCTGGTTTCCCAGCTCATTTCACAGCACTTGAAGTTGAAAAACCCTAAAAATCAATAAGACATTCCAATCAGATGGTCAGATTGTATCAGGTTTTCCCCGTTTGCTATCACAAATGTTATTGTTAGGCGGCGATCGGCCACGATTCCTGTTGATTTGACAAACACACAGAAGACATCACTATCTATCTATCTATCTGTCGTTCTGAAGCATAGGTAAGAGGACACTTGTGATAAATGTTTACTTTTGAGAAATTATTCTAATGCCATAATTGTTATACAAAGTTACAATATACCAGATTTGCATTTCAAGTGTTTGTGCATGTTTGTGAATAAGCAGAACTGCCTTGTATGTAAAAAAAAAAAAAAACAGAGAAGAGGTTATGCAATCACTTCAGGGGCAAACAGGTCTTTACATCCTCAAGGATGATGATTCAAGAATAGGCAAGTTCATGAAAAAGCAATACATACTTGTGTGTTTGTCGAAAAGAGCTCCCCCGTCAAATGACATACACACTCCAAATCAAATCCCGAGCAGCCTGGAGTGCTTGGAAACGATCATTAGGAGCCTCAGTGGCACTTGAAATGTTGCTGTCGACTCGCTCAGGATGCTGCTCCGCACAACGTCATGGTAATATGCGTCAGCAATCAGAGGGAGAAGACGCGTTCCAAACAGCCAGGATAATTAAGGTTGAACCAACAAACGTAATCAACGCCCAATCAGGCTGTATTGTGGCAGACAACTCTGCCTGAAGAAGCCCGTGTTAATTTTCTGTATCCATGTGAAGTGTTTCATTCTAATCAGCATTTTGGAGTGAAGGGACCTCATGGACATGAAATGTTTAGAGGTTTCGCAGGTTTGTCACTATTAGTGTCCCAAATCCCAAACAAAGCAGCATTTGTGTTCACACTGGACACAATAACAGGAATTAAACACATGAAAACAACACCAATAAAACACTGTTGTCCCACAAGGCATTTAACTAATCAACTGGGAGGGGATGTGAGGATAATACCTAAAACATCACCCCACCTGTTGCCCCATGCTCATTAGCATGAGACAATAACTGCCTGTTCAATCATACTTTCAGTACTTTTGATACCCGTGCTGCATCAGTGGCAACTTTGTCATAAGCCTTTTATTAAACCAAGAGTAGATATTTCATGTGAATGTCAGTGTGTTCCTGAAGGGGGAAAATAGCACCACTGTAACAAAGTAAGGAAACGCTGGCGACTGACATTAAACTATACTGGCTAATCAACAGGAAAATAACTTAAGGGTTGTACCTGCTTGCTGAGAGAAGCTACTGCAGGGTACCAATAACAACAACCGTGTTGACACAAGATTTCAAACAAAAGGCAGTGTGGCTGGAGCTCTAAATGTGTTTCCACTGTTGAGAGGGAGAAGTAAGTACAAATGTCAGACACATCCTTTGCTTTAAGTTGACTCTTGCAAAACAAAGTTAATTACAGAATGTCAGTCACAACCATTGTCCTCTCATATAAACTGTAAAATCTTAAGAAACATATTGTTGTGTTTTAAAGTTAGTGAAATTGTCATATTTATGTATATTTTGCTTTTCATTAATTCAAAGTAATTCCATGCTACATTTTAAGAAGGTGCAATCAAAGATGTTAGCCAGACAGTCTACTTGATTTCTGAGCGTGCTGTCGACGGATGATTTTGTATAGATTTACTAATCCATGTTAAAAAAACTTGGAAAAAACAACAGCCAAAATATAATAATCTTCGATAAATGTTGTTTTCTTCATCATTCCAAAGTGTTGTTTTGATTATACACAGTCACTGTGACCATTAGTACATACAGTGTATTTCATATACTATTGATGTGTAGAATGGAATTGGGACACAGACATACTCCTTTTAGTTATTTTTAGAAGTCAATCCGCAAAAAAAGAATCTTGTTCTCAGCCAGCAAGCCTCATCAGATCACCCACTTCTGAATATTGTCAAATTGATCTACAGACTAAGCCTCCACATGGCTGCCAAAAGGCTGTTTTAAATTACCTGACAGCCTTCCATTTATCATCTCATGGACTGCATTGTCCCCTCCCAGCTCTCTATAGATGAAAAGGCCAGTACGCCTATGAGAAAAATACAGACCCACGCATTAGACGACACATTTGTCATCGACATCGGACAGGTAAAGCATAGTTTTGGTGTTAAGTGCTAATATTTTGATGCAAAGAAGTGAGTTCAACTAAGGAGTTTCTCCTTCTCCTAATCTGTCTTTTCTTTTAGCGTAATTGCTTTTTCTTTTTTTTTTCCTCTCGTAGAGGCATGAAATTCAGTAAAAGAATGTCGATGCAGAGAAGGCTCGGCTTTAATTAAGGAATGCTATCATTGTAATCATTTTTATTCATAAACAAGAGTTAAAAGCTGTAAAAGGCGCTTTAGAGAGAGGGATATATATTATTGATTGGGGGGAGAGATTAGAAATTAATGACCCATGTCTCCCAGATTGAATAATCAATTTCAATTAATATCAATTTCACAGTGCAGCTGCTCGGCAACGGCCCTTCAGATGTGCTTTGGTGCCGACCATTATTCAACCTCTCGGGGAGAACACACCCATAGAGGGAGTGCAGGGACTGTGCAGGGCGGAATCAGACCCTCCCAGGGGCAGAAGGTGTGGTTATATACCTGTGTGTCTTCCATCTCGTTTCTCCAGGGGTAGTTAATGTGAGCCCACTGACCCCCTAACTCAAACCGCCCGTTGTTTTATCTCCAGACGAGGAAAACATCAACAGCGCACACCTACGGCAAACTTTTCAGAGCAGAGAGCGAGAAAATTGGAGGAGCCGGGTGAGAGAACTCAGCGCTCCTATTTGGCCCTGAACACGTCGCAAAGCCATCCATCATTCAAATCTTATTTGAGGTGACAATGATGAGGTGCTCGAATATGTGTGTGTGTGTGTGTGTGTACGCATGCATATGTGCATGCACCTACATGCTGTGACGAGGTAACAATCTCCCCTGAGAAGTGCAAGTGATATTTTGAATCCAAATTGAATGGATGGGGTGATTGCTCCACGAGACTAGAATAGTGACATCTCAATAGGCATGCCCTTATCAGGAAAATAATAAGGCTATTTTCATGACCAAAATTAGACGCGCAGACTGTCAGATGAGAGGAAAAAAAAAAGGTCTGGACCAATTGAACCAAAGAAGATGCTTATTAGAGGAGTTCAATTTGCATATATTGCATGTCAGACACATTGGCAAAAATGTCAAAAACTAAATCAAAAAAGCCTTTCTAGTGTATGTGCCGAAATTGCTCCTTGATCAGAGTGAATGAATTTGACAGCGCGGTGACGTTATGGGTATCTGGCAGAAATAAATCATTGCGGAGACATTTATCAGACGTAGCAGCAGCACAAGTTTCTCTCCCAGAATGCTTTGACCAGGATGGGAGTGAGTGGGGGGGAGCCACACTTGAATGCAATTTGCATCAATTTCTATTTTCTACAAAACCAATTCTGGCACATAAAAATCTAGAAATTATGTGGCGGAGAAAGTATTAACAGTTAGGTCATTTTAGATCTATAAGACATGTAAGAAAGAGTTTCACACAGAGACAATTCAAGTGCTTCTCTGCCTCCGACCGCCTGCCCAACGACTTTGGATAAATTGCTAAATTGCCCAAAGCCCATCATGCTGCAGTGCTCAGTGAATAATTCGCCCATCTCCTCATGCCAGCATGCTGCTGGCGTCTGCCTTCCCCCGTACAGTTGAGGTTTAGTCTCAGGCCTCGGCTCAAGTTTCCCGAAAGTCATCTCGGTGGTTAACTTTTAAAGTGCATGAAGAGGAGACTTCTGACGGATCAGCCCTGTCTCGGATGGCTCCCGATCGCCTGGCAGATCCCTGTCAACCTCTCTTTGAGATGCGAGCCGGAGGAGCGGTAATGTCAAGTGCCTTTGACACATAAGACAAATGACGCTCTCAGTCCACGTACTGGAATATTAGAAAGCCACGGATGGATGTGTGGCAGAGGGGTGCCGGCGCAGACACGCAGGAATCTAAATAGAGCTGTTATCATCATCACCATCATCACGTTCACGTCCGCCAAATCAAAAAAAAAAAAAAAAGAAAGAAAAAACAGAAGCGAGCGTGTGGTGGTTAGAGAGCCTTATCATTTGCCCAGGCACCGACGCCTTTCAAAATGTACAAGCATTAATTAAGGATCCATTATGAGCCCAAATCCATCAGAAATGTGGACATTATGCAGAGTGACACCCCATTATTTGAGGCTACGTCGTGCTCCGTATGCAAGAGATGTAACAATTTCTTGTGGGTTTATGTAAAAAGAGCAGCCCAGCCATCTGTTTGGTGGCGGCTCAGGACGCCGAGTGAATATTGATAAGGACAGCAGCGTTTTCGGTAATGTGTCTGCCCGCGGTGCCATCAGATACACCCAGCAGCAGGATATCATGTAACTTGTGTCATAACTATCAATCTGACGCAAACAGGTACGGCATTTGTCTTTCCGCCGGGGATCCCACAAATCTCCGCATGACAAAGCGGCTTAAATTACGTCCCATTTGTTCTGAAGAGACTCCACTTTCGAGCCCCGGAAGGTTACAGCAGGCCTCACGATGCGGCGCTCACACTCGGTATTGATTTTTTCAGGTACCTGTGTGGGCGCAGCGTTCACATTCAGGTGTCGGTCAGTGAGAGATGCAAGTCGAGATGGGAGCTCAAAGACCCATTCACAGACCAGACCTTTTCTTTATCTTAACAGGATGATTCACTATTTTATTTTTTATTTTTTTCTTTGCCCTCTGCTCGTTAAATAATGGAGTCTGACTCTTTCAAAAGAACGAGCCTGTTCTGAATGGGACACATGAAAGCTCGATTTTGTTCAGCCTTTCTTGATGCGAGGCTTTCAGCTCAAGGTGACGTTTTTTTATTTTTTTTATTTTGAGAATGAGGCCCGGTAGGATCATGTCGGAATCAAAAACCATCAAAAATGTATCAGATAGCGTCAGGGTCAGAACTTGATAGGATTTTGATACAGAATGACGAGTTAATTTAGGTCAATTATGGACAAATCACCCTCGAATCTGAATAGTCACGGGGTCGGAATGAGTCATAAATGAATCAGCGGAGAGGTCAGCGATGGCCCCAACGCATCCTGTTTTAGGTCGTACAGGCTCTTTCTAATCTTTATCTTCAGCTTTCATACCAAAAATCTAACAGAGGGCAAAAAACCACAGAGAAACAAGACTCATCTCAAATCCCTCTAAGCCTTTATCGAATAAATGCTCACTCACAATGAACCCGGCGCGCTGGAACAGATGTAAACAAGGACTTCACACACACACACACACACACACACACACACACACACACACACACACACACACACACACACACAGCATGTGCACACATGCACACAGCTCGATTCTACAAAGAAAGAGCCCCGCAGACATTCATGGATACATGGAGAGTTGTGTTTTAGTTTTGGGCAGCAATTTATGATTATTCTCCAAAAAAATCTAATGATCTATTTTCCTTTCATCCATAAAATAATTGCCAAAAAAAAAAAGGGAGAATACGCATTGCATATGCCAAAAGCCAGAGGAAACATTTCCTTATTTCTCTTTTTCTTTTTTTCTTTTTTCATCAGACCAAAGGTCCAAACCTTTAATTTTAGAATCTGAAGCTAAAAATCTTATTTTTGCTGGAAGGGAACACTCAAATGATTTTATCTGAGCATTTGTTTTCGAGCAGTTGGTAGCCTTTCAATGAGGACGACAGGAAACTGATGACAACACACAGAAACGCATAACTTTTTTGTTCATAACAAGTCAATTTATGTTCTGCACCTGGTATTTCTCTTGTTCCACTTTGAGATATCTGAGACAGACAAGGTCACTGTTGAATCTGATTGAATTTTGGTGAGATATAACATTCAGTGGTTTCCACTGTGTAGGACAATGAAGGCTTGTTCTGTATTTTATTCGTTGTACAGCTGCTCATGTACAGAGAGCCAAATAAAGGGATACCATCAGTTTGCATTATGGGAAATGCAGGAATCAAGCATTTTAGAAATTGACCCTTACTAGGGATTGTCCGAGCTCAACCTTACTGCCAGACAAAAAACATCATATTCAATATACTCAATTTTTTCAGGAACATCATGGATCATGTTCAATGACAGTGTTTTCAAAATTCTCATGTTCTACAATATCTGTGAAACACAACTACAAGTGTGGTCACATCACTGATGATGTTTGAGTACAGTGTGGTTAACAACACCTAAGGCCTAAAGCAGCTCCGATGAACTTTGACATTTTGTTGATTCTGTGGACAAAAGCAATATGAGCGCCGCCTTCTCATAAAGATCTCTATCTTCTAGCTCATGCTCTTGTTTTGAAGGTGACTAAGAGACACTACAAAGATTTTATACCATTGTCCCTTTTTGATCCATCTGCTGCAGGATGCATGGTGATGAGGTATACCTCTTGGTGACTATGTGAGATTGTACGAAGAACTGTAGTATGATGGTGAAACCAACAAACTAATCTTTGTTTCGGCGTTTCAACCCGTGTTGTGCCCGAGCACGTTCGACACTCAAAGTCCAGTTTGTTTGACACAATCGTGTTCTCTGTGTTGTTCTCCATTGCTGTGCGCCTGCGCTACGATGTGATGATGTATGTACAGGAGGTGACCGTGTTCCGGCCCGGTTGCGGCTGCAGTAATGTGAATGCAGGCTAGCGGGGAACTGGGGAGGGGGAGTGATTTTGCACAGTATGGAGCAACTGGGCCAAATGTGGGTGTGGCTTAAGGATACCGGCACTAACTATACAGAAATAGCCAGTCCACTCACTGATGGTCTTCTTTGCTTATGAAGTTGTATACTGTAGAAAGGTATTTAATTGAGTCTGTTTCATATGCAGTAAAAACTCCTTGTTGTACATTTAAAGTCAGGGAAAGATCCAGTAAGTTTGATGAAAAGGCAATTGCATGAGTGGTTGACTCCAGCCTCTCACATGCTACATTAACATTACAACAGGCAATGAATAAATAAATAAATAAATAAATAAATAAATAAATAAATAAATAAATAAATAAATAAATAAAACAAACTTATTTTATTGACCTCCACAAAACTTTCCTCCTCCTCATCACATAAAAAGTACCAGACTCGCCACATTAGATCTGATGCTGGCATTAGACATTAAGGGCAGAATCTTACTTGGCTGAAATGTCACTGCATCGATTTTCTTCATCTTGAAACTTTCTTCTGCAAGTCCCCCCAAAAATTCTGCAAGTGTCCCGCCTTATAAATGACTCACCTGATTGTTCAGTTGTCAGACGATTTTTGATCAGCTAAACAATGTATCGCCCTTGCATATATTCTCCTTCATCAGTTATTATTTGAATGTAACGTGAAAGTGTTTTGTTTATTTCCTTTCCTTCAGTGTTTTTAGAAGAAACTCCTAACTCCCACGCAAAACACCGCTCCCGAAACGCCTCGTCAGTAGTCCCACCTTTGATTCTGTGACGTCACACTACATCACCATGTCACACATTTGCATAATTGGCGTCTGGCGGGTGAAATTTGGGAGCGAGCATAATATGTCCAATTTAGCATTTGCTAAATCACTAGTGTTTCACTTCTGGTGAAAAGCATTGCCGAAAACAAACATGTACCAGTTCTACTGGAAACAAACACAGTGCCAAGTCCACATTTAATGTCAAACTGGAGTATTGTGATTGCTTTTGGAATTACTGACCCAGTTGAAGCCTGCTTAAAGTTAATTGCTCCCCAACGTGCTATGACCAAGCATGACAGATTGCATGGCTAAGTATATTCACTTTAACGCCCACATAGCCGACTGTGAATAAATACCTCTGTGGGTGCTGCCAAGAGGGATTGCAGATGAAGGCTAATGTGAAAGCTATCCATCATGTTTTGATCACTATATTCTTGAGAGGTACTCAGTGGGAACCGGTGATAAACTGCAGAAAACCCACATAATCTCTCCTTGAGCCTGGGAGCATTACAGTGTTCAGGAGACAAATAATTGAACGTTTAGAGGTAATGACCTAAAAATACACGGTACAGGTCGGTCAGAGAAGGCGTTTCTTATTCTTGTTTTCACCTGCAAATCTCTCGCAGGCAAAGATCCGTTTTCTGTCCCGGTCTTAAAACATTCTCAGCTCTGCTCTGAGGATTCATGCAAATTTATGGAAGATCCCCCTCGCTTGCATAAGGAATGGCACTATGAATACACTGTGTGAATAAAAACAAGTGCAAAAGCTGATCATTTGATTAGTCTGGGGGTAGTCTGATGGCCATTAAACATTCAGAGGCTGTGTCCTCTGTTCTCTGCTCTGAATTCATGCGAACATTTTCACCAGTGTTACGTCTCTTACAATAATATCCACTCAATTAAATCCCACTATGTGAGATAATAGCTGCTACTTTATTATCATTTTTTGTTTCTTAAAGGGAAGAGACAGCATAATCTGTAATAACAACTACAGGGCTGAAAGCTCGGGCATATAAAACACTCCTGGGATCAGTTTATTCCAGGACCCCGACCTCATGAAAAATTCAAGCATTTATACGAAAGACAAGAGATTGAAAATTATAAAGAGGATGGGATCATGCGCTATGGGTTTGCTTTTCTGTTTCGTGAATTTATTGTTATTTTGGTATGTATACAATATGTATTCATTAGAAGTGAATATTGTTCCATTTGTAAATTAAACACCTCCCTCTGATGTAGCATTCATCAACAACAAAGACAAAATGTTCTCCAACTTCCAAAGAATTTGGAAAAACAAAGACCCGCAGTCGGAGGTAAATAGTCCCTCATGGGGAACAAAACCCGGCTACAGTGACGCATACGCTGGCTTTAAAAGATAATTAGGAATAATAAAGCCACATTGCTCATACACTCCTCAGAGAGCTTTTTTCTTTTTTAATCATTCCCTCCTCATTTCTGACTTTGTCCCTCAAAATTATCATTATTTATTTTTTTTTCCCTCTACGTGATGTTAATGTTAGACAGACTGACAATTAGGAAAGCTACCGGAAGATTTTCAGGTACAACATAAAAGGTTTACAGATTCTTTGCTCCAAAACTAACTGGTTAAATCATATTTCAAAGTGAAAGTCTAATTTCCAGGAGGTCACTGCTGATTTTCAAAGAAGGTCTCTAACTGATTGTAATGCTGCAGTGAAAGGTAATATGACTATGAATTATACATGTTTTCTGGCACGCTCTACAGACGGAGCAACAGTCACGTCAGGTCTGTTCTTGCAGGATCAGGCCTGACTACGCTGTTCCCTACACAGTTAGACTAGCACTAAGAGGAATGTTCACAACCAGAATAGTCCGTAATGACTAGAGTAATAAACAAAAGCTACATATGTCAGTTACATTATGTGACATAATTGGGAAGCAAGCAAAACTTAACCTTTCATACAGCATATTTCATTCCAGATGGAAGCACAACAGAGTGTTAGCTTCTACTAAAAGTGCAGCCACAAAAAAATGTAAAACACAACACATTAGTAAATTCAGTTGAGCGATGCAATATGTATGAATTGGCCAGCTGTCAAATTCATACTTAAAATAAATAAGGGGCAGCATAACTGCTAACTGCTGCTAACTGTAGCTGTCATTAGCATCTTAGTTAAGTTAGCTATGCAGCTAGCATTACTGACCGGGAGCTCAGGGAGCAAGGGAATGCTGGTGTTCACACCGCTAGCACAGTAGCTTTGGAGCTGGATGGGCTAAGGCTAGCTGGTTAGCATGCTAATGTCAGTAGATGCATTTGAAACACATTAAATAAGTGTCACAAAGTCGTGATTGTTTTTTTTTTTTGGTGAAAGTTTTCAAGTAAATGTCTTCCTCAAATCATGCGTTAATAACACACGAGTTGAAAGCCACTGAGAAAATAACAGAATTGGGACCAGCAATTATTAATACTAAATGCAAGTAAAGGTTGAATAGGGCCAAGGCTCTCAGGGCTCAGCTGTGGCAGGCTTACTTCCCTCCAACCCTTATATTATTGTTTTCCTTATCTGAATTACATAAGCCTACATGTGCCGTTCCTTTCGTCTTCTTCTTTCACTACAGCGTTTTGAATAACTAGATGCTAAAATCACGACAATTTCTTCATTTGTAGATGGTTTGTGGCCAACTAAAATGAAATAATAATACTAAAAAGAAAATCAGCAAACTCCTTTTGGCTACAACAGGTCCCCAAGTCGCTCTGACTTAGTTTTAAAAGTTGTTCTACTGCAGCATGTTTTAAATAATTGAATACTAAAGTCATTTTGGCCAATGAAATTCATCTGGCAGTCTCCTTGCAAGTGGGTCAAAAAGTTAATTTTGGACACTGAACCAGACCACCTCCCGTCGCCCCCACAACCCTCTAATTTTCTCACCCCCCCATGTGATAAATCTCAAAATAATCCCGTATTTTAAACCCTTGTCAGACTGTATGACTAATGTTGTTGGGGAGAGTTGATGAAAAAAACAACAATGTTGCTTTTACAAGAAACATGAATAATACAAGCATCATGAACATTTAGATCTGTCTTAAGTATCTTATTTGCTCATAGCTCCTCTTTCGAAGTCAAAGATTGTCTGCGCACAATTACCATTCTGCAAAAAAGATCTGATTAAAGTCTAGCGGACGGAGAGAGCCTGACCCAACCAATTTAAATTCCATCCATCTCCACCGAGTAAGTGATACACTGTAGTCACTGAGAATTTAACAGATTCCCCTCAGACTTCTCAGCTGGATGAGTGCTACGTTCTTTAATCACAGATGGGAGAGAAAAGACTAAATGCATGCTCTAGATTAACTCCTTCTCACCAAGCATTGTCATTGCACTTGGCATATTAATGGCACTGCTCGATGCTCTTTCTGACCTTTGTCCGTGTTCACCACAAGTGTGGGGCATCAGAGTCTCACACTGAGCAGAGGATCTCTTTTTAACTATACAGGACCTTGAAGTGTCCACAAGCCAGACAGCATATCTCTGTGCTCTATATCCTAGGTGACTTTTCTGCTGATGACCTCAAGCCCTGGCAGCCTTGTCGAAGGGGACAAGAAAATAAATAAATAAATAAATAAATATATATATATTTTTTCTTTTTTCCCCTGCAAGCTAGAAACACTCTGTCCCTCTCATCTCACGCACCATCTCCATGCATTCACATCTGGCCGTACAGGAAAATCACCTCCTCACTACAGTTCCAGTCAACAAGAACATGGAAATTGAATTGATGAAAGCTGGTTCAGCAAAAAGGAAAAAAAACATTTTGTGGTTTCAGTTAGAAAAAAAGTGATGTGCATTTGAAATGCATGTGCATACTGGCAATCTGTATCAACAGGAAAGTATTATTGCATTATTAGTGTTTGTGTAAGTGTGTGTGTGTATATATATATTTCCATGTATTGACAGAAATGCAATAGATGTCATCTGTTCAGATCAGAACAACAAAAGTTTAGTAGCTGCATTGAGAGAATATCTGATACCAACTATTATAAATTATGTATATGGCAAGTTTTTCCTCCCTCCAATCCAGGGTCTAAGGACAGAGGACGGTGTTCTCTGTACAGACTGTAAAGCCCACCGAGCTATATAAAGAAAATGTATTTCCGTTGATTCTGCAGAACACTGTTTATTCGGATGAAATACATTGCTAATCCGTGTAAGAAACAACATCAACAACCCAAACAGAATGTCCTGCAAAACACTGTTTAAATATCGAATGTACTTTGATTTAATGAAGAAACTCTGACACAGTTCTGAAGAAATACAGGATTAATTGCTCATTAATGCAAAAAAAAAAAAAAAATCAGATGCCGTGGGCGGTAAAAACAAATTAGGATGATGAAAAGAGATGGTATCAGTTGGAATCTTGGAAGTGTGTGTATTTCTCTGTATTCATATGTTCTGCCAATATATTTCCGCTTGATAACTTCACTGACTTTTGCAGGAATTTGCCTTTTGCAGACACGCTTTTGAAGAGTAAAAACAATCAACTTGGAATCCAAACTACTTCACGTCATGACATATTGACTGGATGCTACAGCAGTTTTCAAAAGTGAGTTTGAGGTTGCCAAAGCCTGAATGCTGTGGAGGAGCTGGGAATGCAAGAGTAAAGAATTAAACATGAATCTATTTTGTGAGCACTACAACATTACACTGCATTTGTTGCAGTTTGCAACACCTTTAAGCTTTAAGTCATCATATCACATGATGGTCCTTTTTTCCCTTGAATTTACTGACTAACTATACAGTATAGACATAATGCACCTCCATACATACTAAGAAAGCGATGTGTCAGTTACTATCCTATTATACTGCTATAGAGCTTGATGGATCGTTGTACAAAGTGAAATTGGGGTTTATGGTTTCCTTCACAACAGTCTATCATTTTCTTAACACTTAACCTGAAGTGTGAGTCCTGCTGGTGTGTCTTTCTCCTACCAACAGGGTCACCACAGAAGCTAAACACTCATATGGTTCCTTTAGTATCAGGGGCAACATTTATCATCATTAGTGAATGCTAACCTCAAACTACTAAGTTGTGTGTAAGGAGTTATTAATTTGGATGCTTGAGTAACCAAATTGGGAGCACAAATGAGTAATGCATACACTCTAATATGCAATTTGTGCACACAAATTAATTAATTTGTTCCCTCAAACGAAGAGCATCACGTTATTGTGGCAGTGAGAGCTGATGTAACAGACTGGTGTGTCTCCAGCCGGTGTACTTGCAGTCAGTCGTCAGTTGCTGACTTAATTTCCTGAACAATTTATGTTGATAGTTTTGTGATCCCTGAATTTACTGAGTCCCCGTATTGTGCTCTATTTGTCTAACATCACACAACACCTACAACGAGCTCATGCTAATATATATCCTTATAACAACGAGGCCAGATCAGGATCAGACTGTTTCATGTAAAATTCATTCAAGCAGCTGATTCTTTGAAACTTTAGTGGAAAAAAAAAAAGGGAAAAAAAGTGAGCATCATCAATCAGAACGGTAGTCTGTATGTGGAGTTCAGCTGTTCCTTCTGGGAGAACAGGAGCCTTCAGGCTGCAGGTTCTCCCTCAAAGCTTTGCCGTATTCAGCACTAACTCTAAAGAAATATAGGTAGGCTTTCAGCGATATACCTGGCGCATTGGAAATAGCATTCGGCTGTAAAGAATGAATTATAAGCCGGCGCACCTGCAAAAATATAAAGATAGATAGAGAAAGCGGTATTTATATGTACCACTTTGAACTCAGCACTCTCCACTGGGCTGTTAGTGAAATAAATGCTCACCATCAGCGTTGCTCTCAACATATTAATTGCTGGATTTGATGAGACCTACATTCAGGCGCTGCACCTGCTTATTAAAAAACGGTCCACATCCAGCAGTATGGTGGCCATACTGAAGCTCCCATGGAACTTTGCTGCCTGGCTGCATTTTCTGAGTCATTAACGCTGTGCCACTGCAGAGCGGGTCGCCAATTCCCAGCAGTGGGGTCAACCAGACACAACGGGAACGGAGATATTCTCAGCCGCCATGAAAATACGGTGTGCTTCTTTTTTGTTTTCCTCCTTTAACCTCCTTATTTTATCTCCTCTTCATGCAGAAAAGCTGTGCATTTGCCATCTTTGCCTCCTATATGGAAACTAATTATCTAAATTATCAATAGTCTGATGATGGGAGAATATTTGGATCCTCCACAGTCCTGTTTGATTAAGTAAGTAAATGATCTTGCAAATATTAATTGAACTTCCCTTTAAAACAGACAGGACTGAGCGTGGCACATGTTTAATTATGCATGTACAAAATTGTTGCACAATAACATTGGCTAAGTGTAGATAATGCCCGCCTGCCAACACTCATTTCCCCAATCACAGACTGAGCTGCTTTCTGCCAGGCCTCTCTCCTGTCCTAAGCAACTAATGACATATGCTCAAGCTAAAACTCTACATGCTAATGATGGAGGCTTGGACTGTGCGAGTGTAAGGACGGTTGGATTCCATCTGCCGATTTTCAGCCACAATAGCAGGGTCAGAATGACAGATCTTGACTATGAAATGGAGCTGGCAAGACATTCCACACAAACAGGCAGTCGTGGTTCTCCAAGGATGAATTCTAGTTATGTTTACAACCTGACTTCTCCTTGAGTTTACCATAAGCTTAACCTCTGTGGTTTTGATGTCTCAATAAACTTTGGCACCAGTTACCATAGCATTTTTGTAATTTTGTTTTCCAACGGTTTTTTGACTACCTGCAAATATGACACTGGTATCAGTCTCAACTGTACATTGTATTTGTTGCCAAATAACATATTTTACATGCTATACTTAAAATCATACCCGCTGAACAGCAGCATTGTGTTAGCATTTCCATTAAAGCTAAGCTGAGTCTAAGAAGCCAGCGCCCACTGTTCTGTAAGTGTGTAACCAATGGATGTTTTTGGCAGGTCGTCAGGCCAATTCCCAGCTGTTTCTGAGGCGAAAGAATCAGATGTAAACTTTTCCTAACCCTGACAAAGTGGTTGTTGTGCATCAACATTTTCCAAAGGCACAAAACTGGATATTTTTGTCAAGACATGTTTCCAGTGATGTTCGTGACAAAAAACCATGATCTTTTCCTAACTCTACCCAAGTGATTTTTGGAGCCAATCTTAATCAGAAAGTGGCAAAATAGGTGAAAATAAAAAAAACAGCTTCTTACAACCCATACTTATATACATTATATTGCCAAAAGTATTCGCTCACCTGCTTTGACTCGCATATGAATTTAAGTGACATCCCACTCTTAATCCATAGAGTTTGATATGACGTCGGTCCACCCTTTGCAGCTGTAACAGCTTCAGCTCTTCTGGGAAGGCTTTCCACAAGGTTTAGGAGTGTGTTAGTAGGAATTTTTGACCATTCTTCCAAAAACACATTTGTGAGGTCACACACTGATTTTGGACTGGAAGGTCTTGCTTTCATTCTCCACTCTAATTCACCCCAAAAGGTATTCTATTGGGTTGAGGTCAGGACTCTGTGCAGGCCAGTCAAGTTCATCCACACCAAACTCTCTCCTCCATGTCTTTATGGACCTTGCTTTGTGCACTGGTGCACAGTCATGTTGGAACAGGAAGGGCCCATCCCCAAACTGTTCCCACAAAGTTGGGAGCATGGAATTGTCCAACATCTCTTGGTATGCTGAAGAATTCAGAGTTCCTTTCACTGGAACTAAGGGGCCAAGCCCAGGTCCTGAAAAACAACCCCACACCATAATCCCCCCTCCACCAAACTTTACACTTGGCACAATGCAGTCAGATGAGTACTGTCCCCATCAGATTCCCAGACGGAGAAGCGCGATTCGTCACTCAAAAGAGCGTGTCTCCACTGCTCTAGAGTCCAGTAGTGGCGTGCTTTACACCACTGGATCCGACGCTTTGCATTGCATTTGCTGATGTGCGGCTTGGATGCAGCTGCTCAGTCATGGAAACCCATTCCATGAAGCTCAATATGCCTTGAGCTAATCTGAAGGCCACATGAAGTTTGGAGGTCTGGAGCAATTGACTCTGCAGAAAGTTAGCGACCTCTGCGCACTATGAGCCTCAGCATCTGCTGACCACACCCCGTCATTTTATGTGGCCTACCACTTAGTGGCTGAGTTGCTGTCGTTCCTAATTGTTTCCACTTGGTTATAATACCATTGACAGTTAACTGTGGAATATTTAGGGAAATTTCAGGACTGGTCTTGTTTCACAGGTGGCATCCTATCACAGTACCAAGCTGAAATTCACTGAGCTCCTGAGAGCAACCCGTTCTTTCACAAATGTCTGTAGAAACAGTCTGCATGCCGAGGTGCTTGCTTTTATACACCTGTGGCCAAGGAAATGATTGGGACACCTGATTTCAATTATGTGGATGGGTGAGTGAATACTTTTGTCAATATAGTGTATGTTGTTGGACAGGAGGGAGTGATGTGAAGTAGCATAAAGAGCAGATTATACATATAGGGATGAGCTGTTTTGCCTTACGGCTACTCGTAGCAGAAAATGCCTGAGATAATTGCTGAATGCAAATGATGACGGAGAAATCCATACAGAATTATGTGATGATGGGCCTGATTGTTCAGTTACACTGCGTATCTTTTCCTATTACATTTGAAAAGTTATTCAGTGATTGTGGTTAGCAATCTAAAGCATTGTTATGCTGAAGTAACACATCCAGTTATAACCTGAAAATGCTGAAGTGTCGGTGCTGTCCCCAAATGCTCCACAGTAATTGTTGCCCCTGGCATACTTTTGTAAAAGCACCAGCAAGGTCAGCACAGTTTAGGCCGGCCCTTGACAATTCTGATCTCAATGCCCCTCAACCCTGGGTGTTTTCTCACCTTTTCGCAGAATAATAATGGGTTTGGCCAGCGATTCCTCCTGTGCTGGCACAGAGCTCCAGAATAGTGGAGGCCGCTCTGGCAATGTGTGACTCTGTTCAGCCAGATAAAAAAGGACAGGGGAAAAATCTGCTCATCGTATGTGTGAAAGCTTAATATATCCAAAGAGATCAGAGAGTCTAGAGTTTTGTCCATGTAAACTTCCATGAATTCTCTATACAATTGCTCATGGGTGGTTTGAAATGCACGGTAAAAAGTCCGGGGGGGGGGTTCCCGCAGGCATGAAACATGTGACCCAAATATAAACTTTGCCATTAATGGGGCCTGAATGAGGGCTGGAGGTTGGCACTTGGCGATCTCAGCCTATTTGGGACTGACGCCTGGCATGGCCGACTGTTGTACACTAGTGAGATGAGCTCTCACTCCCTTCGCTCTGAGATATTGCATTGACCTCTGCAGCCCACATCCCAAGATTACCTTGACATCTGCTGGGTGGGTTTCAAAAAGCTAATTAATCCCTGCTGACCTGAAGTTTGGCTGTCTGTTCTAAAAGCAGCTCTAGCATCAGGGTAAAGACCCACTATAGGTCAGTCCGCAGCTCCCATATGACTTATTTTTGGAAAATGGTGTGAAGCTTTTCTTGGACAGCTCTTTGGAAAGTCAGAGAAAAATTATGTCAGATATTGAGTGGACATTTTTGGCCAGCTCGACGTATTTCCCTCTCTCCCCCCGGACCTATTTAGGCTTATATAAAAAATGTGAAATTTGTTAGCTAGCCGTTATTTCAGCGACTGATCCACTGCACCGAAAGCCCACAACTCCCTCTTCACATTAGCGGGTATGATTTTTTATTTTTTTTTTTTTCCCAGCTTTGTTTCACGGTCTCTTCCGGCCCACTGAGTACTGCAAACAGTTCCCACCATGAGGCAACATTAATATTCATGAATAATAAGAGAAATGAAATAAATAAAAAGCCAACACATTTGGCAATGTCACCCCCCAAAAAGTGCTACAGGGCCCCCGATGGAGCTTGTGATTTTTCTTCCATGACATTTGTAATTGTTACGCACAGAAAAAAAAAAATAATAAAAAAAAAAAAAAGATTGAAGGCCTCAACGATATTTCCCAAAGTCCTCAAGGGAACGTGATATGGCCCTGTGGAGGTGTCGTTACTGCAGGTTTTGAGAAGTGGGAAACTCTTGAAGATATTTGCAAATTTATTGCTCTACTTTTCAAGCAGGTGAAGAGAGCCTTGGGCAAAATTAGGTTTATCTGAGCGATGTTTGTGAGGAATTCTGAGGGGACCGGATAACCCTTTCCGTTTGTCATCGCACAGATGAGTGTGCTCAGCTGCCGCGCCGAGGGAAATTACTAGGTTGTTGTCTACATACAAAATCCACCTTTGAAATGGGATGGTCCTCAGGCAAACATGTCAGATTTCTTTCTTTTTTTTTTTTTTTTTCCTTTTCTGTGATGGAGAAAAATGTGGTCTTGGTGCCAGTGAAGGTCAGACAAAAAGCAAATATGAATATCATTTTAAAAACTGTTGCTAGTTTCATGTTTAACAGCCTTGTTGACATAAATGCCTTCTTTTAGGCTCATCATTGAACACTCATAAATGGACATTTGGATTTGGAAGGTATTGCAGGCAGTAATGTTTCAACTGAGACTAAAATTTTAATTTTTTTTGGCCAAATTGAACACAATAAATTCAAAAGTGGCACAAAAAACACATTAAAGAAGAATACAAAGAATACAAATACATTCAGTACATTTGGAATCTCTCTCTAATTACTTTGTTGTGGTCTGTTGACACTGATTTGAAGAAGATAGAATCACATTCCTTGCTCTGTTATTCAAAATATAGCAGAGATAAATATTTGGAGTTTTTTTTTTCTTTTTCTTCAAATTTCGTAAGAATAGTTGAGCTCAGTTGGGGAACAGACTTGGTCGGTTGTTTCGCCAAATTACACACAATCTTAAAAGCATCATTAAAAATAAATGAAATTCAGGAAACAGAACTCTTTTTAAAAATCATTTTTAACAACATGTGTTTAAAACTGAAGGTAAAAGTACACACTCCCTAATCATGTAAAACATCTAAAGTATCAAACAATAAAAACTTACCATCCGTTTTGACAAGAAGAGAGCATTTTAGGATATAAACTATTGTCTTGAAAATGTACAAAGTAAAGAGAAGAAAAATCAGGACAGTTCCAGGTCACAGAACAAAGGATATGATGTGAAAAAAAGTGCTTGTTACATCTGAGCAGCCTTATTTACTTGGAGGCTATTGAAGCTTTAATAATTTAGGATCAAGCCGTTTTCTATTAAACTCACATAAATTTATTCTGAATTTGATGTGGGTTGTTGTTGGCCCAAATCTGAACAAAGAAAAATGACAAAAGAAAGAAGAATCGTTAATATCAGACAATCCTACATTCACTGGCTTTTTTTTCTTTTCTTCTTTATCATCTAGTTTCAACATTTTGAATATCCTTCTTTCTACAGTAACTGCCAGATGCTGGATGGACATTCTGTAGTCGGCAGCAACCACTACAGTTCCACAGCTGCGAATATCAGATATATGAAAGTCTTTTGTCAAATACGAGGCCCAAAACAAATAATCACACAAATCTTTTATCTCCAAATTCTCCTGGCGGACCATATCTGTATAGACACTATTGTATTACAGCTGTTTTCCAACTGTTAATTTGTTAGTTTTGTCACACCAGTCCGGGGATTATCAGTTGCCTTCATAAGATTCTACACATCCACACATTTCCTGGGGAGATTATTGTGGAGGTTACTTGAGAAATGCTTCTTGGTGATGCCTCTGGCACACGGCAGAACTTGCGCAAGTGACAAATTGTCGTAACAGACCCACCAGTGGCTTTCACGGCTTTAGAAGCGTCGCCTAAGTTGGCTGAGCAATAATAATAGTGTTTGGTTGTGTTCACTCCATGAAGTCAGTAGCTCTCAATGTATGATTGAATGATACACTGGGTCAGATGCTCTGAGAAAAGAGGGTTAATGTTCCGATACCTTGAAAAATGCTGGTCCCAGTTAAGGTACTGGTGGCTCTGGAGATCACACCCATTATTAGCGCAAGGTGTCATGGGAGCTAGGACTGAGAAGTGTATCTTACTATTTTCTTCTCTTTTTTTTTTTGTGCATATTAATGAGATTAATTACTGTCTCATACTTTTTTGGGGGACTTTATGTTGATCTGACTCTGGTAATTCTGGTAGCCTACTTGATGTGCAGTGTAGTTTATTTGATGGTTATTCTTTTCCTATGTGAAATTGCAATTTCACTGATACTCATTTTCTTTCTATCTCTTTTCTATGTTTTTTGTATTTTTCTTTTTTTCTAATCAGTGTACCTTGAGCCTGCCATCTTCTCAAATCAATGTGGGATCTAAGGGCTTCCGGAGACACGGATTATGCCTGATTACTGCTGTACGGAGCAACTTTATGTGTTTTATCCGTCTGTTATCAAAGCCAGTCCCCATCTTGTTCAGTTGTTTAGGAGAATTCTGCAACAGTGTTTTGCTGTCAAGCTCCAGAAATGTTTCGTCAATATAGTTTCCACTGACACCATTCCATTATGGGTGACCTTATGCTTTGATAAATAGCGGGCTATTCTCTAACAGCATTCTTCCCGTTGGACGCTCCCCTCATGAGTTGATGTGATATTCAATTAAAATGAGTCACAATTAACAGAACCAAAGATATCAAAAACATTTCATTAAAATACTATAGCAAAATCTTTTAAGTTTAGTTCTACATTATGCGGACGCACAAATAGCAAACATGTGTCTTTTTTTCTTCAACTGTGAGTGACCTCTGCATCCTCCCCCAACAGAAGGGAGTGTGAGGGTGAACGCTCCACACACACATGCCGTGACACCTTTCCCGTTCCTTCTCTGAGCTCTGACCCTTCCGCCCACTACACTCACTCACTACCATCTCCCTGGGCTCTCAGCCTGCAGTCTTCCATCACCTTCCCTCCCACCTCACCCCTCTCCGTCCATTCTTCTCCCTGCGCCTGCGAGGACCTCTGCTTCTGATCCGAATTCCCCCGACACCTGCCCAAACACTTGCTCATTCCCCTGCTTCTCACTGCCCTCAGAGAACTGATATCACTTGTCCTTCTCGTCATGGATGTACAGTGACTCTTGGAGGGGCAGACCGGAGGAAACGGAGGCTTTAGGATGTGCAATTGCAGCATGCAGATGCTCACGGAGGAATCCTGGGTCTTCATGTCATATGTGATAGTATTCATAGGTCAGCTACATTTCCGCATAAATGGTCAGTGAGCAGAAGTGTCCGTGATGAGTGGTGAGACTATTGTAAAAGATGTCAGACTGTTTCCACGAGGTCTGAACCTGTCTGCTGATGGGGTCATACTGTCTGCTGCTTCTCATTTGACAGGAGTGCAAGTCTGATGTCCTCAGGAGTAATTGCACTTCCTCACAAGGAATGAAATATCACAGGTGACTGATTTGACAATTGTGGAATCCTGAAAGTCAAAGTGGCTTTTCATATCAGCAGTAATACCCTATTTTGGCTCCTGTCATTATTATGTTTAGGTGTAATCATTGTGTGAATAGAAAATAAAGTCTGAAAGACAGAGGAGGAGGAGGAGGAGGAGGAGGAGGGCTTCAAAAATGCAAGAAGAGAGGGAAGTCTAATCTCTGCCTTTTGTTGTCTCCCCCATGGTTTTGTTTGCTCTCACTGCTGCTGATGATGCAAACACCATTTGGGATAAGTACATATGAGGTTAATGTATCATGAAAAGCATTGGATTCAGCGTTTCTCATAATCCTTGATCTGATTTTATGGATGAACAGATTAATATACATTGCATTACAGAAAAAAAGGGAATGATTTCCGCTCGTCCATGCGAGAGTCTAATAACTATAAATGTACCACGGTGACTTTTTGGGATGTTTGTGAAGCTGAATGCACTGGGCCGTCTAATAACATTGGAGGATTCATTAGGAGGAAAAGCTACAAATTGTTTGGCTCTGTCACGTGAATGCTTGACATATTCCTGAACAAAATAAGATTCCAGCTCATTAGAATATACACACATTTAACTGAATACAGAAAAAAGTGTGTAAAAGCCATTTTGTAGAGCACAATACCGCAAAGCATACCTTTCTGACCTAATCCACTACATTACGATAGTTACATTATGATTATGTGCAGTTCTTATGTATCAGTTCTACTTCATTCAAATAATTTAGAGACGAAAATGACTTTTACTTGTCTGCCCGCTACGTGTAGGCAGCTAAACTCTAAACTTCTTCTCTAAACACCCTAAACACTTCTGCATAAGTCTGAGTGCAGGAGTTGGTGTTTTTTTTTTTTTTTTTTTTTCTACAAGCGTTTCCTAAAACTGATATAGTACTGAATAAAACCCCACTGAATAAAACAAAACTGAAATAACTACATGTCAGAAGAAGATAAGATGATGTAAACACAAGTTTAGTGTCCCTCATCCTCAGAAGAAAGTGCTGAAAAAAGTGTGACGCTATAAATATAGTACATGCAAATACATGCCAAAAGGTATTTAACTTGGACCAGCTTAAATGGCTACTATCAAAAAAGCTGCTTACATAAAGTATTACTGCATCAGTTAAAACAATCCACAAGAAAATAGGCAAGGACGATTCTGAGTTCTCTAACTTTTGGTGCAGAGTCTTTATCAAGAGCGCCAGTAGTAGTCGCCAGTCGTCCTGGGGCTCTACAAAAAAGACAAAAGAAGAAGAAAAAATGAAAAAGAAAATAATTGATAGCATTTTTCAAATCAAACATTGTTTATTAAAGACAAAACAGTACCAAAGATAGGATACTGGAAGAAGTCAGAATTAAATCAACTTATTTCCCAAATGAAACAACCCGACAAAGCATCTAATAGATCCACCAGAGGCCAGAATGCGAGTGTGACAGTTTGCGTCACCAAGCCGTGAAAAGTAAGACGCATGTATGAAGGTGTTGTACCAACAGAGGGCCGGCAGTGACGAGAACGCTGGACAAAATGTGGTAAACACAGCCAAAAAAACAGCAGCAGGATGAGGTGCGGGTGAGTGTAAGGTTCATCTGGACGTTCACCCAGGTGACCCAGGTTTGAGTCCGGTAAGAAGCAAGTCATCAGGAGTCATCAGTTCCCTCATTGTAACAGGATGTTGCATGCATGGTGAACCCGCAGGTCTATTACAGGGTTTGGTGTGATACCGGGTTGAATTGCAACACACTAGAATACATGAAATTAAGGAATTAATGTGATGAGCTTTGTTTTTTAGAGCACACTAAGCCGAAAAACAAATCTCAGTCTAACTTACAGTTCAAAAGGTTCTGAAATCTTGAAGACCTGACCAAAGACCGCAGCAGTGAAAAATAACTGCAGCTCTAACAAAGTACTTTAATTCACTTCACTTGCACAGTAGTGGTTGCTGTTAACACCGTGCAGTAGATTCTCTCACTATCCACCTGTTTCTTCAGAAGCCTATGGGGGCTGCTATGACAGATAACCACCAGCAGTTTTCCTCTGAAGTCAGGAATAAGGTGGATAGTTACCTATAGCTGGTTATAGTACTTTTTATATTTGACTCCATGTGATCCTCTGAGATAACGATAGACTAATAGGTTAATATATTTTCTTTTATTTAAACTATATCTAAATATTCAATAATATTCCACAAGAAAATGCATCTACCCACCTTATTCCTGAGTTTGTGAGTTTACCCATGGTTCACAGCGATAGTCGGTTTTGCTCTTCCAGTTGAACTGGTTGAACTCGATGTTTACGCTAGCATAGATGTCATGCTTGCTATAAAAAAAATAAATAAAAAAAAAGGCTTTTAACACAAAGAGAGTGACAAAATGGACAAAAATCGGAGGTGGATACACAGTACGGATGTTTTAAAAAGTGGTGACGACAGTTTTCTAACAGTGCCTCACCCGTCAGTTCTCACAGAGTGAGTAGATGACATGTAGCAATGGCATGATGTTATCTACATCGACATAGTTAATTATCTTGTATTCTCTGAAAGGTGTTGACGGCAAAGAATTACGCATTTACAAAAGCACAGAAGCATACAACTACCTGCACAGTAACACAATAGGGAAAGTACTGCTGAAGAAACACAACAAGTTTATATTTCTGAAGGTAGCAGTAGAGCCCAGCCAGAAGTAGTTATCTGTCATGGCAGCACCCATAGGCTTCTGAAGAAACGGATGGATATATATACAAGGGCCAAAGGGCAAATCTGTCTAATGAGTATTTTAACTTACCTTATTCAGAGCACCTTTAGCTTCCACAAAGTGGCTGTCATTCATCCTAGGCTCCACGAAAATTGAATTAAAAAATAAGTGAAAAGAAAAAGAGTTGACAGCAATTTTAATTTAAATGTTATTCATTAAAGCTAAGTGAATAAGTGAAGATATTGAATTAAAGCAGTTACATTGAACATACAAACAATAAGTCAACTAACTTTCCAAATAAACTGGAAAGTGTAATTCAAAAGAAATTAGGAGAATGAAAAACAAATCACAAACATTATGATGTTATGTTGGTGGGGGAGCATACTCCAGGTTGAAGAAGCTTTACAAAGTAAAGATCCAACAGTTAGGACAGTAATACTTAATAGTAATTCTCTTTGTCTGATATGTCTATATGAAAATGTTGAGTTGTGTTAGACTTTAGCCTCTGCCTGTTCATGAAGTGACATTTGGATTAGAGCATAATAAACTCCATTCACAGATTGCCTCCCTGCAGGTTACCTTGATGAGGCTACAGTGTCGCGACACACAGCGAGGGTAATGTCCCTGGCCTTGCTTGTACACTGCACGGTCCAATGCACAAATAGACCACCGTGGCACACCTCTTAAAAGGCGACGGGCATCCAAGTGTGTAATGATGCCAGGGGTGTGAGGCACTTTACAACCAACCCATACCTTCACCCACAACTGAGATTAATTGCACTTGATTGACTATATCAGATGTGCGTCTGTTTCCTGCCACCTCATTCGGAACAACCTGGAATTTATTGGAAGACCTTCGCTTCCTCAATATATATTGAGCCCTTATCAGAGAAGGGTCTAATTAAGCCCCATTTTCTGTGTGTTTATTTCTCACCCTTCTAGCATCTCAGACCCAGCAATGTAGTGCACAATAATCTATTAATGTGTTGACATGTAGTGTGCTTTCTCTGACATCAATACTTAGCAGAGGGTTGACTGAAATAGCACCAAATTGTTTGTATTTGCATGCACAGCATGTATTTATCATAATTACAGCTCAGTGTGTGTGATATTATAAGTCAGTTTTATTACATAACAGATACAAATAACATGGATAGTTCAGTCGTGCTTTGATTTTGTTAGACCTGAATTTACATGAACAGTTTATAATAATGCCGCAATTAAGTATGAACAAATAACAAACAATGTTGGCACGTGTCGTTTCAAGTGGTTTGTCTGGTGAGGACAGGATCATTAAAGCTCTTCTTTTCGGTGCGCACAATGTTGGTACAAAACAATAAAATATCCTGCACTTCCTGCAGATCAGTCAGCATGAAAGCAGGTGTTAATTGTAATAAGTGAATTAATATCACCTTCCACATCTACTCTATACTGGATTTGTAAACTATGGCAACATAGCTCCGAAAACATAGGAGGCATCATATCACCATGGTAAGGGTACATTCAGACCTAATCTGGTGGCGTGGCAAAACGTTGTGTGGCAGTGTCGCTCCATTTGTATGACATGTTGTCAACCCCCGCCAATCTGTTTGCCAAAAGGCATAGATGCTAACTTGTTATGCTATTGGCATGCTGGTCCTACAAGGGATTGTTTGTCCTCATGGAAGGATTAAAAATAATAGTAACCGTGAGGCAGATTGTTGTCATGTTTTAAACTGGGGGACAAGACTGAACCGAAGTGACAGTGAAACACAGATAAACATCTGTTTTCTTCCCTCTATAGTATTTATCCATGCTAAATAACATGCCCAGCAACTGGGCTCTGTTTATGATCTCCAGTCATGTCCCTCCCACAGTAGGTTAAGCATGCTGGTCCTCATCGGCTTCCTCAGATGTATTTCAAACTGGTGCACAACGCTGAACTAAGCAAAAACACATGACACATTATGTTACTCCACTGTTGCTGATCAGTCATAGTCTGATTGCCAGTTTATGTGTTGCATTTTGTTTTTGCTTGCATCACAAGCAACTCAGCTTAGCCTGAGAACGGACATAGCTGGAAACCAGATTGGGACTAAACACCATCTTTTATGTGTAAGAGCCAAAAGACTTTGTGAAACATTGCAAACTTGCCACTGGCATATATCTTTACAATCAGACTGCCACCTCTTGTGGTTCAAAGTGGTGTTATTGGACAGGATGGGGTGGGGCTTGCTGGTGGCCATGATAACCCCAGTAGATATCTCTGCAACATAGTACATAAACCTCTTTGACATATCAATGCTGTTGTTTCTTTACATTCTTTTGATAGTTAGTTTTTGAATTTTTTTAAGCTGAGATTCTGGCCAAATCTTACACATTAACTTTTAAGCCTTAACAACGGCCCCCTATTATGTCTGTCTAAATGTTCCGTTTAAGTGCTTGTCTCTTCACTTCCCCACTACTAAAAAAGCCCTGACTGCTCTGATTGGTCAGCTGTCACAGGCCTGAGAAGGCATTGCCCACAATGTTACTTCATCAGTTCTGGCTTTTTGATAGCGGTTTCTTGGTGGAGACATAGACTGCAGTGTTCACGGTGTGTTAGACCATGGATTAAATTCACGCCAGAATATCCCTTTACAGGGGAGTGGCCACGATTCTTGACTGTATTGTTGTGACTTTAGGTTGACTGATATATGAACTCTGATGACCTAAAGTATTGTAATATAAACCCAACATTAACTGTAAATGATCGCAAAACATGTTTTTGATACATGGGACTCAACATGTCGACAGGTAGACTTTCTTATCTTCATAATCATGTTACATATCTTTTGAGTCAGGACGCAGGTGCAAGTGATAGATTCTTATAACAAAACCACAACAGAGGCACACCTGTTGTCCACCTGTGGCACAGTGGTAAATGGGATTGAATGAGGAGAAAAGATGATGAATAGTAGGCAGCGGCTGGCATCAATCAGCGCTTCCATATCTGAAAGCAGATTGTCTCGAGGCTTCAGAGAGAACCACCTTGGACAGTGGTACTGCCGCTGTTCTCTCCAACAGGGTCCAGGTCTCTACTTGTTTGCCAGCGCCCAGCTGCCTGCTGACATTTTGTTTTCTCCAGGCTTCGAATGTGGACTGCCTTGAGAGAGTCTCAGCTTTAGTGTGCTCCTCTCTCATTCAGATGAGATTCACCACAAGTCTATTTTGATCAAAAATGCATTGGTATGTAACCAGTGCAACCAACCCCTTCAGTGTTATGATGATAAAACTGCTTTCACATGAATACGGCTGCCTGCCTACAGTTGTATTTTCAGTAATCCCTTTCAAACATCAGTCGCACTTTACATGTTGCTCTGCATGTCTCCATAACCCTAAAATTAGTTTACGACCCTGCATATCAGTTTATTTAACCACTGTCTCAGTGAAGGTAACCATGAACTTTCTGCAATTATGCTCCTTCCAGGGGCAGATGTAGGCATCAGACACGGGACAAGGGTAGAAGTAAGAGTAAATTATACATATATGTGGAAAGTGTATACTGTGGTTGACGGATTGGATCCAATGTTCAGCATTTTTTAAATTGATCAGAATCACTGCTTTTTATGATTAATAGGTATATAATAAAACATCTATAAATGCGTTTGTTTGCCGATGCAGCATGAATGAAAAGTACCTACTAAGTACATTTACCAGTCTATAATATCACTCAGTATTGTGTGTACCTCACCAAGGCACTTTGGCCCTCTTTTATACTTACGCATATAAACCAAGCAACCACCTAATTTGTAAAATCAAGATCAATATCATCCTTTGAGAAATTAACAAAAAATGTAAAAGACAAACAAACAAACAGAAGAACAACCTGCACTATGTAGTAATGTTAAAGTAATGGACCAATCTGGGCAACCAATCATCTTCCACTTTAATTTTGTGGAAATCCATGCTGCAATTTTTGTGTAATCCTTGTGACAAACCAGCCAACAGTCCAGTGGATATCGGTTAAAACACAGCCTCGTTACTATAGGAGAGGAAAAAGTGCAATATTTGCCTCTTAGTGGGGTGGAAGTATGCACTTCCAGAAAATAAAAATTCTCAAAAGTACACATACTTAAAACTGTACTCAAGTACAGCGCACGAGTGTATGTATTGTGTATGTAACTTCTACCATTGTGAACTGGCATATTTCTTAAGTCTACTGAGGACTTTCTCGATAATACTACTTGCTCAGGTATTATGTTTACTGAAGACCTCTATAGGATATAAAAGCATGATGTTATGAAAGTAATCTGAAACCCTGAGTACATCACAGATGCGCTGTAAGCGTGTTTGTGTGTGGGAGGATGGGGTTAAGGATCACAGATGCACAGACAGGTCTTTGTGCTCTTTTCTTTTTTCTTTTTTTTTTTTTTTTACAACACCCACAGAAATGTCACGGCGCACCCCTCCCCCATTAACACTCATTTCTTCTTCTTCTGCGATTCCTCCCTCCTCCGCTCTGCTCTCAGGCCTGATTGACAGCCCACTGTGTTCTCTCACCTCCCTCCAGGTGGCCAAGGAGACAGGTGACCCATCTGCGGTGAACCCCCACATGGCCCCGTGATTTTATAAGGACAGCTCACGGTGACAAAAGGGGAAAAAAAAAGCTGTCCTTCAAATGTAATGATGGGAAAGGAAGGGGGAATAAAAGAAAAAAAATGAAAAAAAAAAATGAAAAAAAATACCTCCAGCTCAGAACAGTCTGAGCTCGAGCAATCTGATGAACCTTGAGTGATGTAAGTGATTGTCCTCCAGAGCGAGCTAATAAAGTCACACAGTTGGCCTTTGTGTTGGACGCGCGACACCCCACTGCCGCTGAAACAACGCATCAATGAACACAAGCTCAAAGTTCGAAAATTTGATTGGCTGACAAGGAGCGCAAAACAACAAGGCTGTTACTCTTGAGTAATTTGTAAATAATGAAATCAAATGCAGTCTGAAGTCTAATTTGGTTTTATAGGATTACAAGTGCTGCAGCTTAAATCTGTGTGTCTGTTTCGACAATATGAAAAAAACAGACTTGATTTTAATTTTTAATCTTGTAATTATTCAGCAATCATACATGACGTTATACAGCACAGCCCATTAAAAATACATTAGATATGAGATAGAAGCTATTTAAAGTGAGTGTATTAAACAGCAGTTTGAGTTTAACAACATCTGGCATAATGGATTTGAATCAAAATAAACTGTATTTTGTTAATTAGGTCAGGATATTGCGTTGCTTGATTACAGGGGTTCCACATTTTTTAAATGTATTCATTTATTTATTTATTTATTTAATTATTTTTTTCCACTGTATGTAATATGGATGTTACAGTCCCAGTTAATATCATTACATCTGTCACACTGGAGCCGATAAGGTGGACTCAAATGCAGTAGATGGCAGGAAGGAAGAAAGCGTCACTTGTTTTTATTCAGGATCAAGGCAACAGAAGGAACAGGCGCAATCAGGGAAACTCAACAGATGAACCAAAGACCTGATTAAATACGGACTAAACCAACGAGGGGATGAGCCCCAGGTGAAGAGAGGCAGAGAAACAGGTGAGAGGACGGAGCAGACAGGCTGGAAAACTACCGGGAACACGGCAGGGAAAACAAAGGAGAGGCACTGCAGGTGTGGAGGGAAAATCAGGTGGACAGGGAGCGGAGGGAAACAGATGGGAAACGGAGCGAAAGACAGCACAGAACTGACCCGCGTGGGTTTTGAATTCATCATCCGGTATTGTCTTCCTCAATCAGCTTTGATCATAGCAAATTATTCAAATGTGTCCTTCCATACCTTTGAATTGTTTTGTTTGTTTTTTGTCCAGCAAGCCATATTTTGCCTCCTTTACTTTTTTTTAAAAACATTGGTTTTGTAATTCTAAGTCCATTTTAGAGTTGTGCGCATTACAAGGGGTTTGCATACTCAAAGTGTTAAAACCCTTCTTATGCGATGATTCACCACAGGCACATACCTCAGGTGAACCCATCGTCGAGGTCTATTTTCGGTACATTTCACGTGCGTGTCTCGGAAAGGGAACGTGCGTTATAAAGTTTCTCCTGTCCTCAGACGGGACAGATGACAGATGCGTTTACTTGCAGCGGCATGTAACAGAATCTTACTTACAGTACGAACAGTAACGGATGATGAGATGCGTTTACAAAAGTTCTCATGTTCGCTGCCGAAGATGGATGTCCACTGCTCCCCCAACACGTCACCACCTACCCCCTCACAGCCCCTCTATGATGATTCATTCTGGCTCAGACACAAACCTGCACAATGGAAGGAATATGCATGTGGGTAGTAGGAGCGGCTCATGGTAGGGCTCACTGTAAGTCAGGAAATGGCGGCGTCAGGGGCTGAGGAGAGAATGTCTTTTTTATCCCTTTTTTTTGTTGTTTTTAAATCTTCAAAGCATATATTCCAGGAAGCTGCACAATGGCTGGCAGTTGGAAATGTTTCTTTGTTGGTTTCATCAAAAGTGATGCTGGCAGGTGCAGTGAGTGATGGAAGAGGAGCTTTAAAGAAAGTGAGGACACACACTAATAAGGCTCACATTCAGCCCGTATAAACCGAAAGCATGCCGGTGTGAACATGGCAGCTTCCACAGCAGTTTGTTTGAATCGCAAATACAAGTCCATGCTCCTCAATCAGTCAGTGCAGAAGAGCCATCACTCTGATGTCTTCCTAGAGGCCGATGGGGGGCAAATCCACTGGTTTAAAACAAGGAGCAAAGAAGTTGAATTGTATGTAAGCTTATGAGAAAATGACCCTACTTCTCACTTGATATACTACCTCAGTAAACATTTTCCTAAGGAGTTTATTGTCCTAATTTATATTTTCAAATCTTCTTTAATTCAATGTGATGTCATTTTTATTATTATTTATTTTAATAGTAGTCCCATTTAGAGTAAAATAGACAACCAAGCAGGTAATGCTTTAGGGTGTGGCTAGGTTGTTGTGAATCTCAGAGTCAGATCCACCCCTCGCCCCTCCCAAGATTAACACACTGATACAAATATGGTCACTTCTGGCTCCGGCAAACCAAGACACTGCCAACCCAAATGCAAAACTTAAGCTTGAGGCTCGTCCACAAACCAATGGACAAAGTCAATTCATTTTATGTAGTCTATGCAGTATCACATACAAAGACAAAAACCTAACCTGAGAGTTCTCTGTGCACAGAGCAGCTCATTTCCAGTAAACCATTATTCACTTCCACTTCTGTTAATTCATTTAGAACACTAAAGATGGTCAGCTGCCATTAATTCCATTAGAACATAGTTCCAGTGTTGGAAATGTGTTGTTGCATAACAAAAAAAATAAATGAATTAAAAAAGTAACCTGCAAATTACAGCTGGGGTGTTTAAATGACATGCTTGCTACTGCGCATCGTTTGTAAAAACGTCCGCTGTTAGATATACCACTGTGCCTCAGCCAAATTACAGTGAAATTCAGTGGTGGTTTCACTGGTGACATATTGAGCTTGTCATGTACTTTATCCTGCTCTTGTTTCTAATAACTCTTTTAAGCATTCACCATGATGCGTGAATTATCTTTGGTGGACAAAAGGAGAGAAAAAAAAGAATCTTCACTGTTTGACTTTCCAAGACGCATCTTGTCGAGGATTGTCTCCTTGCAGCAGTGTGTGGCAGGTTCAGCCAGATGAAATCCCTGTCAGCCGTGTCACCTTATTCCCGGCCAACCCCAGAATCCTTCTGAATTGTATGAACACAAAGCCGTTATGAATTTGTCACCTCCCGTCATTTTATCTGGGGCTGCAGGCAGTCTTTCCTCACAAAGCGGCGCGGTGGCTGCAAGCTGCGCTCAGCCAGGTTTTCCTTTCTGCAGCCGTTCTCCAAAAACTAAAAGAGTGGTCTCAATGTTATCAGAAAATTACTCAGTACAGGACGTAAGCCCCTTCATATCTTCCCATGTTGAAAGCCACTTTTCTTCCTAAGTCTTCACCAAGTCCTCTTGCCCAATTAGCCATCCTTAAGCCTTTTGTACATGTCGGACAAAAGAAAGACGAATGTTAAATGGGCTGATTACTCTGTGGTAATTATATGACTTTCAAAAGCACATCCCATCTCTTTTCTTGACCAAAGCGGCAGAGAAAGACAGAGCAGACATAGAGAATGGTCATTTAAAGAGAGCGCACTGGAGGCTTCGCTTTCCGAGTACGACAGCATATAGCTTTCAGAGATCAAGACGTAATGAGCTAAGACCTGAGACGACACCCCACGATGCCCTTCTTTCATACACCCCATTACCATGTCCTTGTTTTTCACAGATTCAGATAAAGCTGCTGCATATTTTTTTTGTTGTTGCACATTTTGGATTTGTACACTTCAATATCTCCTACTTGGTGACATGAGCGTGAGGAGTAGTAAACATGACAGGAGATGTGTTGATTTGTGACAAGTGCATTTTAAAACATAAGTAAAAAGGACAAAAGTAAAAAAAAAAAAAAAAAGATAGATAGATAGATAGATAGACATTACCAGTGTTTAATACTCTAGAATCCAGAATGAATCTCTCTTAAAAGATATCTGCGGGTGAGGAATGGGGAAGGTTATGAGAAGTGTTCTGGTTTCCATATGGAGTCGGAATGATCAACAACATGTGTGAGTGGGCTTTGGCTGCATGCAGGTAAACAGACTGTGAGCTGCGTCAGCACTAAAAGAGGAATATGGAAATGCAATCTCAGAAACCATCATCAGCTATTATCTGACTTGTTAGCTGTTTCTTTCTTTTTTTCTTTTTTTTCTTTTAATTTATCCACATACTTATGCAGATATGGTTGTAGAGATTAGAAATCTCCATTCTCACACCTCATGTTACCACTTGGACTGTTAAAGATCACCTGTTCACAGAAGAGGAAATCTTGACCATGATGTCTGTCACCTGAATATTCACTGGCTACACCGGAAGCGCAACATATTACCCTTCCCCCAGAGGCTAAATCCCTATCAGATAATAGGGGATGGGTTTACAGATAGCCAAAGAATATACCTAGCTCCAGATTTATTGTATAGTAATTTCACTTTAAGATGTTTAGGAATAAAACTGTGATAAAGGTTTTTTGATGACTGCAATAACTTGGGGGCAACAGGACGTAAGCAAAAAAGCCATCATCATCTTTAAAGTTGACGTGCTGAGCTAGTTAACAGGAAAGATGCTGATTCTGGCGTCCAGCTGATACAGAGCATCATTAGCATTCATTTGGAGCTCTGTTTCTGGCCGTCTGATGAATGGTGTTTTGGTCTTCACCAACACCTGAGAAAAATGTGGTTGTTTAGTTTGGTAAATGTTCCACTATCCACTATCAGCTAATCTTACTTCGTCTGCAGCTTGGTTCCGGTTAGGAAGTGCATATTGGCTTTATCTGGGCTTTTCTTTTTTGTTGTTGCTGTTGTTGCTAGAAGCAGTGCTTTCTTTGGCCAAACATGACGAGAGTGAAGAAAATGTGAAGCGTTATCGACAAAGATGCAAGCAAAACAACCAAGAACAGTGAGCTGAAAGACACTAAAGCTGATGAGAACTGCACCGCTGGATGATGATGGTACTGTGAGCACATTCCTTCATATGTACATGTTGTCATGTGATCTGTCAAGACAAAATATTAATTAGAAGTGTGTCTGACCAGTTCAGTTTTATTGTAGCAGTGGTGCTGTGTTTAAAAGGTACTGCCACATTAAATCATCCCACCAATAAAGGTCAGATCACAAAACACTGGTATGTGCCTGGAGGCGGGTTTAGAATGCTCGCGCTTGCTTAATTTGGAGTGCATGCTCATTTTAGTCAAATCACAAGATAAACATGTTTTTTTTTTAAAAAGAGAGGTTTAAATAGGGGCACTAAATTTGCAGAGCTGAATCTCCAAGGCAGGAAGTTCCACTGCAGAGGTGCCCAGACATCGAGGGCCGGGTCCCCTTTAATGGCATTATTGTGTCATTCATTGTGATTCAGTGGTGCATGCAGTATTTCTGAATAGCCTTCTTTTTCAGTTTAATTGGACCAAAACAGTTAGCTGAAACTGCCGTCATCTTCTTTTTAGATGTTAATCTGGGTCTACTCCTCGATGTGATTAGTCAGATGTGACTTGAATTTCCTCCTTTTTTTTTTTTTTTCCCTTTTGTTTCATTCTGAGATGATTGGTTACATCTTTTATCTCAGTATTTTTTTATCTTTTTTTTTCTTTTTTTTTTTTTTTTTTTTTTCCCTGAGTGTAAGACATCAAATGAACAATTGGCCTGTTTAATTCAGTATTTCTGAGTGAATAACAATTTCAGTCCTCACCTGTCTGGGCACACAGCCACAGCCGCTGTAAATCTGAGGCTGGAGTAGCACACACATCATGAGCAGCCCAGACGCAGGGATGTTAGGATCTCTGTCAAAGGCTTAGCTGAGCGCATGGGTCGGAGCTTGTGACTCAGCCAAATGCCACTTCCGATGCCAGCTGTAGGAGGCTGCATTTGTACAACCAGCTGCTCCGACACGTCTACAAAACTGCACCGGTCTCGTGTATGTTGTATGCAGTGCGCTGCAGATTTGATACTTTCGAAGCAAGAGCGCCGAGAAATGTCTAAGTTAAAAGCATGAACAATTGTGAAGTTTAGACAAAGGAACTCCCAAATAAAGCAGCGCAGCACAATGCCTGATATGAACTTTTTAGACAAGAAGATTATAATCATGAAAATGCCTCGCTGGACCACTTTAGGCCAAATAAGCGATTGTTCAGCTGCAAAACATAAAGTAGCACAGTTCTCCAAAAGATGTCGTGCAAAGCTGAGTCATAATTAGCCTTCAATTTACAGCAGACATATGTGATTATTTTGTCAAGAGTTCCTCAAAATGCTCAGTTAGTGAAGCTTCAAGCATCAAGAATGGATATTTTAGGGGCTTAGTAGCCAGTGAAAACATCCATCCTTTTCATTGCTTTTTCTTACTATCAAAGAATCACCGCTAACAAAGTGGCTCCACTAATTCCTTTACAAACGTGTTTCATTTCCTTTCAACTTCTTCAAAATAAAAGCCCCCTGTTATTTGAAAGCTTTTATAACGAAGCAGCGTCACAGGAAACATTGTGTTTTCAGCAGTGGTAACCAAACACGACTCCTGAAACAGCTGGAAGCGAACACGGTGAAGCAGTCAAAAGCAGCAGATGTTTGAAAGTACAAACAGGACGAGAGAAACTAAAGGGATTCAGTGAGAAGCTTTAGTGAGCGCTGAACGCACTGACTTTTAAGTAGACTTTCTCTCAGGTTTCCTAGACAGACATAAGTTCAGCATTGATTTCGGGAGGAGAAGGATGCTTGTCATGCGTTGGCTGCAGTTGTGAGACGTCACCGCAGCCTGCTTGACGGGCCGGCCGCAGCTTGATCCGGCTCTGGAGCAGGTCCATCGGCGGCGTGGCTCGGCTCAACTCAGCGCAATTAAACTGACGATGGAGAAGCAAATCAGTGCAGCTCCGTTTGCTGATGGGAAAAACCAGCATTGGTCGCAGTGGTTTCAGTGTTCCACCAACTACCACTGACAGATAAAACTCAGAATACTTGGCACTTGGATGTCACTTGTGATGTCCTCACCTTCAGAGTGGTATCAGCAAAAGGTAATGTGTGCAGAGGGGACCATCTGGTCTGGCTGACTGGGAGCCGTCAGGCAGCTCAGGCCAAGTGACCTTGGCAGGGACTGGACCTGGAAGTACTGAGATGGCACTAATATAACACTCGGACCCTGGAGATTGGTAACATGGGCAAGCATACATTTTAACCGGGGGGGAAAAATAGTGTTCCAACAACCAGAGCACAGGTGCAATTAGACAAATCTCTAGAAGGACAAACTGGATGAACACCAAATTCCCTTAAAATCTGTTTTGGCAATGAGGAACTATTTAAAACCCCATTTTTTTCCGAGCCATTAAATCTGTAGAAAAGAAAAATAAATAAATAGAAAAAAAATAAAAAATAGTATTGTAGATTCACACAATTTTGCTATGATGGAGTCAGAGATTTGCTATAATTTAATATTCTAACAGACCTCAGTGTGCTGTTATATTCAGAACACAATCATTTGTTTTCTGAAAATCAAAGACCGTGTCCTCTAAATGAACTTCACAAATGTGGTTTCACAACTTTGTTTCATGTCCAGAGGGTTCCCCAAGTAAATGTATTTGTGCCAAGCAGGGAGTCAAGGCCAGGGTGACTATGAAAATGAGATTATTTTAAAGACTTGAACATCAAGCTATTTCTTCTTCAAAGACTATCAGTTTTAAAATTAATGTCTCCGAGGCTTGCATCTGGCCTTCCATGTGCTGCATAATTTTTTATTAGCAAACAGTCCATGACTTCGACCTACTAACTGTGGAACTCGAAGCTTTCAGCAAAGTCTCATGTCTGTGAAGCTGTCTAATTCCACCTTCCAAATCAGAGGACGCAGAGTTTTGGTGACATTTCTCTCAGTCAAAGGCCTAAAGAACATCCCGCTCCTGCCGATTCATTTCTCTGGGCAAACAATTTACTGTTGTCTGCTGGATCCAGTCAACTTGAACGATCCTTGTGATTCCCTGAAGGAAACACTCTAGCTGAAATGGAGCATTGTGTTTCATGGACTGTGTCCTAATGACTGATGACATTTTCTCAGACACCTTCAAAGACGACCTCTAGCTAATCTGGAACGCCACTTAAATGCTAAAATCTTGCCTTATCATGAAGAGAGTCACACGCTCTCATCTCAGTGTTTCACATTAGCATGTGTCCGCACGCTGAATGTTACAAAGGCACTGTATTTCACGTTGACTAATACATAATTCATAATTGCCGTTTTGGTAAAATTGGGTTGGCAGGGATCGGACAACAGGCGAGCAGGAGCTGAGCGAAGGTGATATTTTGCACACTCTTCATATCAATATACATGAAATGGCACAAAATGTTGAATGACAGTATTGAATGTTTCCATGAAGCTGCCACAAATATAACTCAGTTTTTGTGGGTAACACTTTATTATAACAATCATTTACAAATGGCAACTTACTTTAACAGACAATTAAATGCTTTATGAACGTCTTTTTTAAAGACGGTTATTATCAAGGATGACCCTGTTTTTGGTGAGATAATCAGAACTGGATTATACAGAATGCATGAACAGAAAAATCCTGCTTTGTTTTCTAGTGACTTTTGCTAACTGTATAGTTACGATCATAGGTTAACATTATTGATCATCATTTTTAAGCCAATACATAACCACTGGTCTACCCATGATACATTTGGCTGGACAGTGGTTAGCCTTTGTAGGGCAGAATTAATAGTGTTAAATGCAGGACGCATCCCTCCACAACAAGACTTAAATTTAAAAAAATCCAGACTTTATTATGAACTTGTCCGACAGCTACAGCCATTGTGAAATTCACATTTTATTCCTCGACAGCTTTGAGTTAAATGTGGTACATTTGCAGAATGCTTCAAAGACTATATTAAAGCACCTATTCAAGATAAATCTACAGTAAATGACAGAAAAAATATAGAAGCATGCATGCTGAACTGGCTGTTGACCACCTTTGACTGTGAAAAACAGCCGTGTTCACAGGAAATGATTCAACTCCCAGTCCTAAAGTTGGTCACACTGCTTGGTATGAACTGCAGCCAGGCAGAACAGATCGCTTTTAACTATCTAACATAACCGATGTGGACATGCAGCACACTTTGTTTTGGGGGGGCTGCATATAAAGGTTAGGGTTAAGGGTTCTTATTGCTGTGCTGCATGAATGCAGATGTATGATATCCACCTTTTATCAGCTGAATGATCACAGATGGCAGTCATCACGGTTAATAATGTTTGTTTTGTGTTTTTCGCAATCAAGGAAAGTACAAAGATCACAAACATGAAAAAAATAAATGTAATCACAGTACATTGGACCACACCCAAACAGACATAATGGAATTTTTCACACGCAGTGTGGTCTATTCACCTCTACACTTACAGGCCACAGCCTGATTTCAGACATGTATGGACACTGAGCTCATCCACGAAGACAGCTGTCTCACCCGCCAATTAGCATATGTGCATGTCAAGGTCATTTACATATATTTGTCAGAATCCGGAACAATGGCGGCCACTTTGCCTTAAAAAGTCATTAACTTCACACAGGATGCAATTACAATGGATCAATTTTGCTCTGGCCTCTGACAGCAGAGTGTCTGCTGGTCCCTTGATGGCTGAAGATAGATCTGACTGAGGCTAATGGCTCCAGCAGCTCTCGCACAGCAGTCAAGTGTTTACAACAGAGCCGCAGAGGGGCCGCTAGCATTTGTTTGACTGTTTATCTTAACGAAAAAAAAAAAGGTTAATGCAGTGATATTCAAACACCAAAGGCGGCACACAGCAGACATGTCAAGTGTCTGAAACACTTACGCAACACAACCGAGGCTCTCAATCTAGTGTTCATTTGCCACTACAGTGAAAGCGTGTGTTTACAGAGCTGGCCTATATACGGCATGAAAGCGCTGACTCAGCGCGGTCGAAATTCCAGATCAGAACTCCAGTTCTTTGTTGTTGCTCTCCAGCTTTCTCTCGTGCATTTTTAACTCTTACAGCTTCGGGATGAGCGCGATGATTTTTCAGGTGTGCTTCGATATGCATCCACGCCAAGGCAGTTTCCATTTCATCATGTATTTACATTATCTTAAATAATTTGAAAACATAATTTAATATCAAATCACTCTTGGTTACAAACAGGATGTAATCTTTCCAGTCGTCAGAGAGAGAGTCCAGTATATGTCCCAACGAACCACCCCCCAACTGGGACTATTCTTCTTCCTTACACTACTGCACTGGGGGGGGGGCGTGCCTATAGAGTCAAACTTAGAAGTGCAGGGCCAGTGGCCAAACTGCCATATTCAGCATGTCGGGAGGAAGAGCGGGCTGCACGTGTGGTCGTGTTGGACGGCACTGCCAATTTACTGACTTAATTTGTCTTTTATAAGGGCATGTTTCACAGCAAGGTAGCAATGAAGCTTAAGGGGCCGTGTCTTTTCCCGGCGCGCCAATGCCTTTTTTTAAGGGCTCCCAATGAGGAGAGAGCATATGCAGATGCATGCAGTTGCATGAAAAAAAAAAAAAAAAAAAAAAGTGCCTTCCCTAGCATCTACCTCTCAGGTGCCTCCAATAGAAGATTGTTCAACTTTTCAGAAATGCACGGGTGTCATCACTGTCATTCCCTTTCAGGAAAGTAGTCAAGTATTAGATGTGTACAGCACACATCACCATATTGTCTCCTTGATCCTGACCTGGAATCTGATATGATTCAAAATACCCCCTTCAAACCATCTTTTACAGAAAAAGCAATTTGTGAATTCTTGAGTAAGTTACTGGGTCCGATAATTGTTCTCTTGCCGTGTTTTTCAACTCTATTTTATCCAACAATGTTTTATAAGCCTTAAGTTATTTTTCTATTAGCAGTTTGTCATCTGCTGTGTTTTCTGTGTTTTCATTTCGTGTGAGGCACTTTGTAACCTCGTTTAGAAAGTGCTTTGATAATCGTGGACAAGGTTAGAGTATTCACCATATTTCTGTCTCTAATGGATTGTGTTACGGAGCCTCATTCTCATTGCTCAGCATGGACTTATACCGTTATTATGCTCATCTATACAAAATCTAAAGACAAGCATCCCCTGGTTGGTGCTCATGCTGACAAAACAATGTCAGACAAATGGAAACAAATAGTCAAAAGCAAAGGGGCGATACTGTGTCAACAGTGAGCGATCAGGGCGGTGACGTCTTGTTAGAAACAAAAGTGTCCTTTCCACTTTCTGCAAAACAAATAAAAATAATAATAATGAGAGAAATGCCTTTAATTGCTGTTTACTCAATGTTTTCTTCTGTCTAAATTAGGTGGTTTTAACCAAGGCTAATTAAATTGGAGTCCTCATCTCAAGCAAAAATGCTTGTGGTTGCACTCAGTCAAAGCAACTCAAGACCAACTCTTTCTTCGCCGTGGTGGAGGGAGTCGGTCCCGGGTGGAATTGAATCGGACTGTCTTTCATCTGTCACCTCTGGGCTGTGATTCCAGTAGCTTTGCTGTGTGGATGACATCCCTGATCCCACTTGTGCGGAGACACAAACAAGGCAATCTCTACCTCTTGTCCTTTACTGACTCCTCATGGATTTGTTATCTGTTGTGTTGACAGTGTAAGGATTTCTGGCATATAGAATGATGGATTCATGTAATCCCTCTACAATTGCTTATTTGCATAGTTGCTGTTCCGCCTGGCAACATTAATCATCATGCGTACAGCTCCGTGGATGAATGTCTGTTGTTTATCATCGTTGTCGCCTAATTGCAATAAATAAACATCTCTTCGGTTGTGTTATCAAAAGTGTACTTCAGCCCAAATGATCATCACCTGGTCCTGCAGGTAGGCCCATTTCCTCTGGAAAAAAAAAAAATAAAACAGCAGGAACCCACAAATGTATTGTGGCATAATTCAGAGAGTTCTTCTCGAGAGGAGCCGTTTCATTAGGAATTCAATTCCCTCACAACCAAACAAATGAACTGCGTTCTAAGATATTAAATTAATTGTTGGACTGGCTATGGGCTGCCGTGCAGGGCGAGCTCTGCTGTCACAGTGAAAATGTAATTTATGCAGCGCAAATGAAGAGGAATTACCATGCCACGATTCTAACACCCAATACTGGAAAGAACATGTTGCTCACAGCAACCCCACTTTTTGACGAATACCAAGCAGCCCATTTGCAACACAACATATTCTCTACTCCGTGGGATCCTATACCTTTGTTAATGTTTAATGTAAGTTGGTAACCGAATGTATGCTTTAAATTCATACCACATGTAAACATGTATATTTGATAAATAGCCGCTATGATGCTCAGAGGAGGGCTTGATTTTTTTTTTTTCCCTTTTTTACTTTATCAACAGTGATATGATGTGGTTTCTTGTTTGTAACAAATGTACTTACTGTAAGATGTATTGGACAAAAGCTTTTGCTGAATGCCCTAAATGTGAGTGTAAATACTGCATGAGCTCACACGGAGATGGCAACCTGGCCACCAAGTCAGACATTGCTCTTTCAGATGGTGGTAAAGTGTGAATCCAGTCGACACTCATTACATGTTAGTGACAACAAACGGCAACATTTCTGTTGGGACATCAGGAAAATTTCCAGCTCTGTTTGAGGCAACAGAACCAGTTAAACTAAATCATGATCTTTCCCTAATGCTAACCAAGTGGGTTTTTGCCTAAAACCTAACCGGACCATAAGCCCAGCAGTGACACAACATGCAATTGAAAACTGAAGGCAAATAAACGTAAAAGTGTGACATGAGGAAAGGGAAAGTTTCAAAATATTTGTGGTCTAGAAAAACCCTGCAAAAACATTTTCTCTGATGATTATCAGGCAGGTTAAAATAGACTAAAACAAGACCCAGTTGATATGTATCTCAGAAAGTAGACAAGTCACAGTTTGGCAATTCAATATGTAGTTCAGCTGTGTTACTCCTATTAAAAAGTAAGTCTGGTGAAATAAAAGCTATTGTCTGTGTGGCCAAAGACTGAAAGAGCTTATTCAGCTGTGTCACGGACCTCCATTGTTTCAAAAAACAAATTAAAAACACGACGATGACCCACACTGTTGCACCGGGTCCATTAAAGTCATCCAAATTTCACAGCAAAATGTGTAATTTGTCCCTCTCGGATGATCTGTTTTCTGATGTAATGCCTCTGTCCTCGCTATGACATTATTAGTCTGCGCCATCCAAAACCAAACTAAAACAAATAAAACTGCAGGAACAAAACCGCATTGAGGTTGAGAGGCAGAGACAGGGTGGGGAAACTAGAAAGGTGGTCAGGGACAGAGTAGCACTGCGTTGGTTTTGGTCTTTTTCTCTGGATTTGCTGACAGCAAAAAGAACCCTTTTGCCTTTATCCTTTAATTAAGTGGCTCTCGTGTCCTTGATTCAAGTGCTCATTTTGTATCTGTCGTAAAATGTAAGTGTCAGTGGCCACCCGTCTGCGAACTAAATAGAGAAGCACAGACCCAGATCGTCGCTGCCAACTTGATCAACACCACCTGCCATCTGCCCTCACAAGACGCAACGCTTCATGACAAATTGCATCAACAGTCGCACAAGAAAACACCGTTGACTTCCTTTAATGGAAGTGCTTGGATTGCAGTAAAAGTCCTGCCCTGCTGCAGGTTTGCATCCATGCATCTCTTTGGAGGGAAAAAATGACTCCCAGGGGACCTCACGAGGGACACAAGTGTCAAACTACACACTTAGAATGAGTAATGGAGGAACGGGCCCTTAAATGCCTCCACTGACCTTTAGGTATTTGTACACAATGTGCATAGCAAAGAAGGGGAGCAACATGGCAGCATTAATTGCTCCAAAGCAGACGTTATTTGTTGTATGTGTCAGTGAAAACAGGGGAAAATATGAAATAAGAACCAGATGATGAATTCAAATGACGAGGAGTGGGTGCTTTGGCGTTACGGGGAGCTGAAAGGTGGTCGGCAGAGGGTGGCTGTTAGAAAAAAAATATGTGTGAAAGTTTAATCTGCGGCAAGGCTGTCACCTCCAGACTCGGTTGCTGGTTTGCTCTCAAAGTGACAAGGTCAGGTTGTGTTGCCTGGCACTCATGAAGACATCCAATTTTTTATTTTTTTTTTCCCTCTCAGGCAACCCCACACAGATAGAGCAGCTATATATAAAGCCTGTGTACAGCCCTTTGTTTCTGCTCAAATGCAACCTTCTTCCAACTGTCATAGGTGGACGGATTGATTGTGCATTATGTCTGATTCTCTGCTTCTCTTGTCATTGTGAAGTCAGAGATCAAAACCGAGATGGTACACAACAATGACAGTGATCGGCTTCGACCTATCAAAAGCTTCAAAACACAGCCCAGTGCCACACACACTCAGTCATCCAGTTGACCCAGTTCTCCTACGCTCTGGTGGCAAACACAGTGACGGCATAATTCATTCTGAGACTGAAATCCTTTCTTGATCGATGGAGCCATCAACAGTCAAGTTCACTGTTGCAACCTCTGCTCCCATCGTCTATAATGTTACCGGTTTGTCCTGTGCTAATTGGCACTTTTCAGTTCATAAATCACCTAAAAAAAAAAAAAAAAACTCCAAGCAGCCCCGATCTCTGAGGTTTAGGTAGCTGCATTCACAATGACCTGAACCTTCTCATTAGCGAGGACATATGGTATTCTCCTCCAGTTATCTGTAAACTGCTCGACTTAAGACATTGAAAAAGGAAGATTTAAGGGTCTGGGCTATCACAGCTGCAGCAGAATATTTTTCATTGTCAGTCCTCATGCGTTCTTTTTGTGATCACCTGATGTGCCGATCAGGCTGGATTGCAAACAGAAGAAGGAATGTGATTACCTAATGTGCAATGAAAACAAATCATAGACCAAGAAGGTCAAAATAAAGGGGTTAATTTATTGCTGTACTGATGCAGCGCACAGACATATTCATTAAATCAACATCACTGACATCCTGTCAGTCCTTGAGTGTAAATGAGGAGTGCCTCAGCATTGACGGGATACAGAAAGCCTTTAGAACCAATAAGCCAATGCATGACTGACCCCACAATGGTACATCATGTCAAACGCTTAATGGGAAAAAAAAGAAGAAAAAAAAGAAAAATCAATGTCGTATGAAAAGCCTGACACATCATAAAACTGTAATAACTTACTTTTTTTTTTTTTTTTATTAAATTTGCATTCTGCGGAGGACCTTGGCTCTGCAAATGATCATTTAATCCAAGCTGTAGTTTGTCTTTTAATTACCATCTTCCTAGAATGACTTAAGACAATTTGCCCAGAGGGGACCTCTGGGTGTTAGAGTGGGCTAAGCATTATTTCATTAGTTGTGATAATATTTCTTTAGTCATTGAAATTTATGGATAGCAAGTCACACAGCACAGAAGGATGGAATTAGAGTGGGTGGCAGCTCTCGCTGGTGGTGGAGGTGGGGTGGTGGTGGTGACGCGCTCCCTTTTCATAGTAAATAATAAGCTCATTAAATGGCTGAAATGTTTTTAAAAGCCATTATCTGCCCCATTTCACTTTAATTAGTCAACTGTCTCTGAGACCTGCATGCACAGCTTACACAAGATTTACTTTTTTGTCAGGCGACAACAGAAAGTTGGGTGAAACTAATCCAACATAATGGTAATGCCAGTGGTTTGACAGGTGAAATAAACTGGGGAATTAGTCATCCCGGAGAAAACGCTTAGAGACTGCAAGATACGACAGCATGCGCCTGTGATAAACACTGTTCCCGGTGATAAACATGTTCCTGGTGAGATCTGATGCAAATGTGTTTGTCATTGCAACAGATTTCTAAGAGTCTGAACTGAGCAAAACACCATAATTGCATTCCACCTTGATTTTTGTGGAGAAAATGAAAACAAATTAAAGGCATTTAAATAAATAAAACAATGTGATTTGCAGAAAGAGCAAGGATTTGTCACACAGAAACTGTAGGGAGCTGCATACCAAGTAGACTTATATGTCAATTAAATGATTCAATAGCAAACAAAGAGTCAGTCTCAACACCCTGTGCAATATTGCAGTTGAAGCCTAAGAGAAAAAAAAAATAAATAAAAAGACCTCCTGGCCATTACCTTCGTGACTGTCGCAGAGAAGCCTTACAGCTGTGAGCTGAATGTAATTAACTTGAGCCTAATACTTTTCATGTGGTAATTTGCCCAGTTGGAGAAAAGGTAGCCGGTGCTGATTGGTCGGTCTGCTTCTCACCGGTACTCAGGAGCAGTCCTCCTAATGAGAGAGCTGCGGGGCTATGAAGTGTTGATCATGAAATATTAAATTCATATTAACAATCGGAGGAGTCGAGGACAAGTCTTTGCAGGTATAGTCCAGGGTGAGGCAGGCCTGCAGTGTTAAAATGGACGATAATCTGTCCGCAGTGGACGTGAAAACATTGTTATTGACTGATATTCAACAATCAAAAGTGTTACAGCAACAACTGTAGGAAACTTCTGTCTTGTGCTTGTTTAGAATAAGATAACGTCTCCTGTACCGCATAAACATGTTGGTTTTGAAAAGCAAAAAGAATAAGAGTCAATAATGAGAGTCCTTGAGAGGAAATGCATTCACACAGGGTTGTTTAACCCGCTGAAAACATACAGTTGGAAAAGTCGACTGGCTTTCAACACGGGCAAAGTCGAACCTGTTTTTGATTTGACGTTATGAATCATGTTGATTTGCCGTTGCCACAACAGAAAAACAATGTCATCAAAAGCACAATTAAGACAGTTCAGTGGTCTTAATTAATGAAATTAATTAAATAAAATAAAGTTTGTTCATGATAAACTGAACAGCTCTCGTAGCAAAATTAAAAAAAAAAAAAAAAATCAGAAACAAATCTTTTGTCCTTTGTTCGATACATGTACATACATGGAGGGCACGGCCACGCTGCTGTTACCACTTGCGCAGCCTACGTGGATTACTGTCTGTATTTTGGGCTGGATTCAGACTGCTGGCACCTGCTTCAGTTCCAGCTACAGACATGTTGTTACTGTACACCCACACAGCTCTATAACACGACCACCACATGGCTGATGACATGCGATCATCACTGAGCTGTCCAATCATGTGAACACGAGTAGACAGCCTGAATGAATGAACATTAATGGATTTTCCTCTTTATATAGCCCCTTCTGTTCATCAAGCATCTGCATTCACTTCGCTAAGCTTGCACCGATTAGACACTGTTTTAACGGTACATGTGATATGATATTCAGTTTTTTTTTTTTTTTTTTTTTTTTTTTTTCCCATCACTATATGTTCTTTTTTAGGCATACAGGCACTTGGGTTTAGCCCTGTAGGGTTTGGTATTCTATCAGATTGTGACATTGTACTATTCTTGTCACAGCACATGTACGATGTTATTGGAACCAAGGAAAGAGCCCTTTTTTTTTCCGCTGTAAAGGTGGGGCGGGTCAACCGTCAACCTCCCTGCTGCAAACCCAACAGCAATGTTCGGCTGCAGGTTTCAATACAGGGCTTTGTGGTGCCTTCAAGTGGCACTGTGTTCGCCAGATTTACATGACAAGTCAATCTGAACAGCCCACCCAGCTGATGTAGGAGCATGTTGTGGAAGCTCTGCGGTCATTAAACGGGGCGAGACAGTCACAATTTATCATCTGAATTGATTCTGCAGTTGTTTCAACAATTCTTCAAATCTGCAATTGCTCTTGTACATGTTAGCATTTCTATTATAAATTATTGCCAAGTATTCCCTGTTTCAATACTGCTCTATTATTTACACTGTAGTTACTGTACAGCATAGTGGGAATCACATACCTTTCCATGTTTCGACTTCTTGTAGAATTTCTGTCTTTATATTTGTCAATGATTATGGTAAAACACATTTTTTTTTATTTGTATATTTCATTCATACTCATTCCTCATTTACATCATATACATTATTTCAGAATTTCTCTAAACTGTGACATTCTTCTCTGAAAAGGAACAACCGTAACATAAATCAATACAGACATTTTGATTCTGATTTATGTTCAGAACACCCAGTGTCAAGGGCCGAATTTAATGTTTACCATGTCAACATGTTAGCATTATATATTGTGACAACTCTGTCCAGATGGTTTAACGTGCTTGTGTCAGGATAAGATCATGTTATATTTCTTACAGTTACTTCTTATTATTGTTAATTCTGAAAAGTGAATGTAAGCAGCTTAAGATATAACTTCTTACATAACTATACATATACATTAATTCCAACTGTGGTAGTCCATATAATGAAGACATTCAATTACAGAGAGCCAACGGGAGGAAATGATTAAAAATGGTTAGCGAGGAGCTGGGACAGGGGAATTAACTAAAAGTCTTTAATTACACTTGGTGGACATTAATCACACTGAGAGATGAGGTTCATTTCCCGCTCATCTTAATCTTCATCATGCAGAGGGTGGTGAAGAGGACTCCTGACTGGGCCCAGATGCACACGGTACATTCATACAGTGCTGTCCTCTCACCAGTGCCCCAGAGACGAGCTATGAAAATGTCCCAGAATACACCTCCAGCATTTTTTTCTTGGTCATTGAAGTTATAGCAACACAATTTAGCAGAACTGGAATGAAAACTGAGATACAGACAAAAAAAAGTGCTGGATTTTTTGTTCTTATTGCTAATAAATCTTTTTTTCTTTTTTCTTTTTTTTTTTTACAGTGCTTTTTATTTTGTATTTTTAATTAATAAGCTACTCCACAGAATGAGAAACAGTGCTGACGTTCCCTCTGTCTCTGTCTGATTATTTTTTCTGTTTATTTTTTTACATTATTTATTTGCTGATTTCTCTGAGCAATAGCGATTTCTTGATATGAGGAATTTCCATTTAGAGAGATATTATCAGTCATTTGGAGGACATTTTATTGTCTGAAGGATCCTGTCTCTGTTGTCGGTTAATATAATGCAGTTTTAAAGACTCCTGTTTATCTTTGGGGGTTTCAGCAGAGCCAGAACACGCTGTGCTGTGTGTCAGGGTCAGGTTTCATTCAGGTTTAGTAGCAAGTATATTTCCATTCCAACTCAAAAACTGAAAGTCCTTTCAAATGATTTTCTTTAAATTAATATATATATATATATTTTACAAATAAATAATGCGGAATGCACTATTATAGCTATCAAACTCTATCAACATCACATATCTTGATGGTACAATATTCGAATAAAATAACATATGGGTGCATGAAATAATTTTTGTTTAGACTTGCCTGTATTGTCTCTGGGGCAACCAAGGCCAAACATTATGATGTACTCCGACTCCCACAGACTGACGGTCTCCTATTAGATTGTATTACATTTGACCTGAGGAGGTATGGATTTTATTTTTATTTGCAGTAATCGGACAGGATCTTTCTTTTTTGTCCACATCAGATCTTATTCCGGAGGGCTTTCATCCTATTTGACAGATTATTATGCATGGGCCATCAATACACACATATAATGTTATAAAATATAATAAGCTAATATATATATATAATATAGATATTCTTACTCTATGCACAGAAATGCATGATTTTTTTATTTATTTATTTATTTTTCAACATATTAAATTCAGCTAACTGTTCCTGAAGATCTCGTGCGGTGATCAGGTTGAGACCCTCTCCTATTGGAAACCGATTGAATCCCTAAACAGATGTGGCAGTCATATGCCGAGGTCTTCACTGTGGTCTCAATATCTCATCAAGTTTCCTGGCATGAAGCTCAGAGGAAGAATCGTGTGCAGCTGGAGTGACCACTCCCCAGATCACTCCTGTCAGTCCAGTTGTTGTACCTGAAAGTTCAAGTCCTCGCATATCATTTGCATGCTGGGGAAGGTGCCTGTTAATGCATCGCGGTATGTGTGTAATTGATTACTGGTTGAGCTCAGTGTCAGTGACAAGACTCAGAGCCAAAGGAAGAGAAAACATGTCACGCGTTCATGAAGCACTCGAAGGCCGTTTTAGATTGGATTCTTCTTTTTCTTCTCCAGCCAGTCACATTTAGTTTGCGCCTGTATGCCTTAAGTCTAATTGAAGTTCAAAAACCAGAGGAAGAGATTGAATTGCAGATTGAATTGTATCCCAAGGTCATTTGAGCGTCGGAGAGATATACAACTGCGACTGAACTGCTGCCTATGGGCACTGTAGGTTCACTCCTCTCGAAAGCAATTACAAAACCCGCTGAGGTCGATGTGATTATTTCCAGGTGTTTGTGGCTGTTTTATTGACCGTGTGTTATTTAAATGCCGAGCTTGAATGATATTTTTCTAAGCTGCATGCCTTGTCACAGTGCACGGTGAAGCATAATGCGACTCTTTGTAATTTATGGTAGAAATATGTTTTTACCCCTCAAAGACTATCACACATGGGTAAACAACTCAATATGGTTTATCAAATAAAAAACAATACAATCTCGATTCTCTCTTTTTAAATCACGAGGTCCTCTGCAGATGCAATCCTCAGAGTGGTGCCGCTGATATGTACTTATTTTCTTTTTCGTTTACCGGTCGGAGCCACAGAGACCTACGTAGCAAGCTATATTTAAAGTCCTGCCAGTTTTGCACTAGACTATGATAAAGGTCTGCTTCAGAGCAGAAAAAAAGAAATGCTTTGGATGCAGAAGTTCATATAAGTTCTGGGTATACTTTTTGCATATATGGATGACTCATGTAGTGAGGGAACAATGTGTCTCATTTGCACCACTTTTCTGAATGACACAAGTTGCTTAACTTAAAAGAGGGCTCCTTAACAAAATGGTAATACTTGACTAACATCACGGTAAGTATCACATAAAACAAGCGTGGGCAATACTCTTGTCTTGACAGTGCTGATGCTGATCACAATCACTCAGGCTTATAGATCTTATTTTTAAGGGCCTCCAAACCTTTTCCTCTAGGATATAAGTTCATACACTACTGAACAGTAATTACACTTTGACAAAAAACAAAAAACAAAAAACAAAACTGAGTGTTGATTCTGACTGTATCTGCTAAATGCTCACTGACAACTTCCCTCTTATAATGCAGATCCTACTTGTAGAAATTAAAGATTAAACTTGTTTAAAATCCATTAAAAGAATAACTATTTTCTCACTTGTATTTGTTTTCTTTTTGTTTCTTTCGTTTTTGTTTATGTGTGCAGAGCTCCACTGGAAAATTGTAATATCAAACACTTACATCACCACTTATAATTTTACAACATTTGAACCAAATTCTGAAAACAGATGTGGGTTGTTTTTTTCTATTTTGCCAGATTGCTGTCTGTCAAACCACACAATCCTGATGAAACAGATATGTGGAAGTTTTCATTGTTAAAACCTTTATAAATCACACCAGAGGATGTTTTTTTTTTTCTTCCCTGTGCCTTACATTTTATTTTTTTACAATTTCATAAAACATCATGGCCTGACATACATACATACATTCAAATATGATATATGGCTTTGTTGGAATTTGGCAAGAAAAGTACTTAGTTAGGTTAAGAATATATCAGTGCTTCTCATGTAAATTGTAAATTATGTAAATTATTTTAGATTTGAAATGTATTGTAAAGATCTTTATCTGAGGCATGACATGTTTCAGGACACATGACTGCACCGGAAACAGTTGGAAAAGAAGAGAAAACAACAATAGAGCCATTGTGAAAGACGCCTCTGTAAAATGGGGAATAAATTATTTTGAGCCAGGAAGTCGAGCTTTTTTGGCTTCAAAACAGCACTGAGCATCTTTCAGAGGAATGAACGTGGCTCCACCTCCAACATTCCACATTTGCATTATCACATCGCACGACCATTATTAAGTGTGTTCACCCGGGTCTTATGTTTAAGTCAAAGTCTTGCCTAGGTGATAACAACCTGTGTCTGAGTCAACTGACCCAGATGTAAATGTAGAGTTTACACATTCCCATTGCATTGCAAAAACCCTGATTTTAGTGAGTTTAAGTAGGATTTTTTGACCAAAGGGTAAGAGGTTAAAATAAACCCCACTGATGTTTGGTTTCATGCGAATGCGAATGAGTTCTATGTTTGCATTTTTTATACTTCTTCACCTGACCTCCTCCTTTGCTGCTGTGGTAAGTAATATGACCACATGGAGATTTCTGCCGCACAGTATCATGGTCATAGCAAGCAGCTTTCACAGTTGACCTGGTTTCTGACATGCTACTAAAACAGAATTTCCTTCACTGGGAAAACATCGGTAGAGCCAGCATTACTGTTCCCCTCCAACATTTTACAGGCTAAACAAATTAGCAGTATGTACATTCTAGGAGAAATATCTGGCCATGAACACCCATGGTGCATCCACGCAGGATATCTCACTTACTTTTTGCTGATTCAGTGTCAGGCAGGCATTTGTGTACAGGTTTCAATTCACACCTCCTCCTTGCTCTCCTCTCAGCTTCGTTGTCCCTGCTAGTGTGCTACAAATCAGACCTTAATCATTAGTCTGACCACCCCATGAAGTTCCCTGCGTGGCCCTGCCTGCCCAGTAACTGAACAGAGGTCTGATCAGCCGGAGTGCAAAGGTGTAGTTGTAGATGACATTTAAAGTAAGAAAAGTGCTGTTGAAAGTGAAACTGTCATAAAAGTAAAATGCTATGAAAATGGCTGACCCGAGGTCAAATTAGAACAGGAGTCTGTGCTGTCATAACAATTTGGCTGGTGTGGGGAAACTTGCACAATTTCACACAGGCTCATTTATGCATTCTCAATATTGGACCCTCTGGCTGTGTGCGCCTAGATCAATCTGCATACTTGTTTGTAAAGCATCAAGTTGCTGCTGTTCACTACAGGTGCTTTCATTCATCATTTTATATAACTGCACATGAAACGAGTCATGTCAGTATTTACTTATGAAACAGAAACTGATTATAGTATTTGGTCAATATTAAATCTATCTATCTCCTGTACCACCGCTAGATATTCCTATGCCAGGTTTCCACACCACATGTCTGTGACTTAGCTTTGTTCAGCCTCACATGCATAAAGCAGCATTGGTTGACTAGCCAAGGAAGCTAAGCATGTAAAAATGGCACACCTGAGAGAAACAGGGCAAAGAAATACTGCTGCCACAGATTTAACCAAGTGTCTTGGGTTCTACTAATTGAGCTGGTTTAATAGGAAAATAATAAACGGGACATACATACATACATACATATAATTATTTACATGAAAATCTTCAAAGATCCTCACTTTAACCAACAAGATAAAAAAAAGAAGTGTTTGTAGAAGTTTTCCACAAAATAATTCAGCTATCGGAAATTTCATGTGACCTGGGATGATCTAACCATTCAACACTTTACTGGTTCAGCCTACTTCTATTCATTAACATCACAGAAAATAGCCCTTATTTATGAAGGTAATTTAACTTTCTGCAGTGTGCGCTGAACATTCTGCAGCAACAAATAAAACACCTTAATGTTAACCATCCATTCTTATAAACCCCTTATTCAGTTCAGTATAAGACAGTATGATTATTAGGGATATTGGTTTTGCAGACATTATCAGCCAATATCTGCCTATCACTGATATATCAGACACTTCCTATATGATATATATCTTTATTCCCTGATACTGATAGCTACATTGGTCCCAAAATTGCTGTATTGTTCAGGCTTCAGTACTTGTATGCTCCACTGATTAATACATTCATATTCTCGCCTACATGCAACTCAGAGTTTCTAATTTAACCAACCTACATGCAGTAAAGTGTGCACATTTTCGCCCTCTCAAAACCATACGTCTCCTTGACATAATCCAGGTGAAATGGTGTCACAACACGGTGTGTGTTCTTAGTGTCAGACTGATTTGGCAGCCCCATGCAAAGACTGAGCTGAGACCCTGTAGGCGTGTGCAGAAACTGGAAGATCCATTTTCACATGAAGAGACTCAGCCCACCCTGGAAAAGTGATTTCAGCAGGGCTGACTGTTTGACTTAGCGAGATACAGCATGGCACAATTCCCCACGATCGCTAATGAGCAATCACAGAGGCTCCTCTCATCCCCTTTAAAAGCAGCAGACAGTTGCTAATGAGCCGGGGTAAGAAGCCGCTGCCGAGGAGGGAACAAATTCTGAAAGGCACAAATATACAGCACCCCAAATATGATTCGAAGGGTATGTGATGCCCATTTTGAAGCCAGATTTACTTTTTAATTGACACTGAGCAAACCATTAGTCGCTGATGGGAATTTAGATATATTTTAGAAGACAGTGATGTCGGTAATGTCGGTGAATAGGACCCGGGTGCTGAAAACACACCGCTGTGCCTTCAGTCTTCAAAAGCAATCCGTCCCCGCCAGCAGGATTCCATCTTGCCAATGCAAATAATAGCCTGGACAGCTCCAGAATCAGCACCCTGGACAGCGCTTGTGGCAATCTGAGCTCTTTTCCTACAATTATAGTAAATTAACAAGTAACATGTGCTTCAACAAATGCATTTCTGTTTTGATTTGGTTATTACAAATGATTAAACTGGCTGCATTTGGTTCGCCGTATTTGTTTTCATGTGCTCACAATGACTGCGTGAGAAATGTGTGGCTACTTCCATGAGTTTGTGACTTCTGCTTGAATAAAGAATGCCCTGACGATGGATGTCTCTGAATATTTATACAATACTAATATGACACTGAGTCTGTGTAGAAGAGTTTTCCATTTCAGTATGAAGAGAAGAGAAGGTCGTGTACCTAAGCCTATTACATCCTCTTGCCATTTTTGAGACTGAATGATTAAATGGAGGCAATGCATTTCTTTGACCTGCGCGCACAAAGCACATCCCTCAAATTAGAGACTGCAGACGGAACACACATTATCCCCACTGATGTATGACGACTGTAGACACTTAACTGAGTAAGAGGTAATTACCTTCAACATCCGGCTGATTTGTGAATGACTTATCATTGGTAAGTTTTTCCTGCTTTTTAAAAACTCATTACAGACCCTAAATGCATTAAAAATGTACTCTAACACGCATTCAAATCTGGACTAGATGAACGTCCGTCAAAGTCAGCAGAAAGGGTTTTTGTTTTGATGCAGCAGACGTTGCTGTGTGCACCGCACAAGCCAAGAAAGCTGTTTGTTGCTCTTGCACTTGCAGCGAGTGCTGGTCTAAGCAGGTGGATATGCAAAAACAAGAACCAAAATTGCACTAGTAATCAGATCCAGGAATAATCCTGATACAAATGAGGTTCATTATGCCTAGTGTGCTGAACAGCATGCAATAGGAGGACTGTAGCCAAACTCAACAGAAAGAGAGAAGCAAGACGTCACATTATGAGCTACACATTGATTATGACAGTAAAAATCGGAACTTGCCCATAAGGCTTACTCACAACTTGTTGAAATGTCTTCTGTGTCAATTGGGATAGTCTTGACACCAGTGCTTGAAAATAAAAATGCCTGTACTCTAAACCAGTGGTTCTCAATGTGAGGTCCAGGGACCTGCAGTGGGACCTTGAGGGGATTCTAGGAGGTCCCCTGCATAAAAAGGGGAATGATCTATTTTCACTTTTCATTCACATTCACTTTTTATGGGTCCTGTGTCGGTCAGGAGGTCCACTGATCAAAACCAGCGGCCTGCACTGCATGCAGACACACTGTGAACAAAAAGAAGGGGTTTCTGCTCTGCCTTGAGTAGATGAACGTTGGTCGCAGGATAAGATGATATTTTTTTTAGATGCAAACCTCTTCGGAAAAATGCATAAGTACAATGCATTTCACACAATGATGAGTCAGCCTTCCTTGACTCGTAGTTGTATTTATGGTTTTGTGGAAAACTGCTAGATGGAGGAAAACATTGTCTAATTGTGTTCTTCAAAATGAATTGTTATTTGAATTACATTTTTCAAACGGAAGCCAAGAAGGTAGGCATATCGCAACAATAGATGGTTGAGTCTGTTGTACAACTTTCTGCTCTGCTCTGATTTATCGGTGTTAAATCGTGCAATTTTCTCTCAACCACATTAAAAACTGCTCATGTGAAGACACTGGATCTGACATACTGCCCGCCTACATTTCAGTGTGTCTCATATATGACTGCATTCACTATTCACAACAGAGGCTCCTCCCTGACCAAACATGCAAACAGTTATGTGTCATTATTATTACATGTTTCTTTTCAAATGCTATTTCACTTACATTTGCAGCAGCAGCAGCAGCGTGCTGCTTCTCCATCCTGCCAGGAATAACATTATGATGTGGAAACGCTGGAGCAACACTTCTGTTTTTGGCCTAATATATGAGATAATGAGTCTACAAAAACCTGCCTTTAAAACCCTTGAGTCAGAGCGAGCACACCACGAGTTTATGTCACAAAGATTTATGGGACAGCTTCAAAAGGCAACGCAAGCAGAGTGTGTTTATTTATTTAGCGCATTTCTGCACAAAGGCAGTTGAAGTTTACATAAGGAATGCACAATACAAAATAAAAAGCGCGTCATCAAACGTTAATTAAAAAAGAGACAAACGTAACGGGGTGAGACAAATTCGAGAGAAAGTGAAGGCGCGTGAGGCTGCAGACTGTCTGTCTGTGGGTAAAATATGAGTCGTGTGAGTTCACATCCCCCCTGTGACTGACCCTGTCGGCTGTCTCCACGTCGGCACTGTAGCGCTGATGGCTCACCACAGAGGATTTCACAAGCGAGAGGAAAAAGTTGAAGCTCACATCCAGCAGCTGTCTGGATGAACTGGGCCACATTTGGCACCACAGACCAGGGACAGTTCCTGGGTCAGTGGAGATCCGCAGCTTAGCCCTGAAAACTGTGAATGAGTCTGAGGGGTCATAACTTGATTTTTTAATTTTTTTTCCTTGATATTTCTTGTTGACCACATACATTTTTTCTCCCCGCTATATCATTTATACTTTAATTATTCCATGCTGTCAATTAGTACCTATTCCAATATTTCCAATTATCATCCAAACTGGTATACATTTACATATTTCTATTTCTGTATCTGTTTATAAATTTGTCGGGTATAAACGTTGTAGTTAAATTCACATTTGGTGTACATCTCTATTTCTTTTTTTTACTTATACAGTCTCTATACTGTGATGTTTCTTTAGCAAGTGGAACATTTTTCCCTTGAGGGACCAATGAAGTAATTCTGATTCTGATTGCTATTAAGTGTTCTGAATAGCAATCATTATGGACTGGTGCAGAAAATTGTACATGCAGCTAACAGGGCCACTGTGATATTTCAATAGAAGGCCTGATTGACTTAATACCAATGATTGCATAGAGTATTAAAATAACACCGAACCAAAAACTGCTACGTTTCCTCTGGTGGTCCACTTGATCAGGACTGCCCTCAGGAGATTCAGACTGCACGTTGGCTATTGCAGTTTCTAAAGAGGGTGTGCTCGATTGGCTTACCGAGCTGTCCAGGAATGATATTAATATTATTAATTAGTATTTCGCGCACACATTATACCTACTTTGTGGCCACAAATTAGTACTATGTGCGCACGTTATAGCTACATTGTGGCCACAATTTATGTTTTTTTTGTTTGTTTGTTTTTTGATCGTATCATATCTGGGGCTCCGTAGAATAGTGCTGGCTTGAATGCAATTTTAAAAAAAAGAAAAAAAAAAATCCTTGTGCACACTTAAATAATGTTATGCTGTTTTTTTCTCCTTCCTCACACACACATCAAACTCTCAAACTCAAAAGTCCATTCCTGCACATTCTCAAACTTGAAGACATCAAATTTATTTGGTGCTCTCTCTCAAATCTTTTGTCACCATATTTCCATACTGCCTCAAAACAAGATTCAGAGCTGTGGGCACAGTCCAAGCAAGTGTGGCCTCGGCTGGCCTTTGCTTTCCAGTACAATTTCACAGTTAATTCAGTGAAGGAGCTCCAGACAGTGGCACGGGTTCGTACTATTTCTTTCATCCAGATTTCCTGTTTGGGGAAGTGTCGAGCAGAGCGGAGCTGAAGCAGCTCAAGCCCAGACTCCAATAAGCCTCCCATCACGGTGGTCCGGCAGCAGCTTCACACTTGTTTACAGGCACAGAAGAAGAGGAAGATAACCTCTGTTATCAGGGTAACATTCAAATATCAGCAGCACGTTTGACAGCGGTAAGTCCGTCATCTTCTTTTACTCATGCTTCCAGAAAATAAAGGTGGACCCTGAATACATCCTGGTTCAAAATTCTTGTTGTTTTATTTGTTTTGGGGGATACGGATAATTGTGAATAGCAGTGTAATGGTGATGACGCTATGGCTGACATCTTTGCATGAAAGATTTGACGGTAGGCAAGCACTGTCCATCCTCTCTGTGTCTGAGCACCAAGCATTAATGACTTAAAGGGATAGGTTATGTTTTTTGAAGTAGGGTTATATAAAGTACATATCTATAGTCGATCTGTTCTCTGCCGTAATCACCGATCAGCACAGCCTCAGTTTGGAGAAGCAGAGAGCCACTCCAGCCCAGACGCTCAGCTTTACATCTCTGTCAGACCTGCCTTTCTTTTGGCATTACATTTTCTCAACCGTAGAACCTCCGGCTGCACTGATCAGTGAATACAGATCGACTATAGATATGTACTTTATATGGCCCCACTTCAAAAAACACAAACTATCTCTTTAAGCACAGAATCCACCTGTCCTCGCCCCGCTGGTGGCCTGCACTCTGTCGGCCAGGAAAACAGTCTTGCCGTCAAGCATAACAGCTCGAGCCGCGATGTTGTGGTTGGAGACGGGTCTCTGTTTGGCCGGCCTGAGTCCCACTTGTCCAATTTCCATTCCCTGCGAGCAGACATTGGCCAGGATCCTTAAACCGTCCATGCTGGATAAGCATGACTTTTTATTACGACTCTCTTCCTCCCTGGGGCGGTCCGGCTGGTCAGAATGGTTAAAAGATGCCACGGGCCCTGAGGATCTCAAAGTCTGTTGCTCTTAATCCAAATCCGAATGGAGCATAATTATGAGGAGACCTAAGCCGCCGAATCTTACTGCGCTGCCATAGCCAGGGCAGACAGATATCTACAGCGTTTACACTGTTCATCCTATCATGTGAACGTAAACTCATCCACTATGAATGGCTTAAAGCGAGCACTACACGTCCGTTTCTTTTCTTTTGCTCTTGATACAGCTGTCACTCATGATTCATGACCTCCTGTAGATGGTGCAGAGGTTTCATTTATCATCTATCATCATCTCGCTCCTTGACTGGATGCATGCCGAGCGAATGGGACAGTGGGAGCGGGACAACTTATAAGAGCGTTTGCCTTCTGCTCAGTAATGTGTGTCCTGCTGAGGTACAAAACTAATTACTAAGTAATAACAATCCCCGGCGGTTGCTGCAGACACACACTCATCTATTGGAGAGATGATTAAGGATAGGCTACGATAGGAAATTAAAGGTCAGACGCGCTTAATTATTAATACACTGTGCTTTGGCTTGATTTAATGATTAACTCCTAGCATTAATATTACAAGGATATTATGTACGATTTACTTGCATTCACAGTCAAATGTAGAGAAAGTTTCAGAGTTCTCTCTCTTTTTTTCTTCTTTTAATTTTTGCGCATGGAGAAAATGAATCAACCGAACAAACAAGTCAAAAATGATTTTCCTCTAATCCAGATTATCAGATGCTATTAAAATTCAGTCTTTCATTACAGGTATGAAGTGGGTATTTCAGGTTAGACCCGTCAAGCTTGATATTGTGACAGTGACGCTCACTACCAGGATTACTAAATTGAATTTAAATGGATGATATTGCAAAATTAAATCCCCCTCTCCATTATGTATCCCATAACAATGCGAAGACATTGACGGGAGCTAGGGCAGCCTCACACATTCAGACCTTGTGTGTTTTAGATGCTAATTGTCTTGCAGATGTAGCCTGGGATCTCATAAAGTGCATGGCCCGAGAGGAATCCTAGACTCTTTATGAATGGTTATAATTATCTAGAAGACGCTGCAGTGCAAAATTGGTTGTCCCCTCGACAAAAGCACCCGAGCTGCCTTCCACAGGTACACCTCAAACGCAATGACGCCCTCGACGCACACACAAAACGGCTCACCTGCCGATTAATCATTAGCGTAGAGAACAGCAGGACCTCGGGGACTGCGATGTTATAGATATCAGATCTATAAATCTAACAGGGACCTATAACTGGGGGGGCACTGAGGGAAGGCACATGATAAATGCTGGAGTCTGTAGTCATCTCTTCTCATAAACGCTGTGCCGGGATAAATTAATTGTAGCGGCTAGCAACAATTCGAAAGAAAATAAAAGAATACAGAGAGGAGCTCATTACGGAGGCTCACTGAAGGACTTGTTTACTCTGAGACAGAGGCATATAAATATAAAGACAAAATGCTGTGTGCGTTTAAAACAGACTTTAACAGGCTTTCATTTAATACTACAAACTATGGGGGTGAGTAGACCTGCAGGGTACACTGCAGAGAGCGTTTCAACAAAAAACACATCGGTGCCACAAGAATCTCTTCATATATTAACTGACAAATGTAGAGTGTGTTGCTTGAACTGTTCTTGACAACAGATGAACCAAATACTAATTATGCCTCAGAGATTTTGCTGGAGTCTCCTTTAGACAGCAAATAGATTCCCGGGCCCTGCCGGTTTGTTTCAGGTGATCATATCAATAAATCAAAGTTTCAAAAGTTTCTGCATGAACTTAGCTGATTATACTCTCGTTACCGACTCTCCACCAGCCATCTGTCAGACTTCTGTTGTTATTAGTCATACAAGTCAGCGCGACTTGTGCAAGAATTAAAACTGGGCCCGTCTTTGATCCCACAGCCTGTCACATTGCATTCAGGTCTGGCAGAGCAAACACGCATGTCCCGCAGGTCATGTCTCATGATTGTACAGCAGGGAAAAGCTGCTCGCTGCTCTCTTTGATGAATCCCAACAACATGGGATTTTGGCATGCTGGGCTCAGTCGTTTTCTGCGGCACAATAAAAATACTGTTTTTTTTTTTTCATAATCTTCACAAGACGGAAAGGTCCACAGCAGTTTGGTTCTTTTGGACTTGGTTCATTCATTGAAAATGTGTCTGTCTATGTGTTTGTATATGTGACCGACGCGAAGGACTGAAAGTGCCACCACTATCCAGTGTCACACATTTATAATGAACATATGCTCTGAGTCTTCTCTATTCTTGCACTCTGCTGGTGTGAAACATTGAAACCTTGTTTAATTGTCCCTTTGGGAAAATAAGTGGTAGGAAGTGAGCATCCGCGTTGCTGTAGTTAACCATCTCACTGCTCGCTCTGCTGAAACACATGCTAAAGGTCTGAAGCAGAACGTCACACGGCTGTGATCACTTGTGACAAATTGGGTTAGGTCGTATAATGAATGTTGCTATATATACCTAATGTATCACGTTAGCTCCTACACATTATTTCCCTTTGGCACTGAGAGAAAAGAAACCTTGTGAGGTAATATTTTCAACCTGAGACGGCGATTACATGATACTCTTGACATTCAAGTGGTTTAACACCGCACCCAAGTGACATCGCCTTGTTCCTTTGTCAAAAAGTGATAATGATTTTGTGTCCGGGGCAGTTAATAGTCATGAAAAAATGTTAATAGTCAAGAAAAAATGTTTTGAAGAAGCTTGTGTCCAAACTCTGAACCTTGAACTCTGAATATTAGTGGGTTGTTCAGAAGCCCTCCTCATGACACACAGACAAAACCATTTGTCCTCGGCTGATCCTACTGGTCTACGCATCTCGTCCAATCTTAAGTTTCACAAAATCCCATCCTCTAACTACGGAAGCATTTCCAAAACTCATGGCTGTGTCCTGTCTCTGGCCGTGTGTTATTCTAAGAAATCCTTACAAGAACTGTCATGAACTTGCCATGCTGTGTGTCATGTATCTGTATTTTATGTAGAAAAGACTGCCCGTGCCCATTACAACAGCTGTCTTACTTCACTTGTCACTGGCTAGCTATCTTGTTGTAATAGAAATTAAAAAATGCACGCTGCTTTGGGTTGGAGACAAACATCTTGTTGGTGTGCGTTATATCCATGAACAGCTAACATGGTGCTGGGAATTTAGAGATTTGGCAAGATTATGCCAGAGTTAGCTTCTTAAACAGACTTACATCCATGTTTGCTTCTCCAGCAGGCCAAAACCAGGATCCTGAAGTTCGTTTTATGACTCAGGAAGTTGGATGCACCTCACCAACTCCAACCTCAAAATCCAAGATGGCTGCTCCGTGCATCGGCAGCTTTGAAAGCTGTAGAACATATTGCTTATGAGCAGTTCTGTCGTATTCATCTCATTCAGTCAGTTTTAAACAGAGCACTACCCATGTTCCATCTGTGGACCTGTAGCTTCAGTGTTTGTAGGCACAAAATGCTGCTTAATGTGTTGTTATCACAAGATATTGCTAACAGTGGCTAACCTGACAAGAACTGTTTTTCTGACTTCCTGTATTGGAAATTGGTCATTTGGGCATGATGCCATTAACAGGTCTGACTTCCAACTTCTAAGGTACTGTTTTAGCCACAACACAGTGGAATAGTCTTCCCCATTCACTTAGATTCACTGAATCGGTGGACAGTTTTAAGCGGCTGCTCAAATCCCACCTCTACAGGCCAGCCTTTTAATAGATTTCCTTGTTTGTTTTCTTATCTGTTGTACATTTTCATCATATATGTTGATGAAGGTTCTCAGTCAACCAGGTCTTGGTAATCTTAAGTGCTGTATCGTAGGCAACTAGACTTGTTTCAGTTTCTTGAAGATGTTTCACGTCTCATCCATGAGGCTTCTTCAGTTCTAACTAACTGGAGGGGAGTTTGCAGGCTTTTCATCATCTATATTTTGTGTGTGTTCATCTAACAGTTATATTTAGGACAGGGTCTAGCCTATGCCAACATAAGCTTCCCAACTCAGGATGTTCCTCAGTTAGAACAGTTCTGTAGTAACTGGCTGACTTTGTTTCCAAAGAGATTTTCATTAAATTTAGTTAGGAAACATGTTTCTGTTGTACCAACATCTTTATAATGAGGCTCCTGGTCAAAAGTTTATGCCACTACTGAAAAGTTACAGAGAGTCAGTCACACCATGTTGAGTGGGAGAATGCACTGTTCACCAGGATCCACTCCAAAGGCCCCAACAAACACATCCAACTTGGTTAGATTCTCTATCACCCGTTCTAATTACATGCATCAAAGGTAGTGAAAATGACTGTGTGAATGTGTGTCATGTTTGGCCAGTGGAGGAGCAAGCAGCCCGAACACTGACTCTGCCCCAGCGTGGTATTTTGAAGCAGTCAGGCGCCTTCGTGTGTGATATCCGCTGACTGCCAGAAGTGCCTGTTAAGACTGGAGGCATGTGGAAGTTATTCGGAGAACTGCGGGACTTAATGGTGCCATCTCGTCTGTCAGGCAAACACACGGCTGTGTTGATCTTGAATGCAGTCCTACTGTTATTTTATTTCCACATAAAGAACAAATACGATCCACTATGGCTTAAGGGAGTAATTAACAAAGCAGTTAGACTGAGTTGTGTAGAAGCATGTGTATTGTATTTACCCTCACAAACATGAACTTTATATTACTTTTGAATGATTGCCGTTTGATACCAGGGGGGAAAAACTAAATAAATAAATAAATCAATCAATGACAGTCAATCAATGAAATATCACTATAATTAAGAGGGGCTGATTTCTCTATTAAGTAATAATGATCTGTGGAAATTCTGCCATCACATTGTGGCGTTTGATCCTCCAACATTCACCTTGAGTGAAATGTGTCATAAACCTTAACTTCTTAACGTCTGCTTAATAATGTCGGCGATAAAACCAGGGAGCGTGACTGCAAACACCTGGACTTCACCACAAGGAACGCGCTGTAATTGCAATTGAGATTTCACAACAGCTTACCCTATCATTTCTGCCCTGTCGCCCAGATCCTTGAACGAGGTTGTTCCACGGGAGAGACCGATCATTAAATGCATTTATTTATTGATCAAAAAGGTTCAATATTGCACCAAACCACAAAGGAGTTAGTGACAATAGCGCCCACATGATTCAAGGCTGTTTTGTGATTGACATCTGTGAAAAGTAAATCATTAATTCTAATTGGAGAAGACGGGCCATTTTCTACGGCTCTCTGAGGTATTTTAGTGGATGTGTCAAGACACTCTGAAAGATAAAAAGTGCGAGAAAGAGAAAAAGTAAAAAAAAAAAAAAAAAGCACAATGATAAAACTTGAGGAGAAGAAAAGGGCCTCTGGATTATTAGGACAACGTTGAAGTTGAAAGTTTTATTTTACGGCACTTTTTATTCCTCAATCAAAGATTCCCTTTTCTGAAAGAACACAGATCCTAGATTCTCTGTAGCAAGGATTTTAGCTTCATCTTAACAAGAGAGCATCATTTCTCAAGGTGCAGGAAGATTTTTAAGTTTTAAAACCAATCGACAAACACTGGAGATCGACTGTGTGATTAAATGTAATTTTTTAATCAGTAATGGCCTTTTTTAATATATATATATATATATATATATATATATATATATATATATATATATATATATATATATATATATATATATATATATATATATATATTCGCTTGGTACCAGTGCCTCAATCAAAGAAGTCAAAAGATAGCACACTGAAGCAGCTCTGAGCTGCAGTGCTCTCACTGGACCTGCAGGAACCTTTCAATGATAATCAAGGTACTGGATAAGGTAATTGCTGTATTAGGTGCTGCCTCCCACTGCGTTTCTAATTATTTTTTTTCCCAGCCTGGGAGCCGGGGGGAACTCTACTGCTGAATATCTATAATGTGTCTTATTCTCTCCTAAAGGGCAAAAATTATAGGGGTACTGTAAGTTGTTGTGAAATCGTGATTGCAATTACAGAGCATTCTTTCTGGTGAAGACTACACTCGTCGTGACCTCAGAGGAAATAATAAGATGAGGAAGAGAAAGGTCTTAGCATTTCAAAGGTTCGTCTCAGAAAGAGAGGAGCTCTATGAGAAGATTTTTTTTTTTTTTATTGCTCCTGAGATAAGGCCCTCATCTTGCGACACATGATGGCTCATTAAATCAGTCTACAGATGCAGCTTTATGGTCTGCAGGCAGGCTCAGAGGGTGGAGGATTCACTGCCTGCTATTTGTATCAACATACTGTGAACTGCTCAACTTTCCACAAATGAAGTTCAGATTCTTTGTGCACAGACACTGTGAGCTGATGAACATGTTTGCAAAATAATATAGAAATAACAGTCAACATTGTAAATGTCTTACTAGCTGCCTTCTCATTTTAAAAACACACCAAAACTGACCTGTCATTTTGTTGACTTCTCTACATTAACATTGGACAGGTTAGTTTGGGATTTCAAGCACCCAGAAATGAAAATCCAAATAATTTCAACACTTTGGATGTATGTGGTTTCCCACCACATACATCCGGTGCCCCTGCCCCTCTAACATCCTGAGTCCACTACTGCTTGTAGCCTCATTAGGACAAAGTATCGATTAAGAAGATGTATCCCTCTAACTGTGGCTCAGTAAGAAATATTGGCTAAGGTGCACTTTAAATTAATTCAACACGATGGTGCCATGTTTTATTCCGTATTGCAGTAATCAAGCGTTTTATATGTAGTACAGTTCTAATGCGTGCCTTTGATTGGCTTCTCTGTAGCAATGGAGAATAATTAATTTCTAATTAAAAAGAAAAAAAAAATAGACTGATTAACAATTAGTGCATCCACTGCTCTGTGAACAGTCAGTGAGGATTAAGAAAGTTTTCTGATATGTCAGGTGCAGTAGGGGGGTTTCCATGTTTCCCTGTATCGAGCATCACTATTGAGGACATCGCAGAAAGGTGTAAAGGTGTGAAAAAGGAAAAATACTAAGAACCAAACTTATCTTTATTACACAGACATAGGATTTTAAACATACTGTTCTATTTAATGTAACTCATGTGATATATCTGGACTGAACTGAGTTGTTTTAACCCAAAATATGTTTTTTTTTTTTTTTTTTTTTTACCTAAACCAAGCCAAGTGTTGCCTAAACATAACCTCTGACAATCTGATAACACTTTTAACAGTACAAATGTCATATTATGTCAAAATGTGTGAAGTAAGCTTTATTTTGAAAGTCTGGCTGGACATTGCTTAATACCTATTATTGCTAACTTGATGGAGCCCTTCCTACACTGACACTGGGAGGAGGGAGAGCAGACCAAGCGGCCATATGTCATGAGCTTGGAGTGAGACAGCATCTCCTTTCCGACATGAACGTACGCTATACTTTACCTACATGTGCATCCAACCGGGCTTAATTCATGTATTATATATGAATCTATGTACGAGCACCTGCTTGTGGCTGATTCGTCATTCATTTTTCATTATTCCCTCTCGTGAAAACAGGAACGCTGGAACTGTTTGACACACCATGACTGAGCAGTTTCCAAGCGTCCTTGTTTAACCAATTAATTAATAAGCCTCTGTGATTACAATTATTACATCTTCATGGAACTAATTTCATCATCAACCCTATTACATTTCATAATCAGTCTAATGGAGTGTGAATGAGGTAGTCACTCTGCATTAGTTCTCACAGAGCTGTGTCATTCCACTGTTGGTGGGAAGGCTGCATTCTTCAGCGTCTTTGTGTAGAATACAGCAACGTGTGTGTGCAAAAGGTTTCTGCAAAGAATGAACATATGACTCTATAGATATATTTACCGAATGGTAGTCAGTGCCTGTAGTAATTAGTGCAGATGGTATTGTGGTGATAAACAAACCTGAGCTCTGGCAGCACAAAAGTTAGAAATTTCCAGGTACTCCCTGTGTTTGACGCGTGGCTTCAAAGTTCACGAATAATTAGGTTTCCATGGATTCCTGCATTTCCAGAATTGTGTTTATACATAAACCGGATTCGGATTGAATATGCTTCAATAAATGAGGCTCTTGGGGCACAAATGTCTCGGGCTGGCAAGTGACTCCGTCATGAAAAGGTCATAATTATCAGGCATTCCACATTTTATTTGCAGATGCTTTTTAGCCCAGCGTGAGGATGAAGCTCTGAGTGATGTTAATAGGAGTACTTTAGTTAAAAGGGTATTTATTAAGTAAACTGAAACTCTGCACTTCCACTTCCAGCTGGATCCCTCACCCCAACTTATCAATTACAGTATCACACCCCATCATTTTATTATCATTATTAAGATTTAATATAACACTTCACTTAACACGAGATGTGCAGCTCAGTCATTACTGCCGCTTTACACTCAGCCGTGTTTCTGCCTTTTTCTTTATGTTACTTTCATTTTTTTAGCGCGTGTTATCACTCGTACACGTTGTTTTCCCAGCCTCACACTTAAAGATTCATGCTAAAGGTTCATTCATAATTTCGAGAGGATGGATCGCACGGCGGACACACTCGCTCTTCTGACTCCTCTTCAGACTAGATGAGTTTTTACAGCAGCAAATTACAGGCGAGGCCGTTGTTGGCATCTCATCGCACCCCATCTTGTCGCGGCGTCGATACTGTACGGAGCCTGCATGTCATCACATTTTTTCTAGCTTCATTTGACACCCCCTATGGCCTGACATCCTGCAATCATTGCTACTGTTCAGATATAAATAATTAATCACTGTCAGAACATACAGAATGATGGTTGTTATGTGAAGTGTCCATCTCTGTTCTGTTTGCTCATATGAACATCATATCTTGGTTGCAGAGACCCACAGTTTAAGAAATCTGAATATCCATATGCAAGACTGTGGCACGAACCACAGTTATGACATTAACATGACAATAAATTATGTAAGAAACCAGCTAAAGTAGGGGGGGGTCATGATTCCTGACTATCAATTTAAGCCTTTTTTTCCAGCACTGACAGCTTACGCCATCATTCACCTATAGCGTCTGCGGCTGTGGCTCAGAGCCAGGGTCTTGTTATTGGAAGGCCGCTGGTTCGATTCCCCCGGTCTGCATGTCAAAGTACCCTTGGGCAAGATACTAAACCCCAAAGTGCTCCTGATGTGCTGATTGGCATCTTGCACCACCATCATTGTATGAATTACTGTAAATTGATTTGGACAAATGCATCTAAATGCCAATGTCATACACTTTACATTTTCATATTTTTTTCTTTATAGGTCCCATATTATGAAAAAAAAGCCTTTTCTCTGGTCTCTACATATATCAGCTGGTCCTCCCTGAGCCTGCCAACTCCTAGAATGAGGAAAACCAGCGATTCCTGCATGGGTCAGATTCTGGGTCAAACTGGTATGGTTGAGCAACAGCATCTCCTCGAGCCATAGTGATACATATATATATATACATCCACCATAACATTAGCGCATGCTACTGCTAGTGTAAGAGGCATTGTCTTCCTGAGAGGGATGTGTAGCAGGCAAGTAGGCGTCAGATAAGGACAACAGATGGGTTTGGGGCAATGCCTATCAAATACAGTGTTGTTGGATCTCTGAAAGCTGTGTGAAATTGATGAAAAACAGTATAATATGGGACCAAAAACATACAACAGCTCAAACCTAACTAAAACTAACTAAAAGTGCCATAATTAAACAAATTAATTAATTGAAGTACCAATTCATTTTATGCTAAAACAACATAGATAATTATTTCAATATTCAATTAATTATTTCATAGTCCTGTGTTGCAGTGATCCATGAATTTATTTTATCTGTCAAACTCACCCATCAAAGTCAGTGGGCGGATCCTAACACCTGATTGGTTACCCTGCACATCAAGTCAAGGCAAACTGATTCCAAATAATGGATGGATTCGATCAAACAAAACTTTAGTGGAAACCGCTAAAACTCAAGTGGAATGCTCGGCCCCCTAACAAATTAATGACACATTTAATTCCAATTTTAATTAATTAATGACACATTTGGGTTAAGTGTCTGAGAGACCAGCTGCAGGCTCACGGTAAGCTAGCTGTGTTGTCTGTTCTTGTTCGTCAGGACATCATGGAAGGCGATCAGTAATCACTGTTAGATGGTTACTAGGGTCTCTGAAATTGCCTGTACTGCCTTACAGATGTTTCCAAACACATTATCATTATTATTATTATTATTATTATTATTATTATTATTATTATTATCATCATTATTATTATTTAAGCACTCAGCTGAAAATAAGACTTAAAGATGTTCACATCAGAAGTCAGTTAAGTGCCATCAGTCAGAACCAACTGACAGCAACATTGCTATTAAATGAGTATATCCAAAAAAAGAAAAAAAAAAAAAGCCGGCTCAACTTTTTCATTAAATCTTCTTCCTGTTTTTCTTTTATAAATGAAAAGTGAGGGTTTAACCACAGAGCCTCGCAGCGTTACTACAAAGCACACACTGCACTGTACAACCAGCAGGACGAAATCCAATAAACCCCCACTGGATTGAAGAGGACGGCTCTAGCAGAGCACAGTTAATTTTTCCTCCAGCACTATTTCAGGGCACTGAATAGAGGGCACAGGACTTTCACTTGTCATGATTTATGGCAAAGTAACAGCCTTGTTAAAGTTACTCCAATTACAGCTCCTCTTTACCTGATCGGGCTTACATCTTCACGCCCAGAATGCCTCTGGAAACCCATTTGGGTCAGAGAAGCCTCCAATGACCACATATCTAAATCAGAGGGAGACTGGCCGGAGCGCCGAAGACTCCCTGCTCCCCATCTTTTGCCGAGAAACACTTCTGAGCACTTCTCACTCTGAACAAATGATATCTAGTCTCCCTCTGAGCTCGCAGCTTTTGAAGAATGTGTAAAAAGTGTCAAGATCACCTTCTCCACTTTACTGTGACCTCAAAAAGCTTTTTGGGAAGCTGCTATGTTTTTTTTTTCTTTTTTTTTGGAAGGGACAAGTTGTGACCTTCACACAACAAAAAATATAGTTACTCAAGTGTACAGTGTTCATTTTAGCTTATTGTTTGCTCACTCATTGTGGGTCACTCATTGTAATAGGGTCATTAAAATGAAAAGAAATCCTGCCTGGTGTTATGTAAAACTACAATATCACCTTGAATATGCTCATAAACGCATAAACGTCCCAATCTGTCCAAATAGAAACAGTTAGTGACAGCAGCACTGCTCTGCTGCCCTGCGGGCTCAACGCGTCTGGTTCCTCTGATGGCAGCAGCGCATCCGGAATATGATTGTGTTTCTTTTTGTTGTTGTTGTTGTTGTTGTTCAACAGGTGAATAATTTGTTCCCTTTTTTCTAACATCCGTGCTTTTCATTTTTCTCATTGGAACATCTGTAGATAAAAGGAATTAGGCCTTCTGTAGTTTCGGAATATTTTTTCCAGCATGGTCCTAATCTGCGCTTTCGAATTCGGAGGCCTGTGCGTTTTCACAGAGTTCAGATGCTAAATAATTTCAGCATGCATCTCTCATGCTAATTTTGTGCAGTTGCTCAGAAATCGGCCCTGGATTGCAGTCGTTATGCAAAGTTATGTGGCTGCAAATTTCGCATACACTTGAATAATCATAATGTGACAGTGGGCCTGGCTCACCTGACCTTGGATATGTCATTTATTGTTTGAAGGAAACGGAGATGCTTTTGAAGCTGGAAGCGCACTAAATTCTACCCCAACCTGCGCTGAGGTAATGTATTCTGTGATCCTTAACTCCAACCTTAACTAGGACAACATCTAAAAAAACCATGTCTCCACCTCCAAACAGCATTCTGCAAAAGTAAGAAGTGACTAAAATGTCCTCACTTTGAAAAACTACCTTGCTACCCACTCAAAAAGTCAGCGAGCAGCAGCCTCCTCTCACCTCCTAATATATCCGCATGACACAATGTCCTTGCTCTCATAGCTCAAACTCCAAATGGAAGAGGTGAGTGCTGACCAAAATGGCCTCACTTTATGGAAAAGATTCTGATTATCAATTTCTAAAGCAAAGATGGGGTAGAAATGTAATCACTTTCTGTACAAACGCTCAAGCAACTCAACTTATATAGGAAACTGAGTCCTGGTGGATGATGTCCTACATGTTTCCAGATGTTTTCAATTTTCAGAATATGAGTAGCAATAAGTTGCTGTCATGGGGACATTTTTCTGATGAGGACAGGCTGGAATAAAAGATACAAAAAGACAAATAAGTTAATCTAACAGAGGCAGCCTCAATAGATGTCATAATAATAATAATAGTAATAATAGTAATAATAATGATAACAAAGAAGTTGCTAGCAGAATTGAACTGGTGTCTAACACAAAAAGAAGTAACAGTCAGACCTGAAAGGTGATGACAAACCTGGACCTCTGCGTGACACATGTTCTACAGCAGCTCTCGCTTTCATTGCTTATAAATAATCCTGCATACTGCTCAGGCATCATTCTAATTGTGAGACATCTGTAAGATCTCATATATTTTACCTGTGCCAAACAGATGTGCGCGCGCGTTACATTTTGCAGCTTCCATCAAACTGCTTCACTTATCAAGATAAAGTGTTCCATTCCCTCACACTCTGTAGGAGATGTACATCAAGCTGGTGGACATTTAGAAGTACTTTTCTAAAAATAGGGCCCTTGCTGGAGATCCATTGGACATGACTAAGCTATCATTCACATTAAGCACTTGTCACACACAGCGGAGAGCATCTCTCAGTCTCTTTTTCTAAGGGCCACATCCGTAGATCACTGCAATTTTTTTTTTTTTTTTTTTTTTTTTTTTTGAGGTGGGGGGGTTTGCATTCACCAGCCAGCTCGAGTTCTCACAGAAGAAATCCTTCACTGCTTAATCTGCCAGTGAATGCCACCTTTTCATTTATAACTGCGAGAGATCAAACACACAAGCGCGCAGGGAACATGACATCCTACAGTGAGCCAGAGGCATTCAGCGAGAAAGGAGTATCTATTGTATGTGTTGCCTTACAAGAAATACCGCGCTCAAATGTTTTCACAGCACTGAAACTCATCAATGTGTGATGTGAAGTTACTGTTTGTTTGCAGGATAAGGCTGACATTTGATCTTATTCATTATTCACAACTGAAGAAAAAACTTGAACCATCAAGGATGTTTTGCTTTTCACTTTATTACTCTCTTGCGTTCTTTCAGATGTTTGAGACTTTGTACAACAACAGAATTCTATGGCAGGCAACACTATGTCAAGTTTTTACCTCTTCTAAGGGAATTCTTGGTCATGATAAAAAATACATACTTCTGTGGGGTGCTTGCTTCTCTTTCGACCTGGCTCACCTGCGGTGAACATGAGAAATATCCTATATTTCCCAGGATGCGTTTGAATAACCACAAAGAACAGGCTGGGCCATACGGGTCTTATGATGGGTAGGAATGTAATTACATACTGCAGGTAAAGGATGTGAGAGCAGTCGAAGTCCCAGATATCCTTTTCATTCATAAGAAGAAATAAACCACTCAAACCCCAACACTTTTTGAATTACCTTCTGATCTATTCAAGCCAATGTTAGTGCAGCCTGGTTGATACTGACTGACGCCAATGCCAGAAGGTTACTAATTACATATATGCTTTTGCTAAGAAGATTTATTTTTTATTTGTTGTTTTCTAAAACATGTTGTAGCTCTGCAGGGAGAATAACATGTATATTAAACACACAGCTAACGAAGCCAAAGTCCCCATTGAATCTTTGGATTTTGAATTGACACAGATGAGTCATCGCCATGAATCTGATGCTGTCAGACACATTTGAATTCTATAAGCGTGTCATCCCTGTGTCACCAGGTAGTCACGGAGAGAATACCACAGCAATTTTTCAAGGTTAAGCGAATTTGTGAACATTGCATTAAACGTACGTGAGTCATACATCGGGAAAACAGAGTGCGTCATAAAGAGCTTACCCTCAAAGTCTCAGTCTTTGTAATATATGTATATTTTTTGAAAAGATTCTTCAGATGTGGGTCAGATAAATAAGATAAAGGTTTATATCTCTGGTGTGCCACCTCTTCTTTTTACCCGGCTTACCTGCTGTGAACAGGAGCAGTCTGCTGTGTTTCCCAGAATACGCAGCCAAGCTCAGGCTGGGCCATCTGGGTTTCAAAGTATTAAGGAAATACGGTGCAGGTAGATAATCTGAGAGCAGTAGTGATAGCAGCTGAACTCTCAGATATGCTGTAATTCATCAGAAGAAAAAAACAACTCAACTTGTCCACTGGTTGAAGGGTCGCAGGTTCGTTCCCGTGCACTCTTCATGTGTCTTTGGGCAATATATGGAAACCCAAATTACTCCCTGTGGCTCTTGCATCATTTATTTCAAATGCACGGATAAATACACCGATGACTCTCTTACATTTCAGATGCCTTGGGTTCGAGTCCCGGCCTGGGGCCCTTTGCCGCGTGTCACTCCCTCTCTCTGATTCCTGTTTTCTGTCGTAACTTCAGCTGTTCTATCAATAAAGACCTAAAACAGACTTAAAAAAACATAAACACTTCTTTGAAAAAAATAAAAAAATAAAAAAAAATACTTTGAGTGGATGGATGAGTCATTGCCGTGAATCCGATGCTGTCGGATAAATTTAAATTCTATAAGCAGCAACATCCGTGTGTCACCAGGTAATCATAAACAGCAATGTGCAGGGTTGAAATAATTTGTAAATATTGTATAAAACCATACGTGAGTCACACAATGTGCGAACCCAGTGTGTCAGCAGGAGCACACCGTCAAAGTCTCAGCCTGTCGCACAAGCAATGTCTGTGTTATACCTATAATTTCTGACATAATTCTCAATTTATTGTGTTGCCTAGACTTCCCAGCACCGGTTAATGATTATCAAAGTCATTGCTTTCCAAGCATAACTGAGAACTACTGTTCAACGATTACCTTGGGAGCCATCTCAGTGACCTACGGAGTGAGTAGAACGTGCTCATGTTTGTGTACGTAACACGCATCTGCACTGAGGGCGCGTGCGTTCCGTCGCAGCGGTCTTTTTTTTTATCTATTTTCATCCTGTTTTATTTAACAACCGTAATTGTCTCATCATTGGTGTATCTTGTTGTTTAATGAACTGATCTAAATGATAATGGCAATGTAATGACACCCCTCAATAAATATTTAATCTAACCGCAACATGCTCCGTCACCTTGAGAGGGCCGGCGCGCAAAATGAGAACCCCTTTCAATTAACGCTGGCCTGGATGAAGCTGGCTCTTGTGTACTCATTTACTCTGCTCTGTATTAATTAGCTGTTTTGCTGCATTGTGAGACTCTGACGTCTGCGTAGGCTTGCCTTGAAGAGCACTATACGCGCTGTTAGCTCTAATGGTCACATTAGTCATTTTGCAATGATGTCTTGCCTTGTAATAAATACAGTCATTATGCTTTTACGCTGGGAAGCTGCATCTTTGAAGGTCACCAAAAATTAGCTCCCTTCCAGCTACACCACACAGCTGTAAGGCAGGGCTTTCTTTCTCCAACGACTGCGTGTTCCTTCAAGGGCGATTAGATATGATACAGTATATTAGATGCAAGCGTGTCTGGAGTCAACAGTCTGAACTTGTGATCTGCGAGTGTGTGTCCTAGCTACAACTGGAATGGAGACACCTTCTGGAGCACCGTCACTGACCTTGTACGGGGAGACCCACATTGTGAGCACAGTCCCCAGGGCACTTCCCGTGGAGGATATGGGAGGGAACGATTTCCTTTTCTGGGATGGAGAGAAAAAAAAAAAAAAAGTCACTTGGATGTAAGAGCTCAGACAAACTATGGAACCCCCACATTTTTATGGCGAAATTCATAGTCATAGTGCAGATCTGGAAGTGGGAGGCAATGCATTAGAGAGTCTTGGCGTTCTAGAGTGAAGGCTGTTAAAGTGCCCCGCAATGAAAGAATGGGCAAAAAGAAAAGATAATTGAGAGGATGATCCAATGCTCTGTGCCAAAAAGCTGTGTAAATATAGCCCCAAGATGAAAGTCATCATCCATAGATGCTGCTATCTTTCTAATATCTGTTCAAACATTTTTCAAAGCTGTTTCAATATGATTTCTCACAGTGTTATATTGTGCCTGTTTGGACTGACACTGGACTGAAAACCGGCATACTAACAAGGCTGTCCTCCCCAAAACACGTGGCCGACTGCCGGGAGTGAAGGAGCCAGTCAGATGATGTAGTGAACGAGTGACTGTGTAGAGCGATGGAACGGATCAAACACAGGACTCACACCCAGGATGGCTGTTCGTGCCCACTGCACATTAAGCCACGGTGAATGTTGACTTATCATAAACTTTAAGTTAACATATCTATAGAATTGTATTTAACATGTGTGCATTACCATGCGAACAAACAACCTGACCCTTTTGTATATTTTCTTGAGTTTTGTACTCACGTTCCATTCAGTCACCTGTTGCCATAACTTCTGGGAAAATATCAGCTGGTGCGTCAGAGAGTGAGGAAGGACGTCAGCAGATGCTTCTACCAGCACGTCCTCATACCTAAACAACTGAATTGGTCGAGTGTCAGCATCTTCCAAAAACAACATGACCATTGCAGCATAACACTGATGCACTGATGATGTAGGTTCAGGCAAAAAAAACACTTCTTGGTTAAGTTTAGGAAAACACCCAATTTGTCTTAGAATCCCTGTCACCTTTGCACCTCATGTTACAAACTTAATGTTGACTTCTGGTTTCAACTGGACATGAACAGTGGTGTTCTCGATTTGATGAAAACCAACCTCCTCCTTATACAGACTATTCACAATCATATACTTCTCCTCACTACCTCACTTTGAGCTGGAGTAATTACTAAAGCCTGTGGGTTGTAATAAAAAGCTGAGTCACATCAGATAGCTATCAGCAATGGTGGCTGTCACATAACATAAAGTAGTGTAACGTTGCATAAGTAAACACAACTGTGCAACTAATGTATGTATTTTAATACAAATCATGACTGTTTCCTGAAACCAGCCAAGCTGCTTTGATGCCATAACCTGATCAAACTTTGACTGCTTTAAACATGGTCGCACTGTCAATGGCATATATGATGTTTTGGGAGTCACTGACAAATAACTGATTCTATCATCTAGGTATGAGGACATGTTGTACTAATAAATGCTCAACAAAGTGATATTTTGATGAAATGCAGATATTATAAATTTAGAGGAACTCAACAGATGTTTGATTCTCTGATTTGTTATTATTACTTCCTGGCGCTTCCTTGTGCTTTTAATGTCAAACACAACATAATTGTGTAAGGTTGCGCCTAACCTGCATGCAGTCATAGATGATGTCATGTTTTAGTATTCTTTTCACCTTTGGCTTTAACATTAATCCGGGGTGAATAACTTTTTTAATTACGCTCTTGAGAAATGTGTGCGACACTGTTTGTGGGCCACACAGGTACATTAATGTGAATGCTTCCCGTCCAGGATTAATTACATTCTTTATTCTCTATGAACTGAGACAATTTGTAATTAACATTTTGACCCATGTGCTCCTCAACCTTTCAGTGTAACAACTAATTCATGCAAGCTTGTCCCATGTAACCTCATTAGATCATTCTGTGTGAGTGTGTCTGTGTGTGTGTGCGTGTGTGTGTGTGTGTGTGTGTGTGTGTGTGTGTGTGTGTGTGTGTGTATGCATTTGCTGATAATCAAGCTTCACATCCTGACTCCCAACTTTATTCTCAAATGACGAAGGCTACAGTATGTCATGGGATCATCCGGTTCAATACTCACAACATCTCAGGTCACCTGGAGCAACATTGTGATTCATAGTTAAATGAAAACTAAGGTTGATTACCACTTGGACTATTTTTGCAGCCCTTGCTATTCTTTTGATGGTTAATGTCAAAACAGTTTAGACCTCCATCAGTGAGTAAAAGGACATTAAACCTAGTTCTAACAAGTGCTTGAGAAATATATAGGAGCTCTGCTATAAGCGTATTGTATTAATAATCAAATGTGTTATGATTGCTGTCATGATTACAATGAAGTTACAATGACAGTGTTTCCCACACATTAGTTTATTAGTGTCGGTTGGCCACAATATCAGCATTGGCCGTCGGATATTGATTTTCTGTTTTTGGAGCTGTGCGTCCCTGTTCTCACTTTCTCAAGACAGTGCATCCATCAATGAATAGCATGATGTTATATACTCTGATACAGTGGATTGCGGTGTGGTTTTTAGTCCACTGGGAAAACCAACGAAGAAGAGGAGGAGGACTATTTAATGTGGTTAGCTTGACCGTAACTTCCTCTGCAAAGAAGACGGCTGGCCTCATCGTCCAGGTCAAGTCCCCACAAAGTCATGGCCAAGCCGTGTAATTTCCCAAAAGCTAACATAGTGAAAGACATGTCTGTAGAACCTTCATAAAAGTGTCAGCACCCCCACAAAATGACTTGTTTTACTGTCAGAATTTGGGCAATTCAGTCCAGTAAAATTAATAGAGTCTTGAAGAGCCAAGTTAGCTCTGCGCTAAACAGGAAGTCTCGGAGTGCGCATGTTCTGTGGCACCCCAGCTGGACAGCCACTGCCACAATTAAAGTCTGATTCTGTGGGAAACACTTCACTAAAGTAATAATGGAGTTATAAAAATGAGAAACAGTTACAGAATCAAATTAGAGTTTAATCAGAAAAAAAATAATACACAAGCTGAAGTGGGGAAAAAGTTGAGGTTTAACAACGAGTTTGCATAGAATAAGAGGAACAGTTGACCACTATGTCATTGTGCTATCGAAAGCGGCTGCATGGCCTTTGACAGAAGTAAGCAAAATCTTCCTTGTGAGCAATAGATGGCCAGCTGAGAGAGTACAAAAAATGCAGCAACAGGGGAGACAATGTTTTTTTCCTACTCGGATACTCTGGATCGAACATTATTAAGGTCACCAAAATGTCATTGCTGGGGTGCAAACAGTGTAAAAACACGAGTTGCCAGGCGATCATGCCGTGTAGACAAGGTGACCATTTTGACAGATTAGCTACAATTTTATTTCAAAGCATGCCTCAAATGAATCCTCATCACTCAGCCATTTTGAATTGTGTGTTTTGCCCAACATGTACTCATACCTAAATACCTGAATAGCCCTGCCGTTGACTCCCAAAATCACTACGACCAGCAACAGGCAAAGCATCATCGTAAGCGGGCAGTTCACTTTAGTTATGAATGTAAATATGTTAATAAAGTTGAAGTATTTATTTGAAATAACTCACTGCTGACTTTTGCTTTAACACTGGACACTAAAGGCGGTCTACTGACATTGTCACTCTTCACCTCACTTCACCCGACTTCCTCCTTAATTGTCCAAACAATTGCTACAGCCATTAGAGGACGCCGCTGTATATCAAATGGATCATGATAAACTGCTTTCACTGTCGACCGATATGGTGTTTTTTAGATGAGGTCTAGCTGGTTTTAGCCCTTTGGACCTGGACCTGCCATGTTCTGATATAAATAAAAGGAAACAGAAGAAGAGGCGAGTGTTTATTCCAGCATACTTAATTTCATAGTTATGTTGGTAACATAGGCTTGGACAGTATGTTGTAAGTAACTTCATTTGTGAGAAACAAGTACATGTTTAGCAGTTCGAAAAATTATTCCAACATCCATTCACAGATACTATCAAATAAGCAAGAATGTAATGCTCTGGCTGACTACTGGCCTGACGGAATGTAATAAACGTGTCAAAGGGTTTATAACCTGGAGTTTGTATTATTAACTGATGAGGTCGAATTGCCCAGCAAAAATTGCAACATATAGAAGTAGTGTTTTATATATACACACAAACACACTTTTCACTGACTTTGACAGTGTGAAGCTGTCTGCTTAGACTGGGTTCCATTTTTTTGATGACATAAATCTCTGCACCATTAATGCCGTATCTTATCTCCCCTGACATTCAAGTATTACATTTAATTTTAACTGAGAATGATATTTAATCACAGGTATCGTGCTCTTTTTTGTGCCCTAGTATGTGGGCAAATGTGGATGATAATGACCTTGGCTTTTATTTCTACACTCAAGAGATGCTTGCTGTGCTGTTCACACACTCTGTTTGCCACAAGAAGCATCAATAACATGCTGATTCTCTTCTGGTCAATGGAGGTTTATCATCTCATGCCAGTGATTTTCTTTTCTTCTGATTTTCCCAGAAGCTATCAAGCTGAGCAGGTGTGTCATGTGAAAAAATAGGAAATAAAAGTCATAAAGGACCGGTGTGTAATATTATTGCTTTTCTGCCATCATCTCAGATGATCTTAATAGTACAGTACATACAATTTTATATCATCGGCTAACAAAAAAGATCATGATAAATGTTCAAAGGATTCATAAGATTATTGATCAATACCACCACTCAAGGATTACTGAGCAAGCTGCTCAGATTTATGGCTTTCAGAGAAGGCTCTCTACTTTGCTCTCATGCCATGTCCACACTAGAGGATACAAATGGTGTTTACGTGTCGAGCAGCATTCCATGCACACTTGTGTTTTCAGGCTGTCAATACTGAAACTTAAATATAGTATAAAAAAGTATCTCTCTATTCTTTGTCCACATTCTGTTGCCAAAAATAATTTGTATATTACAGCTATCACCTTTGTGGATCAAACACACACAAAACTCTGTTAGAAACACAGCAGTCACTAAATATTATTGGCATATCATATTGACACACACAACTTTGATTTATATTGATATTTTATTATTGCAAATTTGTGTTTCTTGACATTTATGTTGTGACAGTGCTGTGCTTATTTTCTGTTTAGGTTTAGGTACAACAACTTGGTTTGGTGTAGGCACAAAGTTACTTGGTTAGGTTTAGATACAAGTCCTTAGTACTTGGTTTTGAGAGTGGGCTTGCAGGGAATGGTGTTGGAGTTAAGAGAGAAGCCTGCCAAGCAAGTGACCACAGTTTGACACTGCATTTCAACATTTGTAAGCATGTCCCCACCAAAGCAGGTATTTTAAGCTACAGTGTCTTCTTCTCAACTTGACCAAGTGGTTTTTGTGCCCAAACCCTAACAAAGTAGTTTTGGATCCCAAACTAACTTAACTGTGACAGTTTGATAGCGTTAATAATAATCCAAAGGTCATAAGATATCACAGTATTTGTCTGTCAGCAAGCTTTATTTTGAAAGTTAACCAGATGTTGCATATTACGTCTTATTGAAAACTTGAGCCCATTTCCCTTTACATAGAGGAGATTGTAGAGCCACTTATCATTGACAAGTATGAATGTTTAAGTAGTTTGCAGACACGTTACCTGCCAACATTCCATACTGGTCATTTTAAAACTATGGTAATGTTTTAGTTGTCTGTGGTCTCGTATTAGTTTGCATTACATTTAGGGCCCACATATGACCACACACAGTTCAACATGTCCATACATTTGAGTACACGCAGAAGAAGGCAGAAGAACAGTTTCTCATGATTACCTATTACACAGCTTCCTGATCTCTATTAAATATATATGTCTCTGTAGAGCTGCTGACATCCAAGTGGCTTTTGAGACCTGAAAACCTCTTACAAACTGAAATGCCCATGGCAGTCCTTAAAGGGATGCACAGATTCATGTATTTTAACAAGCACATGAACATAGTTTGAACTTTGGTATGATAATTTCCTACTGAAGAACAAGGGAAATGTTTGATCTTTCGTGGCCGAGCTACACTCGCTACAGTACACATGCGACATGGGATTGTGTTTGAGGCAAAGCAGCGTCAGAAAGTATCTTGTTTTAATCTCACTCTCACAGTGTTTTTTTTTTTTTTTTTTTTCTCTCTTTCTTGATGAAGCGATTGTTGTTGAAGCACTATTCAAACAGTGGGCAGGATTCCCCTGGGCAACAAAGCTGTCTTTACTGGCACGCTCAGCACTCATTACTGATGGGAGGGAATCTTTGAGACACTAACCATCTGGAATGAATAACTTAAAATAGTACACAAATAAATAAATAAGTAAATGTAAAAAAACATTGTGATACTGCTTTTATTTTCTGCGTCACAGTAGTCTAGCCTTATTGCGAGTAGGACGTCTTGTATTTCAAGGCTGCACAGTATGCCTTGTAGTCGACTGCGACAAAATTATATCAAAAGACAATGACAATGACACATCTGTCATTATCAAAAGCACTTTCCTTCCTGACTCGAAGGGTGACTCACATGAATAAGTTAGAATACATCAAACTAAAAAAAAAAAAAAAAAAAACCTCTGAATGTAAATGGCGTTTGAAACCGTTTACAGCTGAGGTGAGCACTATGCCATTAAAGGACGACACCTGAATCAGCTGCAGCCGAGACAAAAGACTAACCAACTCTGACTGATGGAGGGACGCAGTCGCTAATGGACTCGGAGAGCTTCGTCGCCATTGTCAACACAGCCATCACACGCTTGTCAGTGCCTCCTGGTAATGAGAGAGAGAGAGCAGTGGCCAGAGAAAACCTCCGCTGTGCAGGATTGTTAAGTGCTGTATCGTAATGCTGCCCGCTGGTATTCAACTTACATTCGACGCAGGATGTTTGAATGCACTTTCTGTCTCTGATTTCACTAGAAATAATCCCGTCTGAGGAGCTGCTTGTCACTGGGCCCTTCTTACATTCTCATATTAAAATTTACTGGGACGAGCAGATGGTTGTTTCAGTTCTTTGTGCATTATTTAACAGTTATTCGGTGTTCATGGCAGATTATTTTTTTTTTCGCAGCTCAAGTGTTGTTGATGTTCCAGCCTGGATCTCTCACGTCGGAGAAAAGCTCCATTTATATTGTGTATGCGCTGTATACTGATGCAGTGCTGCTTTAACAGTCAGAGCTGTATGCATTGCTGCAGTGCCCCTCTCTGGGACAACACAGTATTCACTGTTATCATGACAGCAGGCTCAATATCTCAACACCTTTGCACTGAATTAAGAAAAACCTAGAAATAAAAATCAGCCAGCAGCTCATTAAGAACATTAGATCTTATTAATTGTTAGTATTACTGATAGTAATAATAATAAAAGAAAAAAAGCAATGTAGATTTTAATGAGTTTTCTGTCATCTTCAAATCTCATGTAACAATAATCTTGCCTCTTCCTTTTCTTTTCTGCTCATCTGTGTGGTTACACCATGCTAAATAAGCAGATGTCATTCATTATTTAAATTCTACGGGATGTATGTTGGTGCAACAGCTGGCCACGTCAACGCATATAATTCATCTGGACACTGATTAGGGGGATGTGCTAGCTAGCGTCAGCAAGCTAGCAAGCTAATTTTGCCAGGAGCAAACTGCTTGACAAATTGAAACTGTGTTGAACAATTAATTAACGGAGAACAAACAGGTGTTTGTTGACAAAAAACAGATGACACTTGTTCACGCGCACACACACTGTTCTCATTCTGCATGCGCAGCACATCCACACGAGCTCGGACGAGCAACACGGAGGAGCATGCACACACAATTAGATTTGCACACACACATGCACACACACACACACACACACACACACCATATATTACAGGAAAAAAAAAAAACAAACAAACAAAAAAAAAAACATTGTGACATGCTAGTGTCACCGCACAAGCACTGCTCACAGCTTCTACTTACAACCCACACAATAATGAAAACAAAAAAAAAAAAAGACAATGATGCGACAGGGCTCACGCTGTGTCATTGGCGGCCTGCTTACAATTAGCCAACTGGCGGAAGAGCAAACCAAAGCTGTTATTTTCAGGCTCCTCTGTACCATCACCGAGGCCGGAGCGTGATGGCATCTGACAAAACAGCCAGCGAGACGGTCCTCATATTTTCAAACACTCGCCGTAATTAAAGGCACAATCCGCCGTTAGCTGTGCGTTCACTCCAGACTCCTCCTGAAGTGCGAAGGAGGTGGATAGAAAAACAGTCATCTTCTGCTCGTCCTCTGCCCCGTTCTGCCTTCCTGCCGCTCGTTTCATCTGTTGTTATTGTCATAGTAAAGGAGCAAAACACAGAGAAAAAGAAAAAAAAAGCCAAACAAATAAACAAACAAAGAAGCCAAGCCCCGGTGCTCTTGGCTCGCCTGCAGATCTCCATCCATCTAAAGTTGACTTCATGTTGGGCCGTCCTTGAACAGAGCATAAGGTGCAATCGGTCCAGCCCACCAGTGTGTTTATTATTATCTTTGATATGGAATGTAATTAATGAGCGAGTGCATTGCGACCTTCTAGGACTTGTAATAAAAGCCTCGCTGCATGGGGTCTAACGTGTGAAAGGTTTTATGCAAGATTAAACAGATTTTGTTGCCATGGCTGCTAATGAGGGCGACACTTGCTGCATAATGGGAAGCGAACTCCCAATCTATTCTTATCACTAAAATGACCATTGATCCCCTCTGTTGTCTGTCTTCAAGGCAAATCAATCTGCCACAATTGGACACAGTGTCGCAATATATTCCCAGATGACCTTTGTTTTCCTTTCACGCAGGCCTGTTGTGTAAAATCTGGAGGAGAAAGTCAAGCAGGTCACATAAAGGGGCCCCGAGTATTTGAAAAGAGGCAGATCCTCAACAAGCCTGTGATTATGCGACAAGTGCTTCAGCGATTTTCACATGGAGAAAGAAGGACCTTTCGATCTCCGTCTTTTCAATCAGCATAACGTGGCGTATGTGTGTGAGGGCTGCAGGCGCTGATTGTAAGTTGGAACATGCGGCTTCACAGCCACGAGACCCGAGAGACAAAAAGAGCCCGCCCTCCCCAAAGGGCTTTACAATGTGAGTAAACTCATCTTTATTCTGCAGTCCATTATCAGAGTGGCTTCAATGAAAACCACTGCTCTACACAAAGCACCTCCACGCCCTGCATTTCAGCTCCATGCCTGACGGTGTCACTTGTATTTTCTCATTATGACGAATAAACAGACTCACTGAGAGGTAATAGTGTCCCCACTCAGTGTGCAAGGCTCCTCGGTGCCAAAACACTGGTACGGGGGCCCTCGATGTGCTGAATGAGATACAGCACTGATTCTGGCAGGCCCCTTGACCTTAACAAGGACAAAACCCCCTGCACTCCTCGCTATAGCACACCTTTCCTTTATGCATTCCTCATTTATTGCAAATATTTTACTCGCTGCAGTGCTGAAGCTCTAACAAAAGGAGTCGCCCGTAGTTAGTGACACAGGAGCTGCCAGAAAAGCAAACCCTCCCCACGGTAAAAGCAGCTTTGCCACCAGCCTGTCAGAGCCAGCAGATGACATATCGCGGCAGGGAGAGGTGTGAGACACTGGGCCCCGTGAGCCAGAAGATCTGGAGCTGACCCAAGTTAGACGGCTCATCCCTGGTTTACAATATTGTCAGGTAGCATGATGTTGCCTGACATGGCCAACACTAATGGGACAGTCCTAAAACAAAAACTACATTTGGATAGCCCTTGGTGCAAATACTGTGATTCATCTGGAAGAAGAAATATTTATTCTGGCCATTTTGTCACTCTGGGGTTTTAAAAATGTGGATAGAATTTTCAGAGAAAAAAGAAAAAGAGAGCTACAGTGGTGCCAACCAAAGTCAGAAATTAAAGTCCCACATAAAGATTTAGGCTGACCACTGCAAAGAGTTTTTTTTTCTCACAGGTTTGACCTCCAAGAGCAGTGCTATTGGCAGATTATCCCGTCCACAGTGAGCTGAGGAGAATGCTAAACCAGACTGGCAGAGCACAGCTCAGGAAGCAGCGAGGAAAAGGTCCTGTATGACAGCCAGTGTGGAAGGACAACTGTCAAAGTTGTATGCAATGGGGAGAACACAGCCATCGATTTGCCAGCACGCTCTGTGAGGAACTTTGTAACGTGGAGGGCAGTCAAAGGCATGGGCTGATACACCCACTGTTAGCCTGGAGCTCTCCTGAGGATCGACCAGGGGGGTGGAAGAGGACAGCACAGCAGGGTCACGTGGTGAAGACTACATGGTGGTCAAAACAAAAACAGAGAACATCAGGTTTCATTTCAGTGCCGAAAATATTCACATTTTCCATATTATAATAAATAAAGATGACATATTTTCATTTGAAATCGGACTTTACTTTTGTTGTATTGGTTTCAAGGGAAACAGACTGGGAACTCTGGGATGCTCCTCTAATTGCTGTGGGTTAAACTCCTGAATCTACTGAACCATCTGTCAGGGTCCACAAGGGCTGCCGCTGAAGGAGAAAAAAAACAAAAAAAAACAGTCCACCTTACCACACATGCAAGTGCACTGTCCCCTGTGATTTCAAACCAGGTTGAGCACTTATGTGGAAACCTTCCAGTGTTTTCTCAATGCAAACGGTTCAGAGGCTTGGAGTATGGAGTAGTTAGACACAGTTTTTCGTTCTATGTCCCAATTCTGACCCTGATTTAGATCAAATTATTTTGTCATATGTTCAGCATAATGTCAGATGACATTGTGCATTACAATTAATCCAATAATATCTAATGTAATCTGTTTTAACATGTTTAAATTGTTAAATTAAGTAGAAACACGTGCTTACATACGCTCAGGTCTCCCATAAAGAGCAACTCCAGCAAGTTTACACATCAGAGTGTGTTTACAGGTCTTGGGGAGTACAAAAAAAAAATAAATAAATAAATGTATAAAACCTTTTGTGGCTCCAGAGGAAGCTGCATGTAATCACATAAACTGCCTCTGCTGATGTCACTCAGTGGCCAATTTGCATTGTGGGTAGTGTAGGCAGCTGGTGTTGGAAAAGCAGTCCACTAGTCACTCTCCTATAAAGCCTATAAACAAAAGTAGACACAGCAGAACAGGTGATATCACCTTTTATTTTATTTATGTATTTTTTTTTTGTAATTCATTTCCATGCATTCTTCTTCCTGTCCAATATCAATATCTGGTGCCTTGTTGTTAACTTTAATGTAGAACATTTGTGGAGTTACCCTTAAAAAATGAGACCTGACATTATTCAAACAATGTGAGATCTGACCAACAAAATATAACAGGCCTACAGGTTAAAGAAAATGCAGCTTCTTGAGTAGGTTATCACTCTCAGCTCACACACACACACACACACACACACACACACACACACACACACACACACACACACACACACACACACACACATTCACCTTGCTGATCATGGCATCGGGTGTCATTACTCTCAGCATCTCAAGATGCCCTCAGGTCAGCTGCTACAATCTGTTTATGTCTCTGGAACCTGAGTGTGTGTGTGCGCGTGTTGGTGTGTGAGAAAGAGGAAGAGAGAGAGATGGAGGGAGGCTGAAAGACAGTGAGTAATGGGGCGGGGGTAGAGAGAGAATAATGAAAACTGTCAGTCCACAGAGGGTAGCACATGACTCTCCTAACGCTCTGTCCTGATTCCAACACTTCTAACACTCGGAGTGATTCTGACGCTCAGACGTTCGGCTCTGAAAAAAATGCTGGAGAGACGCACTCTAAATATTTACCCTGACTGTTAAATCAACTCTGTCAATCTTTCTCTCTCACAGTAAACCTGTCCTTCAAATATCCCACCGCGTTCTGTTCTATTCCGCTGTTTTTCTTGTCTTTTGCAGCAGTGGGATTGAATTGGTGATAGATGAGGCAACTGCTGATGATAGACGTGTGTCCTAATACAGTAACAAAGATGTATGCGGTCTTATTTGTTCATCCATTTTGTAATTATTTGCATAGTTTGGATGCAAGCTTCTGCAAACAATGCTTGATTCCTGGACGACTGGAGCAGATTTCATCATGTTGACTCGTTTCATTTTAGACTTGTGTATGTACTGTGGCTGTTTCTGATGAAATGTGCATGGTGAAGATGTACCAATAACAGCAACTTGGCTCACACCACTAAGAGATATGCAATTTTGGATAGTGGTCCATGATAAGGCGAGACCTCTGCTTCGATCATCTTGTCAGCACCTGCAAAATTGACTCGGTCACTTCAGTAGCAGGGGCAGAGGGGCAGTTTGGGGAGAGGCAAACTGTAGCTGGGATATGTAGTGCACAGAAAACATCATCAGCTCTCTACTCTGGAGTCTGGTGCTGTTTGTGTGCTATTCTCATTTGGCCTAAGGGTGGCAGTGTTGGTTTACCATTCAGCTGCTCACCGCTCCAACCCCTCGTCCGACTGCTGTTATCCATAAATGAGAGATAATATTGGCATAGAGTAAGGTCATAATTCACTCATGCTGCCAAGAAGAAGGAAACCACATCTTTGCATACGACTTTCATCAAATTTCCCTTAAATTTAGATTAAGGGGAAATTATTATTTTAGTTTTAATTATTTATCAGACAACAAAGGGAACCTTTCTTCCCCTTTTTAAGGGTGGGGGGAAATGCCATGAGAGCATCTCTCCACATACGGTTTCATTAAGCTCTTCTGGATAATTGTATGCCTTTTTGCACAGAGGGATACAGTGGTATCCAGGCAGCAGAGAGGCTCTCAGAGCAGCTCGAGCCTGCACACAGCAGGGGGCAAGCCAGCGCCTGGAATAAACTGCTGCTCACAGAATATACTGTAGGAGAACTCTGTGCCTACGTGTTGGAGCATATTATGTTTACCGGCATGCAGGAATATGAGTGTATTTTTGAGTGACAGGGGATAATGGGCTCTCAGAGCTGTCCCACTAAACCCAGTCCAATCAGCTCTGCCTCTCCCCCTGAATTAACCAATCCCTTTAACGAGCCATTGAATTCTGATCAAACTTTCATAGCTCACCTAATTTACAAATCCCTGATCACTGGTCAGGTTCTGCTGAGACGCCGACAAGAAAGAAAGCCCCCGTAAGTGTGACTGCGTCATTTATACATTAAAACAGCCCCGCCGCTTCGCAAATCAAATTTTCATAGAACATCACCTCTAGGAGAGGAGAGATCTCTGGCACTGCGTTCTCCCTGTGCCTGCATGTGAGAACCTTCCTGCCGAGTGATTTTCACATTTTTCGGCGTCACATCTGTGACTCTGTACTTTGCCAGTAAATGATAAATTGAATATTGCATGAGTGCACTTATGTAAGTTGGAGCTGGGGAGTGAGTGAGCGAGCGAGCGAGTGAGCGAGTGAACGAGCGAGCAAGGCGGACAGAAAGTTAAGGGGATATTTTTCTTTGAAAAAAAAAAAGAAGGGGGAAGTTGAAATTAATTAAAAAGATATCATCTTCCTACATGCCTCAATGGAAATGCTGGCGCTAATTCAAACACCTTCCCGAGTGTTGACCTTAAATTCCGCTCATAGTGACAAACTGTGATGAAATTTTTTTAACCGAAATATGAATTAAGCCTCATGAAGACTTGCTCTACTTGAAAGATTAAGAAAACAGCAATGTCAAGGACTTACAGTGTTATGCGCAATCTGCTGACCCAGCCGGTGACTCTCCTACGAGCTCCTGACAAATGATCATATGACTTTTTGACTTTGCCGAAGTAAAATGGCCAATCTGACTTTCACTCTGTGAGACATGAATATTGAAAAGCAACGCTGCGAACAAGGGCGCCAAATAAAAGCTTACACGGCCCATCTGCTCCTGTGACGGCGAGCCGAGAGGCGACGTAAGCCTTCGCATTGTCTTACGCGTCTTACTACTCTCCTATCTTCGTCTTTTGTAATGGTAATCAAAGATCCATGCTGCGGAGACCCTGGCAACTTTCAGCGAATTGTTTGAGAAGTGAAATTTCAAAGGACTCGTACAGAGCTGCTGTAATGAGTCCAAAGTTGGAGATGAGCGCTGTAGTACAACATCTTTTCTATATCTCCTCCTCTCTTCCCCCTCTCTGTCAGGGCACCCTTTTTAATCACCCTTCAACTCTGCAGACCTGCCATTCCCTCTGCACTCCTCTCCAGGCTGCCAGCTCTCGAGGCCCGCACCTTCCTTTATTCGCTCTTTGATGTATTCTCCAGAAATTGGCATACCTTGAGCGCAGGAGAGAGGCGTGACAGAGCCCTCCACTCCTCCCTCACTTGTCTCCCCGGTGTGATTAATTCTACAAGTCCAAAACAGTAACTTCCTCTGACACTAATTTCCTAACATGACGTCTCTGCAGTTGGCAGGGTGGGTAGGTCCGAGGATGCCTGTATGCTGAATTCTTTCCTGTAATAAATCATTAGCCATTAGGGACCTATGTGCCCTAAATGACTTAAACAAATGAACTTGTCTGCTTTAATAAGACCTTCCATTACCTGAATATGGTCTGTTTAAAGGCAAAGGAATGAATCAAAAAGTACTACTGTGGTAGAGACGTGTTTTGTCCAGAGAGCTGGCTGTAATAATAATAATAATAATAATAATAATAATAATAATAATAATAATAATAATAATGATGATGATGATGATGATGATGATGATGATGATGATGATGATGATAATAATAATAATAATAATAATAATAATAATAATAATAGCAACAACAACATTAATAATAATAATAATAATAATACTTACAGTGTAACTGGAATTTGAGTTTTTTTTTATTTATTTATTTATTTTTTTTAAATATACAGCAATCATACTGAAGCTGTTTCAGTTTTCTCATTTTTCAAGAAGATAAACAGAAAAACAACATTCCATCAAACACCAGTATATGATTTACACTATTCTGTTACCACTTACTTTGAAAACAAAGAGCGCCCCACACCTTTCACACGTTACTTCATCAGATTTGCTCCGTGCTTAATTGCCAGCAGGTGTTCCTTTTTTAGAAAAAAAATAAATAAATAACCGGGTGCTAATCAAAGGAGAGGTCCAGCTGGGCCACATTACACAATACACATGCATTTCAAGGTGTTGACAACAAGAGGCAATGGCTCCCACAATTCCACCGTACAAAACTAATAACATACATTACCATTTTACATAAGATAATGAGTTCCAAAAATATATGTCAGAGTACAAAGTCTGGCTGATCCAACCCCAGAGGACTAGATTGCACAGAATGCACTCAACTTCAAAGAAGTTCGCAAACAGATAACAGAGCACAGAACGCACACCTCCTCAGTTTTGAGGCGTGTTTGTAGTGAAAACATTTACCGCCACAGTCTCTGGGCTTTTCCCCGTGGTACCCGCCATTGATTGGCAATGTTTCTGGTGCCCACTGACTGGAGAACATCAGTCCTTTCCTATGAATGTTGATGGAAAACTTGTTTACCCATTTACCTAACAAATCCACACAGTTTCAGCCACCTGGGATTCAAGTTTTTAATCCGCTGATGAAGGATTAAGCTGTTGGCGCTCTAACATTACTATATGTTGTTGCTGTTTTTTTTTAAATACTGAGAACAACCGACAAGCTCCCGCACATTTAGTGCAGCGTCCCACATCGTAGAGAGGAGCTCATAGCAGCAGCTAGTCCCATAACCTCAGCACTTGACATAAATCACAGCACGGTTTAATGAGTGAGACGTCGAGCCGGTTGCCTCTCGTTGTGGCTTCTGGGATTGAAGAGAACTGTACCGATCAAATCACTGCCACCACCTTTTGTTAGCTGGCAACACAAACTCACAACTCAGGGGTGTGATAATAAAAGTAGTGCCACAAAAGTACATGAACAACAAATTATATATTTCTACTGTATATACGGTCATACTTGCCAGCCGTTAGAGCTCAACAATAGGAAGGCACTGCAACCAAACCGGGGTTCCTGCCTGACACATCTGAGTTTCAGAGACTTTGCACTCTGGTGACTTTTAAAGCAAACCTCTCACTAAAATGCAACCTCAGGGTTTTTTGTGAACATACCCAAGTCAAACCTTTGTGTAAAAGCATAATTACGATGAAAGAGGCACCTTTAAGATTTACTCTATTTTCTATTTTGGGTCAAACTCATTTTAAATGGGAGTGCTATGGGCACTTTTACAATAGCATACAAATTGCTATTTTTAAAAACACTAAGAAGGCTCGACACAACATGAAACTTTGCTCGTAGAATCACCAGGGTCTCTACACATGAACACCAGCATTGAGAACATTGTTTGTGTACACAGAGTTTACTAAAAAGAAAGTTTCTGAACGAGTCACGTTAGCGGTAGCTTGTTCCACTAGCCGCCGCAGCTGTGAAGTGTCGATCTCAGAATGTGACGTAACACGGAGGACAGTTAAGGTGGAATGCTTGTTCTCATTGTTTAAGATTAAATTAATGCAAATAACAACCAAGATAATAAGCACGCACACAGCAACAACATTTTAATGTTAACTAGGACTTCATTTACTTTTGATTTCTGAATGTCAGGAGAGCATGCAAAAAAAAGTGCTTTTTAGCCACTGCCTATTAGGGGATCTGTGCCCAGCTTGTTAACACAACATTTACTTGCTTTTAGGTTAAACTGGTGGAGATTTTGGGTTGTTTTAGGTTTGCCCCTTTGGGTGTGTATTGGAGAGCAGTGCTGCTGCCAGAGTTGAGAAAAAAGGCACTCTACAGTGTAGTGAAATTAAATATTTAAGAATATCTGTTGTCACAGTAAGAACATTGAGAAAAATGAGGACTGGGAGAAAGCATTCCAAACTATCTTTTAACGAGCGGGAGATGTATAACACAAGTTGAACTGATCCTTTAGGAACTAACTAGCCTCAATTAGGAGGATAAGTATTGCCACTTTGTGGCAAATAAGTAAAATATGACAACTTATTGATATTCTATAGCTTGGCAGCTAATTACACGTATAGATTAACTCAGTAAGTAATACTTAAGAGGCTCGACTGTCTGACTCCTGACCTTTTGGCATGATTAAGTGCTTACCTTGATATCTTGATAAGATCTCTTTAAGGTACTTGAACAGAAAAAGAAAAAAAAAAAAAAAACAACTCATTTGAGCCACACAATTGCAGCACTCAACACAAGACATTAAAGACACTTTCTTCTGTTTGTGCACTGCAAGGACGGTATTCTCATGTTGAAGCCATTCAGAGAACTGAAAAGATGACTTTTAAGTCAGCATAAAGAACTTCAGTGAAAATACTCTGGTACCAATAAAATGGTAACAGTTAAGTAATTTATATGATTTTATACCTCTACTGGTATGCTCCTTGAGATGGCTGACAAGTGAGCAGTGCACTAGTAATAGGAAAATGGGAAGCATTTCAGAACCAAAGCGGGGTTCTTGAAAAAATCTGAGAGAGATTTTTAGAGAATCTGGGCCAACCACTGCCCTGCGTTTGTCAGCCTCGTGACTTGATGTCATTGTGACTGTCGCCACATCCCCACATACATTATTTTTAATCTATATTGTTGTGTTGTTGTTGTTGTTTTTTTGTTTTTGTTTACTCACTTACTTACTTCTTAAGAGGAAAATGCAAAGACCGAACACATTTTGTTCATATTCAGGATGTCAACGAGAGCTGGATTACTGGATCATAATCATTGCAGTATATTGAGCACTTTAAGATGAGAAACAGAGCCTTTGCTGTCCATAAAAAGAAAATGCACTTCTCTCCAGCCTTCTGTTTCTTAAGGTGCATTCACACCAAGAGCAACTATAACCTTCTAACTGAAATGGATGGAATTCTTACTGTAATTAAATGATGACACCTGCAGAGGTGAAAGATAATGTTGGGACCACTTTCAGTGCGTTATCCTTCATCAGTATGGACGCTCACGTTGATACTGTTATTGTGACTGATCTTAGTGTGGACGGCTCTTAGGACTGAGATCTTTTGAGATGTTTTGATGTTCAATGGATATTCATGTTGCCCTCTACTACTAGTGATGGGTGCTGTTAGGTCTTTATACCATTGGGTATGTCTCAGATGATCTCCATTTACAGTCAGTTGAACATACAATTTTGCACATTTTGTCCCAACAATAACCAGTCACTACTACATGAAAAACAAAAAAATGTGAATACTTAGAATACAACAAGGGATATGTGCCATTTAAGAAAAGATAAGATGTGCCTTTTCGGCAATTTACTCAAATAAACTATGTTCTTAAGCCAACTGGGAATACAGTAAACAGTTCCAGGCTTAATACTATGTAAACACACATAGCACCCTGTAGGCTGATTCAAAGGTACAGAGGTACCAATATTAACTAAACAGTCCATGAATCTGATGAAATTTAAAAACCTCAGCCGGTGCTAGGCGGTGCGTGTTCTGTTCAATCATACACAAGCGGTTAAATGTAACCCGCTGGGCGTTTAAACAGGCGGCTTTCTCATGTTAATGCATGAGTAGCTGCTCCTCCGGGAGACCAGCTGATTATCAGCAGGTGCCGCAAATGACCCTGCACTCCTGCATGACCACAGATGTTTATCCATTTACGTTGCTAAATATGTATTCATGTCTGATTTAAACAGTTATTGTAAAATTCCAGGAACCAAATTATCACCAACAGGGAAAAAAAAAAAAAAAAAAAAAAAAAAAAAAATGTTATGTGTTTGAGGAAAGCCCTTTAATTATTCATAATATAACCCTGTTAAGATTTAATAAAATAGAGCAGGTCATGTTTCCCTTTGGAGACATTTTTAATTAAGCAGTGACCAGGATTTAATGCCATACTGTTACTCTGCCTTCTCTAGCTTCAGGCTGGCAGTTGGCTTTAAAACTACAAAGCTTCATTTTGAAAGACATGGCAAAATCTCCTAAATGTCCATGGCTGGTGTCTATGGTGATGGCCAAGAGAGAGTTGTCGACTTCTTTGGGTAGACCTCTCTAGCCAGAGAAGTCATGAATGTGCGAATGCGGAATCAAGAATTTAAAATGGGCTGCATTTCAATATTTGTAAACCTGAATTTGCTGGATATTTTTTAGGAGACGCTGGGACGTTTTCCAGCCGAGTTATTAGCCATAAAACCAGATAATTATGGAGAGACATTGGGACAGTTTGTTTGTTTTTTTCGCATCTGTATTGGTCGCAACAAAACTGCATATAGACAGTAAGTGTCACAATGTCATTGCCTCATCAAAAATATCCAGCTCTTTTGCCACTGACACATCTGGAGAATGTCCTGATGTCTTGAGACATTTTTGAGCAGTGGTTGTGGCAACTATACCGGATATTTTTGACGCTTTCCATCTGTCTGTGGCAACGAAATTGGATATTTGTGAAGAACCTGTGAGACATTACACAGCCAAGTTTGCAATGACTGAACTAGGTAAGCCAGACCATGATCTTTTCATTCTTAACCAAACTGGGTAGTGACTATACCCCAAAATAACCAGAAGGGTAGAGTTTCAACATATATCCTTGGTTTGCAAAAATGTACATTGCCAACATTTATTCTGGTGATTGATAAGCAAAAAGAGCAGAACAAAGACTAAACAGTAAAAAGAACAAGGTCAGTGGATAGAAGTTATTGTTACATGACGTCAGCTCCTTGTGCTCTCTCAATGGGCTCCAGCTAAGCCTTGAGCCAAGCGCTGTATTTCTCCTGCTCACAGTGATTCCCACAAAGCTTGAGATCTGTTTAAATCACACAATTACATTCAATAAAGCATTTGGTTCATACAAAGTGCATGAACAACTCAGGAATGGAAGAGCCCTGAACCAATCTGCTGTTTATTTCCTCTGCAAGTAGAACAAAACCGCTGCCAACTAGCTGAATGTGTCTGTTGGGTGGAGAAACTCCTACATCTTACATATAACTTGGGTGATGAGCATACACTTTGATTGACATGATTTGTTTCCTTGCCAAGGTTCACTTAATGAAACTTTTTTTCTTTTTTTTTTGAGATGCAACAGGGATGTGTGAGGAATATTAATGATGTTACAAAACCTGCTCTCATTTTGTGTTACTTTGAGTCTCGCTTCTTGGGAGCACGCATGAGATGGTGGAGGTGGTGTTCGGAGTGGAGTGGACGACTCGAAGTGCCCTGTAGCCAGTAATCAGTCATCAGCATATCAAGGCACTTCAATTACCAGAAGGAATGGGCTTGCCCATCTTGTTTTATGGGGACCGATGCCAGTTAAAGCTAATACAGTAGCACCTGTGAGTTAATCGATCAGATATGTTCTGCGCTGTTCATTCTTTAGCTCCATTTGTTAGAGGGGATTATTAGATGTTAGGGTGTCACTGCTAATAATTTGCTCGAGCCACAAATGTGAAATTCATTAAGCCAATCCTCCACCACTCCTCTAAATGCAGATCATTTTGATAAAGCCGCGGGGCCTGATAGCTATCAGACATAATTAAACTGATAATTGTGATTGCAAGACTCCTCTTTGGGCTGTAATTATAAGGCACAGACATTGGATGTTCTTGCTGGTCTATTTACAGGGAAATTACATTCACCTAGGTTCATTTGCACTATACACAGAGCACTCTGCCAATATTTTGACATTCACACATGATTTTGTTTTCTATACAAACATTTTGCATCTGAAATATTAAGGTGACAATAAGAAGATACCAACTCTTTGCTCTAGTTTAAGGGTTGCTTCCATCCCTATTTGGTGAATGGTGTAGCAACAGTGATCCTGCAGTGAAGAATTAAAGTATTGCATATAAAAGGGCTGCTGAACCTGTGCTGCACCACCTTAGAAATACATAGTGATTTTGCTGCGTTGGTTTTTGCCAGCTGATGATTAAAACAAAAACAGTGAAAAAAACATTACTGTTTCTAAGAAGGAAATGTTAAACAGAAAGACAATATTTACTGTCCACAGAAAGTGAGATGTTCATATGTTGTGAAGGTTCTCAGTCCTGCAGTGTTTTTCAGTGCTGTATCGTAGACAGCTAGACTTGTTTCAGTTTCTTGAAGAAGTTTCACCTCTCATCCAAGAGGCTTATTCAGTTTTAACTAACTGGAGGGGAGTTGCAGGCTTTTAAACCCTGCGTGGGAGTGTCCTTACAGAGTCGTTAAGGACACATGTGGGTTGTGACCCAACAGGCCTTCATGTGGGTTGCTAGGCCTAGGTGAGCCCAGGAGTGAATGGTTCTTAAACTGTCTGGGGAGGGAACTCGGTACAGATTTGTAAGTAGGTGATACATAATGCCAAGGCATATGTTATTTATCTATATATATGTATACTGTACATACATACATGCACACATACATACAGATTAGCATGTTCATATGTTTCATTTTGTTATTGTTTTGTTTTTGGTATAGAAATGTCAGCGTAGTTGGCATGTTCAGTGACGGCAGGCATGGCTGAAAGGGCAGGAAAAGGTTAAAATTCATCATCTAGAACAGTGGTCATCAATTACATTTGCCCACGGGCGAGAATGTTTTCCAAGTCAAACAAGAGGGTTGACTTTCAGGACAAACTGTCCAAATTTCCTAATAAGCCTATTATTGTTAAATAATTTCACTTTCCTAAAAGATCAAAGTTATTACTATTTCATATCACCGTGAACAAAGGGAATCCATAACAATAAATCTGTGGCTTGTTCAACTAGAAAATGCTCTGAGACTTCCATAAAGGCTGCAGTCCGTGCTCAATACAAAGCGGACAGTTAAACTAACAATGAAAGGGTCTTTGTCTCAACAGACAAACCTCTTTGGATTGAAAAAGACTCAATACAACAGTTGGGCAACAAAAAGGATGCCTCTTGCGGCGTGTAGCAAACCAGCTTAGTGATTCTCCTACAGCCCAGGAGTTGACTCCCATAGTGCACTGCTGTGGGCTCCAGGGACTGGCCGGTCTGTGAGCCGGCCAGTTTGATGGTGGGTCTGTGGAGTAGAGAAGATGGAGTAGGAGAATAATCCGATTCTGCAGAATTTGAACTATAAATTACGGACTGTTGGGCTCCCTGGCAGGGCTTGGCAAGCTAATTGACGATCACTGTGCAAATTTTCATGAGGATGGATGTTATGAGCTGATGTGTGTTTCTCAGTGTCTATATTAAGCAAGTGTGTCAACTTTTGACACCCAACTGGCTGCGGTCACAGTGCAGGTAAGAATACCACAACACAAACTTGGTCTCAATCTGTTGAGCACATTTGAATATTAAGTCAGTATAATGGTGTGGTGTTAGTGTTACTGCTTAAACATGTATAGTTATGTGAGTTATGAGTTATTAGCTTCAGTGTATTTGTATTATTGGTTGTGATCTGCCTTCTGCCTACTTTCTTGATATAGTTCAATATGCCCACATTAGCATCTCTCTCATCATCGTCACTTCCCTGCTCTGTCTGAATATCTGTTATTCTGCAGTCTCTGGTCTCTGCGGAGCAGCTAATACATGCTTGTTTGGGGTTTTGGGAGCTGCTGTCAATCCAGCGGCGTCGAACCACTGGTGACACTCTGACAAGCGATCAGTGGGAAATGCAGCGCAGTACACTAAAGCAGTGACAGCAGCATCAGTAAGGGTTTCACCGACGTAAAGAAAACCAAATATGTCATTGATCGTCACCTTGAGGAGGAAGCTGTTTGTCCGGTAGTGTTTTGTTGTTGTCAGTGCGTGCATCGACAATGAACACATTTTAAAGGAAAATCAGCCGCTCTTTTAAGCTCAGACTGTACTTTTCAAGAAAAACCATTATCAGCTCCAGTGAAGGTTTTGCTCGTCAAACCGCGTCAGCGTTGTTTGCCACACTGTAACAAATCCGTTTTTTCCCCCCTCTTGGATTTATTACCTCACTCTCTTTGAAGTATTCAATTTAGATTTCTATTTCCAACTTGCCTGTTAGCTTTTGCCAAAATGTCAGTGAGTTCCTCAGACTGTTCCCCAATAATGAAAGTCAGCACCATGATTGCACAGAGAAAAGCTGAGTGGATAAAGCTACGTATTCAGTGTTTGTGAGAACATTTACGCACTTGTTCTGTGCTCTGAAAATTTCCAAAACCTTGTTCAGCTGCACTCAGGAAAACAATAGAGGCAATGAGAGCCAGAGAGCAGAGAGTAAACCATAAAGAATCTCTGTAATATCAACTGCTGTGACCAGGAAACCTACCTTATAACGGAGAATCTGTCAAGGAGCACGCTCAAACCACCCCTTGCTGGGGATTGTTTGGTTTGACATGATATATACTGTACAGGGAGAAAGTGAGAGGTAGTGAAAGCCAGAGATTTAAACAGAGACAGGCAGGCAGACAGACAGAGGGAATATAGAGTTACCACTGAGGCAAAAAGCAGGCACAAGGAATGAACTGCAGTGAGAATATCTGAGGACAAGCAACATCCACTCGACTGCAAACACAAGAGGGACGCCATCCCTGGCTGCTGGTGAATGCAATCCGGATATATACCGGTTCCGTCACTTGCAAGAATCATTTGTACATTACTTTATGGATACAGTCTGTGTTGTTAGATATTTTAAGCTCATAACTGTTGCCACTCCGTGGGTCATGCTAACCGTGGCCTGTCCATCTTGTGGAGATTTAAGAAGTGTGAACAAGGTGAAAGCAGGTCTCTAAGCAGGTGGCTTTAAATCTAATCCAGGGGGCAAATCTCAATGGGGCGACAATTGCATTCTGTTAGAACTAGTGAATAGCATTAAATCTCTCCGTCATTATATCTTCATCTTCCAAATTGAGCATATGTCTTCTGCAATTATTTGCTTGCTCTTTCAGGTCACTGCATGTGTGAGATTAATGTTATACATGCTATATTTTTGTACATTGGCAAGAGATACACAGTGGTAGATACTACGTGTCCAGTGATAGCTAATCACAGTATTAATATGTATATATTTGTGCTTTTGTATTGCTACTCTTGGTAATATTAGTGTTGTTATTGTGAGTAGAAGAAAGCAGTATAAAGTATATACTAGAGTATATTTCCTATTTCATGTTTGCAAATGTATGTCTTCTCTCTGGGATAGGGTAGGCTGTTCATATTGCCGATGATATTGTAGAGTTAACAACTTTTAAAAAATGTATTAAGTGCCTTCTTTCATTGCATTTTAATTTACCGATAAAGACCCTTCGGACTCTAAATCCCTAGGTTTCTTCTAATTATTTTCATCCAGTAAAAGACTTTAATCATCATCAGAGTGCTGTGGATTCTTTATCAGACTGCCAACCAATACCATGACCTGAGCTGCGTGGCCTGACACATGGCCCGAAAGTCCAAAACTGTGAGACCAGGATGTAGAAAAATACTCAAATAATGTGTTATTCAACCATCTTAAGATGTTCTGGCTTTGCTTTGATTGTAGCAAAAATAGGTTCAATTGCCACTGGTACATTTTAGCTACGCCTAAAAAGAAAAAAAAAAAAAAAAAAACATCTGCTACCCTGACTTGGTGAAATGTATGTTGTATGTTTAAGGATGTGTCAAAAGACACATTTTAATTGCCTTGTGTACACTGAGGGTGAAGTCTCTTCTTCTTCTTCTTCTTCTTCTTCTTCTTCTTCTTCTTCTTCTTCCTCCTCCTCCATTTATGACCTGGGTCATGTATGCACTCCTCCAGCTCTGCCGACCTCATTTGCATAAAGATGTGAGCAGATCAGGGCAGATTTGAGATAAGAGGCATGCTTAATACCAGGTGTAGATAGAAAGGCCAGTGATTAAATGTCATTATCTGCATAACATATTGAGATACATATCCCATGGTAATACCAGGAGTAAATGGGGACCTCTGTCCATGCAAATAAATGAAACAGTCCGTTATGAAATACTCTGAACGTTGATGGTGATGTGGTCATTGGGAAAGTTGTAGCTTGTATGGTGATTTTCAAGATTTATTTTTTCCATAAACATAAATAGGCACGTCCAAAATAAAAACTTTTAAAATATAGGTAATGATCATTGCCGACTTGTTGACGTGAGCAGAGTCCAAGCAAAAAGCCAGTCCAGTTAAAAAAAAAAAAAAAAAAATCATCTTATTGGCCTGAATGAGGAGATGTCAAGCTCTGACACATATTTAAAATTAAAATTAGCTCTATATCCATCAGTTCTGGGTCGACATCAGATGATTGAAATATGTCGATTGAGTAGTGGCAGGCAAGCGGCCATGAATGACCTCCTCTCTCCTTTTCTCTTTTCCACTTCACCACTAATACATCTGACCAGAGATTGGTAGACAAGTGGCTGTTCCTGAGAGAATGAGTCCTGTGACCCTGGGAGAAGGGTGAACGCTCTGTCTCAATTCCACCGCAGCCCGTTTCAGGCTTATTACACAGTAATCTCCAGAAGTTTCCTCCTGCTGGGAATAGCCTCGCCAGCATTTTTAGCAGCAGTCCCCTGTAAGAGAGGAGAGGAAGTTAGACTATCCTCTTTGCCATGATTTATTACCCCCCCCAGGCTTGAGGTTTGCTCTCATGTTACGTTTGTTTGTCTTTACTGTATCCTTCCTCTTTGTTTTGCCCCTTTGCCTGGCTCGTAATCTTTATCCATTTGATGTCATGACGAGCTGCTCGCAGGTTTGTTATCACGCCGAATCTGGTGGTGGGGGAGGGATTGGTTTCCGTCGTGATGTACTGTACAGATTATTGTGGTGAGCCTGTGCGACTGCGTGTGTGTGTGTGGCGAGACAAGGGATTGAAAGGGAGAGTTCAAATCCTGCATGCCCAGGAAGGCTGCCTTCCAAATGCAGGGAGCACCGCAGGACAACTGTTTTCTGTCAAAGTAACAAACACAGAATATGCATCGTGAATGTTTGATTATTACGTCCTCGGCAGAAAAAAAATAAATAAATCACAATGAAATCCCCCATGAATCCTAATTTGAAGCTGTTTCATGGTGGCACAACTTCATGACTGGAACAGATTCTCTGCTCAAAACAGTCTGGTCAAGGTAAATTATAAAGGATATTGGAATGACGGCAGGTGCCATGACTGTCATTATATTTTCTTCTCACACTCTGAACTCTGCTGCATGAAGATGATTAATGAGTGTTTGTTTATTAACTGGTGTGTATGCCGGAAAGAAGGCAGTAAAAGTGCCCTGCATTCATAAATACGCCATGAATACACATCTATCTGGATGCCTGTAGTGTTCAGCGAACTACTGCTATCAGTCTGCTTATGCATTTTCTATTAGCATTTACTCTTTCATGGGTTGTTGATGACATTCACATTGTTATAATATACATTTAGATTTGCTTCACTGATTGCAGCTAGAACTACAAAAGGGAAATGCATATGCCAAGTGCTAATGTACTCGCCCTGCTTATCCAACTTTTCTTCGGCTGTATAGATTGCGCCATCTGTACGTATATGAATGGTAATTAACCTCATGGGGAGAATGTTGTTAGTGAAGCTATCCTACCATGTCTATGTTGAATGCTTGACTTTTCCGTTGTTGTATATACTTGCCGACATGCACTTTGACCTTGGTGGGATGATTCATTGACTTGTTGCGTAAAACATGCCAACATTTCTTGCAAATGAGGTGTTCATATTTCCGACACAAACAGCAAATATTTTCACTCACTGACCTCAATAGTAAGGTCATTCTCCACACACAACAACATCAACAATTGAATGCTCCTGGGTTGCTTGCTTTCAGGGGTTCAATGTCGATATTGACTTAAGTTTGGCTTTCATATACTGTAGAGTTAGTAGCTGTAAATAACATAATATAGACTAAATAAGGCAGCAATACTGTATGTCTTAATTACATGTTGCATTTTGTTGGCAAAAAAAATGCTCATTGTGGTTCCACAAGGATATTTCATACTGGTTTGTAATGTTGGATGGGTCTTAAACCCTTATATCATTTTAATGGATTTTCATCTATGTTGCATACCCAAATGGAAACGCTCATAACAGAAAAACTGTACGGTTAACGGTTAAAATGCAAGGGTGATACTTCTAGGGTCTGAAAATGCACAACGTAGCTGATGTGCTTCAACGCAACTAAATCTACATCAGTTCAAACATGACTCAAAAACGTATTGTTGCTGTCCTCGTTTATAATAAATTATATTTGAATAACAACTTGGGTATTTCCCATCACAACATACCTTTAATATATTGTTGGCAACAATTTGGAACGTCTAGGCTAAACTTTGTACTGACTGTGACAATGGAAAAACTACCAAAGCCTTTTGATGACTATAAAACCTTTTTCCATTGAAAACATTACACAGTTTTAGCATATGATACTTAATGACGAACCACGTTGAAGTGAATTCACAACAAGGTTTTCTTTTATTTAAAAACGGCATGCATTGTGAAAAACCTTGCACAAAACTGAATTATATACACTGCTAACTATACTATACCATGCTAACTACATACAAAACAATGTATGTTAAACTATATACAAGAAACCATACGACTGCATACATGCACTTTACAACATAAACAAGATGCAACAGGACAGTGTCATATGTAAATCGTTTGCTAATGTAGCTTGGTTCAAATGTGACTTAATTTTTCATACATACCATCATTGGAAAGGTCAGATGATTGGCTAAAAGCACAAATGATTTACATGTTGATAGCCAGTTATACCTCATTCTAGCATGGCTCCGAATCATACTTGACAGAGCCCAATGGCCTTTCAAGCTAGGAGCGCTTTCTGTACTCCAGGGGCTGTCCTGGGGTTAAAAAGTAAACAAAAAGCGAGGGGTCACTCTCATGTTGTTCGCAGCGACATAACAAAAAGAAACATACCCAACAACAGTAAGGGAAGACTTGTCTCTTTGGGAAGCAGATTTGTTTTTGTTTTGGAAACTACGTTTCCAGTCAGTCACAGGACAGTATTCACAGCTTGGATTCATTTTATCAAAGCAATTCCTATTTGATTTTTTAGATCACTGGACACTTACAGACTAAAGTAATTTATATTATCAAGCCATGGACATATTCAGACTTTACAATTTAAGGTAGAGTCACCACTTTTTCCCCATCTCTTCAGTTTATTAGGCTGAGAAATTTGAATGACTTAGAATTTGGTGGTCATGGTTTCCCTAAACTGAACTATATGGCTAAACTCTGGAATCTAACATATGCAGCGTGGTATAACATGCCGATATTCACACAGTGTAGTTATTTATACCATTATGTGTGGTACCAACCCTCTTTGAATGGGATGAGCCTACCCGGCGGGATTAATGAGGATTATAGTTGCTCTTAGATTAATCTAATGAAAGTTCATTCACCCTATGTCATTTCAGCCACTAAGGGGAGTAGGGGTCAGATCTGCCACTCAGCTGCTCAGAGCCGGCAGGCTTTGGAGGAGAGAGGTGGGTGAGAGCGATTCATTCTGGAGGAAAAAACACCTTGAGTCACATCAGACCCTGCACTAATCTGGAACTGTTTACTAACGATTCCAAGAGGCAGCCTTCACTTCTGTGTGTTTATGTACTTTCCCGACTGGAGCTGGGAGGTAAATGTACTTTACTTCATGAATGTAACATTACAGTGGCGGAGACGAGGAGAGAGAGAGTTCCTGTACGTGCCATTGCTTAGTAGCTTACAGTTTATGTACAGTAAAGTAATATGGCTGTCCGGTGCGAATAAACATTCTTTTGTGCAGTCTCTAACATTATTTTACTCATTATGTTACACAACTACTGCCATTAAATTGTATGTTACTGCCTTATCAATTGAGAAAAGTAATGTGTTAGCATACCTATTGTTGTTACCAAAATTATGGCAAATGCCCTTTGAGAGTCCTTGTGCATATTGTCCAGACAGCGTGTAGCCAACTGTACATGTACCACTGAATGTGTTGACTCTACCGTCATCTTGTAGCCTTCTTCATGGCCCACAACTCTGCAGTTTTATGATAGGATTGCCAGATGTTATATAACATGAACTCTTTATTTAACTGACAATCTGACAGTGGACTGAGCAGAGGCATACAGTATTAGGCACAGCTGTTTCAATGAAACCAACACAAGCACTCATCCTCCAGGCACAACTGACATTTCACTGTGATGTTGTTCATGTCCTTGTCGCCCAACAGTGAAAAGCAATGGGAACATTTCCACAAACTCCAGGCTGTCCTCTTTGCCATCTTGCTACACTGAATTAGCTGGCTAGTACATGCAGCCACCTGATGAGCAGCAGGGGAGAAACTGAAACAGTGCAAATGCTTCAAGAATTTACTTTAATTTTGTGGCAAAAAAAAGGAAATAAAAGATAACAATTTCAAATAAATAATGGATCACTTGAATTGCAGAATTGACGTGTTACATTACAACAGCAAGAATCTGAGTACACACATTAACACAAATGATCCCAAAGTCAAACTTGCATTCCTGGTGGTGAGGACACCATTAAACAACCACCATTGCTGATGAAATTCTATCTGATGTGACTGAGGCACAAATGTTACCGAGGTGATATCACACTTCGTCTCTGAAAGGGAGCCAGATGAAATATGACCACATGCATACTACCTTGATTAAACTTGTGAATTTCTGTTTTTGAACATTGTTGGACACATATTTGACTAATGTACTTAACCAACTATACAAAATATATAACACCGTTTTAGTTGTATTTAGAATCTTTTCATGCGGAAAGAAAGCCATGATCCAGTGATAACAGTGGGTGACACGTTGACCAGCAGCACCAAATGGAGCAGCACAGTGGACAGCAGATCAGGCTGAGGCTGTGCTGAGCAGCTTCCCTGTGTGAATGTGTAACTGTGTGAATGCTTTATGTGCGTTTCTGAAAAAGAGAGCATTGGTCTCAGGGAAACTCGCTTGAATAAATCTAGGTTTGGAAACCTTGCTGGATAATATGCATCACACAAGAAACTATTCTGAACCTGACTGACAAGTCTGCAGCAGTACTACAGCACTGACCCTGATATATCATCTTAGCTCTGACCTGCACTGCATTTTGATTTTATGCAGCTAGAAGGTTTTTTTTTTATTTTTTATTTTTTGTTTTGTATTGGTTAGTGCTCACTCAATTCCCTGAGTTATATGCCCATGCAATTGTAAAACACTTCCAAAAGGCACAGAGTTACCCTTGGTATGACAAGAGCTATGACAAGACAAGGATTAGTATAGTCATCTATTTGAAGTCTCACTTTTAATTTGATCTAAGCCATAGTCAGAGTCCATCTTAACGCACTACATCCACGAATCCCTTGGATTCTGCTCAGATTTAAGACAGAGTGAAGCCAGCAGCTTCAGTATGAGCTTAAATTTTTCATCATACCTTAACACCAAAAAAAAAAGGTTATGATGATTGTGAAAACATCAGAAATAAAAGTAAGAAAAAAATATTTTAGCTGTTGGTGAGAGATGAGAGGTGAACTTTACTCTCAGGCATTTACAACCTTGAAAATAAAGACCGTTCATTCTGAAATTTTTTTGTACACCTTCCAACTACTCTGAGCTCCATCTTAAAACTTTACTACTTTCTACTTCCCCACTGAATGTAAAATGGGTTGTATTAACACAGAACTTCTGAGCAGTTCCTCCTAGTCCTTCAGCTTCTCCTACAGTGACACATAAGCAAAGACAAGACAACTGGCTATGCTCCAACTAATGTTGGGTAAAACCACTACCTGTCAACATGACACATTTCACACATTTCTTGATAAACAGTGGGTGGACTTTGATGAATATGTGCAGTGACTCAGACTTGACTGAGCAGAGACCGAGATTTTTACCAGAGACATGACGACCTCTACAACAGCTGAAGGATGTTTCCTGAGATGTTAGAAACTCATTGCAGCTTAGAATGGAGATTAAGGAACATTTTCTGATCACTGCTAGAAACATCTTAAGAAACCTTAAGAACTTGGTAACAGACAGATATTAGAGTTGTTTTTGTGTCTGTCACCTGGCCACTATAGTTACTGCTTACTGTGACATGGACATGATGTGTTGTATGGAAAGTAACTGGCATGGCATTTAGCATTCTGATGCTGGTAAACCAGCTTCACACTGTTCAGCGATGTTAGAGCCCTATTTTCACATTGTATATTCGGCTAATTGTACTGCACTGAATGGTGTTCTTGTCTGATGACATAGCCACCGACCTTGGCATGGTCACACGGATTACGAACAAGAATCTCTGACAGTTCTACAATGCTTTCTCATACTGGAATGACTGAATGTGTTGATTGCTAGTAACTCTTAAAAACAACATATATGGCCGTTCCCAAAACAACATGACTTCAGCATACCAGAGTCAAGCATAGCAGACTTAATCGTGTGCTTGTTGTATGGTCGGGTTAGGGAAGGAAAAGGCTCTAACACTGCTTGGTTAGGTTTAGGAAAACATAGTGGTTTGGGCTAAAACAACTAACATTGCTTCTGTGACTCAAAGTGCGATCATACATATGCTATGTACATAACTGCAGTAACATTCTATGTGATGTAACTTCAAAATAAAAGTAAGTAAAATAAGACCTCGTCGTTTACTTTTGGTTTCATACTGGACCCAAACAGTTGTCTCCTTATACATCCCTCTCCCTATACAGACTTTCTCGCCCCTTTACGCTGACTTCCTCCTTTACTGTCATAATAATTACTACTGTCCTGAAGGTCGCTGCCTAACAAGAAACATTAGTAATGAGCTGCTTTCACAGTTGACCTATTTGGTTGCTCTTCTCATGAGGACAGGCTGAAATTCAAACAGGGGAATCAATCCAACAGCACTCAACATTTGACGGTACACTCCTCCTTCTGCGCCGTTCTACCTTTGATGCTCTTAAATTTGATGACCGATGTAGTATATTGTGCATAAAAAAGTAGGGCTGTCACAGTTAAGGCGTTAATAACACATTAACGCAACATCTTCTTAACGCTGTTAATTTTTTTAATGCGCGATTAATGGTTGGTATTAAAAAAAAAAAAAAAAAGAAACGCGCATTGTATGGTTTACGGCCATCGATGACACCTGTAGTCTTGATCCAGAGGGTGGCAGACGAATGAGAAAGGGAATCAGAGGAATAAGAAGCAGGGTTGGTGCTCGGGAAAAACACGGTGAACTGAAAAGCAAAAGTGAAAGGAACTGGAGAAAGGACTTCTGAACGGCAAATTCACTTTCACTGCCAGATGGTTCGGTCGATAAGACAAAAGTTATCTACACGTACTGTCGACATGAAATGAGTTACCACTGAAGTATGTCGAGTCTCAAATATCATTTGCAAGTCAAACACATGGCAGATGCAGACAGCCTACAGCCCCCCGCCAAAAGCAGACATCACCATGTTTTTATCCCCTTATTTTTTGAGCCTTTTATTTTCCTGCATGATTGGAAGTGTTGAACAAACATTTTAAGCAAGCATATTTGCCTAACCCTAACCCTTTCATATGTTGTTAAAAGCATTAAGAACATGAAAAAAATACATAATGGTAAATTTAGAACAGAAAAAAAATGTGCTGAAAAAAAAAAACTGTTACTAATTTGCGATTAATCAAGAGTTAACTATGGACAAAATGCGATTAATCTCAATTATAAAAATTAATCGTTTGACAGCCCTAAAAAAAAGCCATTCTTTCATTGCAAAAAGATGCCAAAACAACCTTAAAACATTTCAGCTATTTACTGAACATAACACACAGTATATCATGTCTGAGTAATTAATTTCTTACATATTTTTTTCTCAATACACCAACCTCACTTACTAGGCACATATAATGTGTTTCCTCCCAACACTGTATGTGGATCCTTTAGCTTGAAAAAGACTGTAGGACGACCAAACCAGACTGTTTCCTGACGCATTTCTTGACGCTTACTGTTGACCCGGTAGAAGATGCAGCCTGCTGTATTCACTGTGGTAAACTCTATCTTCTACCCTCTGCCCTTTGTGAATGTAATAAAGCTTCATGCCACCAAAGCTGGCCGTGAGAGATGTAATATTTTTTTCTGTTGTTACAAGACTGTAGTGTCCAGTGGGGAAATAAAAGGCTGTTTAGGGCTGAAGAAAGCTCTCACCTTTCCAAGCTGTTAGTGGCCAGTAAATACATCAAGTGTGTAAGCTATCTGATCATTGAACCACAATATCTCTTCTTTCATTTCTATACATATAAACAATATGTACATTTAACATATTTGAAAAAAATGCATGCTTTCCCTCTATTCTTGTGAACATCTCAGTTCTGGTGGGAACTATTAATTGCACAGTTAAACAGACGTAACATACTCAGGTTGCCATGAAATCTCAAGAATCCTGTGGCATGTGCAGATTTGCATTTCAATAGGTTTGGCATATTTTGATTATTGAGTAGCTACATGGTGCAAAGTTAGGCAGTTACGGTTGTAGTAATTGCGACCTAGTTATTAAATTCATCTGAAAACCTCACTTCGGCTTATAAGTAACGCTGTTTAATTAACCAGGCTTTCTGACAAGAGTGCAGAAGGGGAAGAAAACCCCCAAAGGATTCAGGGACCCTGAGCTGGATTATAGAAATCTAGTGTTTCAAGACCCCAAGTGAGCCGTTGTCAGGGGGCCTGGAATTTATAGCGGCACCAGGGCTCGCTGCCTGATTTCCCAACCGAAAGTGTTAGAAATGGTCGTCCTGTTCAATTTACATTTTTGCTGCAAGGCTGTCCACTTTGTCCGCCACCTCTCTCACCTCTAGCTCACTTGCTGATTTCTTATATTTTCTAAAATGCCGTTCAGAAGCTTAGCCTGGCTGACCAGTAGGTTTTCACTGTACATTTAGGTGAAAAAAGAACAATCTAGCAATCAGCAAGAGAGTTGCCTGTCACAAAATGAGCCATGTATCTTACTCAGATGTCTGGTGGGTGGCATTGCAGACCGGCCTGTTGAGGCTACTTCTAGTGCAGAAAATGTTTTTTTGTTCCTCAACCATGATGGATTTCTCCCTGAATGATTGCTGAACATGCAAAATGGTGACACGCCATTTTACAGTTCTGAGGATGTTCAGACTGTCAAACGCATTTCACTCGTCAAACTTTATTTTACCTGCTGCAGAAATGTTTTAGTTTTGTACCATGGTGAGATTTAGATGCTTAGTCACAGAAGTAGGAAAATGCACCTCCAAATAAAAGAATGGACCAGAAAATGCAAGGTAGACCTTGTTAAATCTACAGAACGACAGCATTACACAGTGTAATAGTGGCATTTTCTTCCACATTTTGATGACTGCAGAATTTCAAGTTTGTTGGTTCAGTGTTTCCTGGCTTTGTGAGAGTTGCTGAAGTTCAGTAATGTTGACTGGACTGTCAGGTATTGTTTTGCAATATCTCTACAATTTCCTGTGAAGTTCCTATAGTCTAACAGCCATGGGGCCTGTGTCATGGTCACTGACTCATTCCAGTTTTTTGTCAAGCCACTATTAGTGCAACCAACCTCAGAGAGATGCACTCTGCCCTGCTGCGGTGTTTGTTTTCACTGGTACCGATGACTCCTTATGAAGCCCAAAAAGCAATGTTTCAAGTGAAAAAAAAAAAAAAAAATGCTGTCACATTTTGACTCTGGTCTGGAACACCATGTACCGATCAAGTATGCATGGCTGATAAGGACTCTTTAACAGCTGAATGGATTATTGCGCCAAGGACACTGTAACCTCAGTGAAGGATCAGGAGGAAATTGTTGCCACTTTTTATGTACACACAGGATCACGACACAAGGTATGCTTCAGAGGACTCCAGCTCTAATTCTGTCATTTTGAAATGCGGTCTTAATGGACAAGATCACGTTGGCCGGTATGATGAATCTGACAGTAAATACTCAAGACGAGCGTTTTGACTCAGATCTCTTGTCAATAACAAAAATGTTGCCAGTAAAATATTTCCCCTTGGATCTTATTTAAAAGTGGTTTTGAAGGTAACATAGTTTCCATTCATGCTAATTTATCCATTCTTCTCCTATTGATTTTGGAAATAAATATGTATAAAACAGAATGGCTGCTGGCAGGAATGTAAAGCACATTGCTTTGAGCATATCAACAATGAGCTTATAAAACGAGGGAGGCTCATCAGTCGATGGTTCCCGACTTGAAAGCTCTTGCTGGGGCAGCACAATGCATCGCTTCAGCATCAGCATGTGAAATGATTTACAAAATTATCCCACTCATTCAGTCTAATGATTAATTATTTCCAAATAGAGTTTGTCAAGTGAACATTTTTCTACTTTTTCATATGTATATTGCAGTGAAACAACAGACAGCTCCTTCATTTCTCCCCTCTCAGCTTCACTGGTCATCAATCCGGGTGATGGAGGCACTTGTAATTTGGGTTGGTGTCCTTTAGATAATGTTCTATGTGTTTTCAATGTACATTATGTTTGATTTCAATGTTAATTCAGTGATAAAGTCAAAGGGTTTTTTCTACAAATTTCTAATTGACATAATGTACAGTATATCTTTGTTGTTTTATAGCTGAAGGCCAGTTTACAGCACAATTGATATTCAGAGGAGTTTTGTAAATGTTTTATTTGAATACTTGACATTCCCATAACATTAGCTATTATTAGTGCTGTCAGTCACTGTACAGCAGCCTCTGGTGGAATAAAAAGCCAGGGAGAATAAAGAATAAAGACTCTGTAACATTTTCAAGAGACACTTCTCTTGCGACTTCTTTTATTTACCATGGTGAGTATTTTAATGCGACCGGCACTGAGCTCTGCAGAGTCTGCCTTTAATCATGTTTGGAATTGGAGACCAACGTTAAATGAATGAATCCACCCACCCATTTCTTTTGGAGAAGTGTAATCTTTTCTTTTTGTAGATGCATTTCTTCATCAAAGGTCATACAAAATAGATTAATAGGGTTTTATCTGTACAGTCCTTTTTTTTTCTCCCCCCCAGGTTCCTTACATAGAAGAAATTCATTCCTGGTTGAATCACTGTCTGCCGTTCTTGACAAACTTTGCAAATAGAATGAATTTATCTATCAGAGCATGCCACGGATTTCTTGCTTTGAGACCTTTCTAACTGAATCACAACCGTCTTTCCACATACATCAAATACGCAGCATTTATTTCAACTGAGAAGAAGAAAGAGAGGCATTCAAAGCCATAGCTCTGTTCACTGGCCTACGGTTAAGGACTGTGGGAGAACTGTAGCGCTCCTAAGTGTGAGTGTTGAGCAGGGCATCCTTGATTAAACAAAGGCAAGCATCAAGAGCATGGTGCTAACGGAAACCTCATTATATTTGACATTCTTTTATTTTATGACTTGATCTTGGTGTTGTTTAAAACGACGCGGACTCCAGTATAATTGCAAAATGTCTGTGGAAAAAGGCATGCATTAGTGTGCAGTTATCTTATGTTCGCCCACTAATGAGTTACAGCCATGTTGTCTGTCAGGTCTGATTACGATTATTTAACAATAAACAGCTTTAATCAAGTGTGCGGTGGGCAACGTTCATCAGCAACAAGTTGTCACTCTCACGGTTGTTTAGAGTGTCACATTACTCTAATTAAATGCAATGAGATCTGTCAGGTATTTTGACGAGGGCACACTGCGTGTCCCCAATCCGTTGCCATTTTCCCTTCCCGCCGTGAAACATATCCCATTTGTCACATACATACCTCTAGGTATGATGGGAAATTCAACTGTGCATACTATTATCGCCTCTTACTGACAATGCCTAGTCGTATGCATGCAATTCACAGAGGTCACCTTTCCAGCCCTCTTGGAGTTATTGCCGGGGGTCATATGGCACGCATGACTGCTTGAAAGCACGTCAACCAAAGGGGCAAATTATTAAATTTATGTGGTGGGGTTAGGAAAATGACTTTAAAAAACATGGGTTTGCTTTTAGTGTAATGCCTGGAGTCAGGATCTTTGGGGCTTCAGAATACTCAGAACAAACCTGAGTAAACGCCTGTCAGACGGAGACAGCAATGTTGCACCTAACGTTCCTCAGATGAATCAGTTTCATGCACTCTTGGTGCAATCTGGCAAGAGTAACCCTCTCTCATAATCCAGCAAAACTCAAGTTGCTATGAATTTGCAAATTAAATTTGAACAATGATCACCTATTGTGTAGCTATAATGAGCTCGGTAGCTTGTCGTTGCACATTATTTTGGTTTCAAGACACATTTGCTGTATGGGGTTCTGTCTCGTCGGCGAGATTTTTCTGTAGCAGCAGGCGACAATTAGCAGCAAACAAAGCTCATGTTAATCTGTGCGCTCCCTGTACAGCACCAAACAGCAGCCAAAGTTGGTGACTAACACTGACAAATTAAAGCTAAAGAGGCAAATGGTGATAGGCACCAAACTAAAACTCAGAAGAGAGTGAATATTGAACTATGTCAGGTGGATAGAAACAGTACACGGTACAGTTAGTGTTTGATGAAGTAACGTGAAGGATGTCATCAGGGATATGTCAGAAGGGACACCAAGACATTTTTAGTGGAAAGTCTGCATTACACATTACACGGGGCAGGAAATCTAACAAATGTGGGCAATTGCTGTCTCCTGTTTAAGGTATGGTAAGTATACTTATTGGTTGCAAGTTTGTTATCCAACTTTTTAGAGTCTGAATCTGACAGAGGGCTGCAGCTACCATTGAGGCCGCTGTGGTCACGGGTCCAATGGGACCGTATTTCACTTTTTTTTTTTTTTTTTCATTCGTATTTGATGAATCCACACATATCTATAATTTGGTGTTATTATTAATCATTAATGTTTTAATTCAGTGTAAAGTGCAATTTTTAATTTGCATTTTTTCCATTTCAGTGGATTGTTATATGAATATGAATTGTCCAACTTTAAGGACGTTATTATTAATTATTGATATGTTAATTTTCTCAGGTTTTTAAAATTGGTTTTGATCACTTTTTGATTAGCTGTTGCAGCCTGTGGCTCTGGATATTATTTGAGATTGTGAATTCAATGCCTCGTCCAAGATGGAAACCCAGACAGCGCTGACAGGGGGGAATTACACTTTTGCTAATGATACGATAAGATAAGCAATTAGCATGATCCACCAGAACAACTTCAGCACATGGCAGCAACTGCATTCAGACCATGATAACATCTCAAACATCTTTTTAAATATATCAAGTTATTTGGCGTACTGAGACCGAGCACGAAGCGCATTTTAGAGGTGGGACACGTGCATATAAAGTGCAAATTACACAAATTGTCTCTTGAGGCCAAAATGAATCCATGTGAAAAATTAAACATTAATTCCAAGGGACTTAATCAATCAATAAATGTAGAAAAAAAAAACAAAAAACAAAAAAAACCAGAATAGAAACAAGTGGAGAAAATGAGGGCAAAATTTTGGTGGCCAAAAATACAGTTGCACAATCAGTTACGCTGAGGTGAGCTCAAACCATTGTACATTTGTAAAAGACAGCCGGGTTCCCTCACATACTGAGCTCATTAAACACTCTTCTCAGTTTAGACAGAGCTAACCTGTTCAGTATACTGGATAATGGATACTTACAGGCAGCATTGGCTTACAGTAGCGACTGGCAAAAGTGCAAAAAGGAGTAAGACTATATTTCTGAGGTGCACATTTAAGCTGCCATCACATCTGTTAAATATGGCCCATCTGAGTGCGGGAGCCTTGCAAAGCCAGCGTTCGGCTAACCGGGCTCCGCCTCCCATTCATTTCTAAGTCTTGGCTGCCCTCTCCCAGCTCTGAGACACAGTGAATCACATTATTGTAATTAATGAAATGATCATGCCAGTGGTAGCTATGATACTCCTTAAATCTTTCACTGTTCTTTCATATATCAGGTGATCCTGATGAGGCGTATAAAGGTTTTCATTAAAAGTCATTAAAAGAAACGCAGCCAGGAATCTAATCAATGAGTATGTGACACACACACACACACACACACACACACACACACACACACACACAAAAAAGGCAATAATTTGAATAGGAGAAGGTGGTGCTGGGCAATTATTGTGCATTCATTAGTGAGCACGCTGCTCCAAGGCCTTCTGGGTTCTTGCTAAATTAGTGTTGCACGATGTCGAGATGGAAGCATTGCAGGCAACAAAGATAAAGTGTTTAGCAGGCTTCAGGGCATTTTTATATTGTAATAATTAATGTTCTATGTCACCACAATGCAGGAGTGTCAGCAGCTTAATTTAAATCCTGTTCAATTTCTTCCCGACTTAATCTTCATTATTTCCCCGATTGCTTGCAACATGTTTACCAGTGATTAAAATGTTCCAGAGCCAGGGAGAAATCTTTAAATAATGGTGATCGCTACATGAGACACTTTTCTCCTGGTATTTTTTATTTATTTTTTTTCCTCAAATGTGGGTTTCACACATTCAGACATTCAGAAGCGGGAGGTCTGGCTCATGTTTATGTGCACGAGGACTCGCTGACGACGACTCATTCTTCTGGATTATTCATGATCCTTCATGAGCACGCGGGCAATTTGTAATTCAGCGCGATACAGTTGAGGAGCACTATGCAGGATTAAGGAGCTGATCGCGACCGACATCAATCAAATTCCAAATTCTGTAATTCCTCATGGTTATGGGGAAATGAGCGGGAGGCGCCTCTGGTCTAGTGTAATTAACAACACAATTACTGAAGCGATCGATTATTTTTTGGAGAGATGGTCATCATTTAGGAATAAGAACAGGCATGGCAGACTGGGAAAGAATAAAAATGAGTTAACATCTACCAGTGGAGTAAGAGCAAGCTGCTCTCAGTAGTAAAGGAAAAGAGCATGTCAACGCGTGTTTACAGTTTTTTTTTTCCGACAGTATCTTTTAATCATTGAAACAACAGCATAGATCATTTATATATGACCTGTCTTTTACAGTCACAAGAAAGCGTGGGGGTGGAGTTGTGACAGATGTTGCCTTCAAGTAGTTATATATTTTTTAATCACTTGTCACAACACTCTGAACAAAACTCTGAACACACTGAGGAGATCAAAATGGCTCAAGAATCAATAATGTAATTTACAATATAGGAGACCAACATGCGAGAGGACACGTCTCAAAAGACGTAACAAAAGTTCACATTTTTTAACCGTTCAACGGATAAATAAACCTGATTAACTTTCTGCTCCACAGCAACAGTTACATTTGATGAAAGTAACAAACACATGAAGTTCTGGTAAACACATTGGCCCACAGGTTTATCACAGACTATCAGAGAACAAAGAAAGTGCGAAAGACTAGGCAATTCAGTTTGGATGAGAAAATGGATCACCAGATTTGTTCTTTCTTCTCTTGGCTCTTTGGGATTCCATACCATGCCATTTCTTACCAGCACAATAGGAGCTCATGGTCAGTCATTCATTTTAAGGTGTGTCCTGGCTTCATTGACCTTTATGGCTTTTTTTATGGCATTCTGATTGAATGTTATAAAAAGAAATCAACAGAGCCAATGTCTCCCTGTGATGTCGGGTGTGGACGTCAGCTCTCCGGGCCCAAATCCTCCAACACTGCGATGCGAGTTGGTTTTTTTTGTTTTTTTTTAATAACAACATAGACATTGTTTGTCATTGCAGCAGTGATAACGTGTATGAAACAAGGATAGCGGCTGATATTTTGACTAAAATAAAAACGGGCAGTATATAACCTGATTTTTGAACATCGTCATCCTCTGAATCCCCACGTCGGTATTTTATCAGCAGCCTATCCGTCATTTTCATTGCCGAAAAGTATTGCATCTAAATTGTGATCTCTCTCCAAAATCGTGGACTACACAGCTTGCGCTCTCGAGGACCTTTTGCTCAGTGGTAACAGATAATAGACTTTGAGGCTTTGAAGGTGACTCGTTTAACTCCTAGTCAGGGCTAATCTGTCTGGATTTTGTCAGACGTTAGAACAGCCTGTATCCTAAGATAAGGGCTAGTCAGGGCAGGAACTGACTCTAGCAGCACGCTTTCCGAGGATTTGGAGGTTGAGCCACTGCGGTTCAGGGGAGAGTTTCACACATAACAGCGACTGAAATATAATTCCCCAAAATCAACACCACATCTATTTCCTCTGCATACAATCCTGTAACAAGAAATGCAGTTGCACAAAACAGCTGGTG